>NW_021620869.1:1093940-1162572 GCF_004785775.1 Grammomys surdaster
AAGAAGAAGAAGAAGAAGAAGAAGAAGAAGAAGAAGAAGAAGAAGAAGAAGAAGAACAACAACAACAACAACAACAACAACAATTCATGAGAATAAGAAAGTTTGAAAACTTACAAATGCTCTTAAGGATTGGTTGGTACGCAAATTAGTGCCATCACCATTATAAACAATATAGTAAGTCCTCAGAATCCTAAAATAAAAGTGCTATAAAATTTATATCCTCCTCTTTCTCCTCCTCCTCCTCCTCCTCTTCCTCTTTCTCCTCCTTTTCTTCTTTATTATATGTGTGAGTGTTTGTCTGCATGTGTGTCTGTAGACCATATAAGTTGAATTCCGAGCTAGGTATATATCAAAAGATAATGAAGGCAGTATATGACAGAAGTGTGTGTTTATTGTGACACAATTCACAGTGGCTAAGGCATAGAATTAGTCTTGTTGTCTGCCAATGATGAACACAAAAAGAAATATATTTATGGGCATAATGAAATTCTCTTCAAACATACAGAATAAAATCCTGTTACTTCTAGGAAAATGTAGGCACCTGGATGATGTCATAGTGAGCAAAATATGGGTGATTCAAAAAGAGAAATATTTCCTGTTTTTTATCTTTTATGTGAGGAATTTAAAAGGCCATGAAAGTAAAAGAACTATTGGAGACCAGGGAAAGAGTCAGCAACAGTGGAGAGAAGTAAGCATAGTTAATTGGGAGAGCGCAAATATATTTCTGTATATATGTGAGTGCTAAAATGTCATCGTGAAATCCAGTGGTTTGTACAACTAACATATACTGATGTAATTTATTGTTAAACTAAAATAAAAATAAGACCACTACTGCAAAATGAGATTAAAACAACAGAAGAAAAAATCCATGTATTTCAAAAGAAACTATAGCGTCAGAAAGACACAAACTCAGTCCCAAGAGGGAATGTTGATACATTTCTTTCTGCAACACATCATCTTATTTAATGTTTAAGTGCTAATGACTACTCACTCCCTTAATCATTCACTAATTCACTAATCTGGTCATTCAAGAAATAAATAAGTTCAAACGACATTTCTAAATATATAAAATAACTCAGTGAACAAATCAGATAAAATTTCTCACCTGTAGCTTATCCATCAATGATAATAAATACAAATTTAATAGTAGATATAGGATGCCATGTGCTAAATACTAGGAAATTTGACTAAGCACTAATTAAGAGAATAATGATGACAAATATATGTGAATAACTGAATGATATTAGATGTATATAATATTGTTAAAATGGTGAAAGAATTTTGCCAGTACGGTTGTACAGGCTTGCAATCCCACTACACAGGAAATGAAGGTATGATGATCAGAAGTGCAAGGTCATTCCTGTCAGCACGTCCCAAGACAGCCTGTGTAACATGAGCCCTGTCTCAAAAACAAACACACAAATAAAAAGACTATAGAGAAATGCATATTTATATACATTATCTGTGGGGATATTCACTAGTACAACCTCTATGAAGGAAATTTATCAAAATGTAAAGTTTGTGTATATTTAACTCACAAAATCTACTCAAGTATTTACAAACACTTTGTGTATAATGCAGATATATATATGTGTAAAAGGACTATTTTCACAGCCATATTTATTTCAAAATGGAGAAATGAATCTACAAAAAAACTTTAATGCTTCCTAATAGGCAATTTGTTAAATAAAATATGAATATTCATAGAAAGGGAAGACTATGTATCTTACACAGAAAGTGAAATGAAGATGATGTGTTATGCTAACCTGGAAATTTTTCTGAGATACAAAACATATGATAGAGTTTCCAAGTATTGCCAAAAAAAAAAAAGATATAGACACATATTTTCACACATGTCTACAATAGTTCTAAACAAACACACAGATTAATTCTGAGAAGCAAGATAAAAGGCTCAAGTTATACAATCAGTCTTCATTATTCCAAAATTTTACTACCTACATTGTTATTTCCAGAGAAAAAAACAAAAGGCACCGGGGCAAACATTGTACATTTTGCACAAATATGAAATTCCATCACACATTAGATTAGTGATCAAAATAAATATTGACCACATCCTATGAGAATGAACAGTACAAATATATCATGTCAACAAATTCTCAATGGATTGCAAATCGTACTGGCTGGATGACTAAACAATCACATTAAGGTCATAATTAGCAAATTGTTATAGATATTTATGTAAAGATAGAAGACACAAACAAACCAATGTCACTGTTCAATAATCGAAACATTTTAAGATATGACACTGATGTCATGATTATATCTGAACACGAGTCATGGTTATATCTGGAAAGTAACTTTCGTGACACGTTTAGGTACCCATTTCTGTCTTAAGGCACATAATTATCAAAAGCATGAACAAGTGGAATCAGGTGTAGTGGCCCATGCCTGCAATCCCAACATTTGGGAAACGGAGCCAGGTGGATCAGAAATTCAAGGTGATCTTTTTTTCTTTTCTCTTTCTCTATCTTTTTAGAGAAATGGTTGGTCCTTCAAGACTGCTCAAACAGAAGTTGCTATAATTCTTACAAGTGCTCTGTTGTGCCAGACTGACTTCTTAGGCTGTTCTCACACAGCAGTGCAATAGTAACCAATCTTTACTCTAGTATATAACTGTTGTACTACAGAGAAAGCAGTTTATTTTTAAAATAACAGCAGTTCTCTGTATACTTGAATGTACACAGACTGACAAAACCACTGTCTAAAGCTGTTTGACAAAGGGCTTTATTTTTGCAGGGCTGCACTACAAGCCGATTAATAATGAGGGATGTGAGTGATTTGGAATTGAGTAAACTTGACACACATCTCTAGCAATATGCACTATAATGGCTCATTTCATTGCAAGTAGCAATAAAGCCTATAAGACAATGCATAAAATAATTCCCAGCTTGGTTCCATCCAATTTTTGATAAAGCTATGTAAATTCAATGTGTATCATTCTTACTTGTTCAGAAGGACAAAAGAGGAGAAATTACCTCAGTTTTTTAAAGAGATAATAGACAGAAGGTTATCTGATCATTTGAATATTCCAATAAAGCCTTGGATAAAAAAGGTAAAGCATATGTAGCCAATTTTAATATCCTGTGACAGAGACTCATTTAAAGATAATCTTCAAATGAAAATTTTACTCAGACTGATCAATCAAATGATAAAAAACACACATAAATTACACAACAAACTTATGAAGAATTATGATTATCACAAATTGAAATATTCAATCTTGGCAAAAATAGTATTATGTTTTCATTATAGAATATTTTATGAAACCTGAGAGATAAAGTAGACTCTCACAGGTTAGGAAGTCTGCTATGCAATGTATCCACATTATCAAAAGCTATGGTTTATCTTCCTTACGACCCTCTACATTTACTTTCACATGATATTTTACTCCAATATGTAGCTGATTCCTTTATAAGCATGTTTTCTGCTCTCAGGTTTAACATTTACCTACAGATAATCTTATAAAAATTCCTCATCAATTATTTGGTACTACTCATAGATAGGATAAAGTCCTGGGGTGTTGTTTCAGACTGTAGCAGCCTCAAGCAGGATTTAGGCACATATAACCAAGGAGACAGATTATATGATGAAAATGCAAAATCAAGTTTCTAACAATCTTTAATCTGTAGTAGGTCTGCAGCCTATTATACAAGGTTGTGCTATAGCAATTTTTATCTCCCTAAGAGGAGGTTTACCTTCAATTAGTGTGAAAGATGCTAGAAAATTACATTGCAATCCTGAATTTTAAGTGTTTATTAGAAAGTGAGATATTTATCTGGATAACTACAAAGATTTCTATGTGAAGCTTTAGGCTAGCATCACAGCTTGTTAAAATAACTTGGGAAGATGGATTCTGATATGACAGAGATCTCGATGAGCCCAAACTCACACACCAGACAGATACAAATCTGGTGCCAACAGTGTGAGTTTCCACATCAAATGGACTCTCTGCTGGTTAAGGTTGAGTCCAAACCAGAGCCTGGAACACAAATTAATGCTACTGTAGGAAGCTCGAAAAATCAATACCCAAAGCTAGAAGATTCAAAGGTACCTAATGTTTTCACAGTCCAAACTTTATGGTCTAGAAATTAAAACCAGGCAAAGTGTGGTTTCAAACTGTCCTTTGGAAACTGTTTACTGTGAACACATTCCTACTACTTTATAAACTAGTCATAAATTTTGTGACAAGTCTTTTTATGCCTTGTCATTTTATGTGATTTTCTTTAATATTTGTCTGAGTATTAAATATCCTTCTTCCTATCTTCTAACAACATGTTCAAATAAAATGATATACTTGAAGACCCTACTATAAATTATTACCCTGTTTTCATAGAATATTTATAATGTACTGCTTTCAGTTATATTCCTTTATTTACAAACAATAATACATCAATTCATGACAAATTTAATTTTTTTAAATTATACTTTTGTCCTCTCAAGTCTTTGAGGAAAGTTTCCATAATTTTAATTCACTTATTTTATAGGCTCTATGTTTAAATATAGGACTTCACAAAATATTTTAACATATGCTTATTAATAACAGTTTTTAACCTTATATTATCAAAAGATTATTAATACACTAATTCACAGATAAGAGAAGAAATGAATTTCTTCTTATTGTCATAATTTTGGAACACATTGTGACTTTCATAATATACAGCCCATAAACAAAGGAAAAACTGTTGAATTTTTTAAAAAACTGAAATCAACCCTGCTAAGATTTTTAATTTATTGAAAGTAAATTAATTTATCTAATTAATAATTGAAATCATTAATTTATCTAATTAATTAAAATATTAATTAGAATACTAATTACATGAGATTTTAATTTAGCAGGTTTCTGCCCTTTTCTGTTGCTATTGCTTTAATTAATGTATCCATTGACAAATATTGGGAATCACTTGCATATTAGAAAGTAGTGAATATACTGGGGTCAGTTAATGATAGGTGCCATGCCAAAGTAAATTGGTATTCACAAAATCAATTTCTCTGAAGTCCTTCATTGCATATTGGACAAGTCTTTCTTGTGTTTTGGGGTGCTCCTTTGAAAACTAAGAAAACTAAAGCTTCAGCAAGTATTATTGGTCCACAAAGGCTAATTGCAGACATACTATTGAAGGTGGTATATTATAGGTAGCCTTCTTTCATTTCTTACAAACATTTGTCATGCTTTCTGCATCCTGACTTTCCTTCACATGTATATTCCTCTCTGAGTGGGGAACAGATACTCCCAGGCCTTTAAAAATGATTGAATTCTTAACATTAAAATCTTAGCAGCTGTGAGCTCTTATACAACACAAACCATAGCATACAAGTCAAGGCATGAAGTACCCCAGTGAGAAATCTGAATTCCAAAGAAGATACTATAAAATGAGGAACCTTGTAAATGACAAGTATGTAGCATCCCCTTTTGATATCCATTTCTCTCTTTCAGGAATGGGTTGTTCCCTAAAGAAACAAACACATTTTTTGTAAGCTAAGCAATAAGAACAATGTGATTTTACAGGAGATAATAAATCTAGTCTTATGTTGTTGTTATCCAAATTTAACAACCCAGACAGTAGAGTGGATTGCCTTTGTTGCCCTGGAACCCTATTTAAATGAGAACTTATAAGGACATTCAGGGCATATATATTTTAAGAGGTCACAAATACTACCTAAGTGGCAACACCTTAACTCATGGAAATAATTTCTTGGTCCCATGAGGATCCAAACCATTTGAATACCTTTACTATATAACAGACAAGTTCCACTCTCAAGTAACTTCTCCATGAGTCCTCATAAATACAAGAGAAGAACAGAGGTGTTTCAGGAGCAATATGATCATAAAGTTTTATCTAAGAACAAACACATTCATTGCTCAAGAGAGAAAGGGCTCTCATTTTTGTAGGGGGTTTGAAATTTTCCACAATCTTTTTCACTTGTAAGATTTAAATTTATTTCATAAGAACTGTTTCAGAGAGCCACAGTTATGTAGCATAGCACACAAAGACTTGTTTACCAGTGTGCAGGCTGGTTGCTACTTAAAAGTCTGTGCTCCACTGATAGACCAACAGCTTTTCACCATATGGACTGGGCTTGTTCTACAGAAGCTGAGCAAGTGTGTGGAAGCTTATACAGACCTGACCTTGATATTTGTTTTGAAATTATCTTCTCTCATAATTTTTTTAAAATTTACTTTTTTAATTCTTTTAAAATTTCACCCAGTATATTTCAATCATAGTCTTTCCTGTGTCCTAAATCCTCCTTCCTCACCCATCCAACTTCAAAGTTTTATCTCAGAAAGAAAGGAAGGAAGGAGGGAAGGAAGGAAGGAAGGGAGGGAGGGAGGGAGGGAAGGGAAGAGGGAGGGAAGGAGGGAGAGAGCCATTACAAAATATGGAGTTCCATGTATACTAGCCTGCCCTGAAATGTGGTTGCTTTATCAGTGTTACTCCATTGATGTTTTCCTCTCCCAAAAACTATTGCTTGTAAAAAGTCTCTTGGCTGGGGTGGGACACTGAGCCCACTCTCCTGTCTCCATGTTGGCATTTATCTGGCTTAAGCTTGTGCAAGTCTTATGCATGCTGTGACAGTATCTGTAAGTTTATATATGCATCTACCCTACTGTGTCTGAAAAATGTTGTGTCCTTAAAATTGTGTGCCATCTCTAGCCCTTATAATTTTTTTGTCTCCTCTTCCCACAGATCCCTTGGGGGCAAGCATCCTCTTCAGAGGTGAGTACTCCAAAGACTATAACACCTGGAAAGTGTCTAATTTGGGATCTCTGTGCTAACTACTATCTACTGCAAGGAGAATCTTCATAAGGATTAAGCAGTGCGCTGCTGTTCTGAAATCTTTTCATCTTATAACATGATTTCTATTTTAAGAACAACATTAAAAATAAGATTCCAAAAGATCAGTACAGTTTCAATGAAATACAATTATTAGAGAAGAAACAGGAATACATTCTCAAGTAATGTTCAAGGAGGAAAGATGAAATTAGGGAATAAAAAGTATTTCCCATGTAAAAATTTACATGGGGATGTGAAAGAAGATGGTTAATTGAGCAAAAGAGGACATTACTGAAGTGATAGCCTTCAGCCAACAAGAGAACATGTACTGTGTTGACTACATAGAAAGTTGGTCCTTTCCAGATCTACCTTGAAAGGTAGGTTCAGAAATACAACTTATCCACAAAAGAGAAAGAAGTAAGAACATTTTGGCAGAACACAAAGGTAGATATTGTTGTGACAAGCTGTGGAGACCTTTCATGGTTATTCCAAAGGTTTCAACAATGGGAATAAATATCACCAGATGAAAGGGGAAAATGGGGGATTGAGGAAAGGAAGATTTATAAACCAAGGAAAAAAATAAAGGTATGATAGAAAGATTCCTGAAGATGAACTCTACCCTACGTGTCTGTGTTAGCTCACTACCTGATGGGAGTGCACCTAGTGATTCACTTCTAATGCATACAAAATGACAAAGTCAAGGATGTCAGTCCTAACATTATGTTACAAGATGACTGTGACTTCAATCTCTGTTACTCATGTTAAGCCATTCTTTGGGAAGGTTCATATTTGAGGAAATAATATATTTCATGAGAAGCCAGTGAAGAACCAGAGCTTATATGAGTAACTGTGAACTTAGAAATAGATTCTCTCTGAAATAGGAAGGAGAAGAGCAGGGTGCAAGGAACCTAATGGGGAAGATGGAAAAGGATTATAGGAGCCAGGGGGTTGAGGAGCTATACACATGAAGTTTCATCAGCATGTCTAAATGAGGATAATAGACACATTAACACTGAAGGGAGGAAGGCATGAGGCCCCAACTGTAGATAGAACAACGGGCAACTCAGGAATGCTGATAGAGGGAAAAATAGTCTTTCCCAGGAAAGAGGACACCAATTCATTATCCAATACCAAATAGTCAGGCCTGAAAATATATACATATAAGTCTCATTATATAACAGACCTGTTGTATTTGTATATTTATAAATGTGTGTGTGTGTGTGTGTGTGTGTGTGTGTGTGTGTGTATAAAACAACAATTAAAGGAAAAGAGACTGAATTTTAAAGAAAGTCTAGAAAGGTTATGTGGCAGGGTTCAGAAAAAGGAATGGAAGTGGGAAATAATATAATTATAATTGCAAATAAATTAGAAAAACTATATGTAAAAAAGAATATAGATACTCCCCATGGAATCCTCTGAAGACTGTGGGTTTGGAAATTTTTTTAATTTGCATTCAAATTTCTGACCATCTGAACCTGTGTTATAAACACTATTAATACCATTAAGCTATTAAATACAGTAGTTATATGGCCATAGATTACTAATACAAAAAGTATATAATCGTTTTCTAGGAAATAAACTATTATTAGAATCATATCCAGTGGTGAGAATGTTTAAATATAACTCAGTGAATAAGTGTATATTTCAACATGAAGAGAGGTAATTTCAAGTTTGAAGATTTTGTAAACCAACATGATAAAACAAAAGCAAAGAATGGATGTGGCCCTTAATTGTGGGGTTTAGTTTGAAAAAGGAGAAAGAAAAAAAACTAAAGTTACGGGGGGGGGCTTGATTATATTTAAAGAGTTATATAAAAATAAAATTAGATAGAGACTTGGGAGATGACAACTAGAAAGTTTGAAAATGATTTTTGTGAGGGCTGCAGTGTTGACAATGTCTACAAGACAACATGAAAGTTGGTGTATAAGTTAATGAAGGATAATGGCAGTCCCACAAAAGGTACCTCAGTGTGCTTATCCCAGAGTAGATGGGTATTAAAATCATTAATGCATAACAATTATAAACATATCCCTACTGTTATGTATCTTAGCTAAAGTCACCAGCATGACTCCTGAGACACCCCCATCCCAGCTCTCTGGCACATCCCAGAGATTCCCTGTTCCTCCCAACCCTAGCTGTGGAGTGGTGGGCTGTGAGAGGCAGCTGGGTACCTGGTCGAACACAGGCCTGGGACCCCAGAGACCCTAAAGGGATGATTGGTGTTCAGCCTTGCTCCTGAGCTCTGATTCCTTTCACTTAGCTTCAGCCCTCCACAGCCTCTCCCAAAGAAAGGTTTGTGGTTATTGATAATGTAGCATTAGTAGAGGGCATGACTACAGACTGTAGAGCCTCAAGACACATCTCCATATTCATGAAGTACCTAAAGGCCAGAGGGTGTAGCCAATTAAGCATTCCTTTCCAGGCCCCCCTCCTACTTGCAAAAGCTTTTTAACTTCAGGCCCACCCTGAGAACACAGTGTACAGCTTCATCCACTTTCCACTATGACAATAAATATTTTGAAACCATGGACTACATCTCGTTTTGGAGCCCACTGTGGGGAACCGTGGAGATGATCTTTACCAAGCCACCCGCCTAACCTTCCATTGAAGACCCCTCTAGATTCCAGTCACAGAGCCCACCAACTCAAGCAAGCTAGCCAAGCCAACCGAGACCCAGCCAAGCGAGTCAACTGTGACCAAAAGTCTCATTCTCCACAGGCCACTGCTGGAGCTTTTCCCCTTCGCCCCTTAGGCTGCAGGTCAATCCACCCCTTATATCCCATTTCAGTCCTTCCAAGGCCTCTCAGAGGCACTTGGGAACCCAAGAGCTGAGACCAGCTGGTCTCCAGCCACCACCTGACCCACAGATGTCCAACCCAAGACCTCCAGCCCATGCGGGGTCTCAGACTGTGTTCTCCCCACACCCAGGGTAGAGTCCTGTGGCTTCTCACAGCCCAACATCTGACCAGTGCGCATGAAGTGAATTCATTCAACTTCCCATGCTTCTGTCCTCTGAGCTGTGGTTCCAGCTACCTGGGGAAGCAGACACATGGGACCCACAACTCAGCCCAACAGAACCCACACCCATGCATCTACTAACACTACACTAACACTAGCAGCTGCAGACTTCCAGTCATTCTCCTGCCCTTCTGGTCCTCTCTCTTATCTCTCCCCACACTTAATCCTAATGCCCCCATTCTTCCCCCCATTTCTTCTCCCACCCAGTTCTCTCCCTCCTTCTGTCTCCTATGACTATTTTATTTTACCTTTTAAGTGAGATTCAAGATCCTTGGTTGGGCTTTCACTCTTGTTTAGCTTCTTTGGATCTTTGGAGTGTATCAAGAGTATCCTGTATCTACTTATCAGTTACTATGCACCATGCATGGCCATTTGGGTCTAGGTTACATCACTCATGGTGAGATTTTCTAATCCTATCCATTTGCCTGCAAAACTGATGATGTCCTTGTTTTTAATAGCTGAATATTATTCCATTGTGTAAATGAACCACATTTTCTTTTTTCCATTCCTCATTTGAGGGACATCTGAGTTGTTTCCAGTTTCTGGCTAGTATGAATAAAGCTGCTATGAATATGGTAGAGCACAAATCCTTGTGGTGTGGTGGAACATCTTTTGAGTATATATATATGACCAGCAGTGGTATAGCGGGGTCTTCAGGTAGAACTATCTCCAGTTTTCTGAGAAACTGCCAGAATGGTTTCCAGAGTGGTTGTACAAATTTGCAGTCCCACCAGCAATGAAGAAATATACCCCTTTCTCCAAATACTCACCAGCATGTGCTGTTGCCTGAGATTTGATCTTAGCCCTTCTGATGGGTGTAAGATGGAATCTCAGGATCATTTTTATTTGCATTTCCCTGACGACTAAGGATGTTCAGCATTTCTTTCAGTGCTTCTTGGCCATTTGAAATTCTTCTGTTGAGAAGTCTCCTTTTAGCTCTGTACCCTATTTTTAATTGGGTTATTTGGTTTGTTGGACTCTAACTTCTTGAATTCTTTATATATTTTGAATATTAGCCCAATGAACAGGATGATCATTGGAATCAAATTGAAGACCCAGAAATAAACCGACACACCAACGAACACTTGATTTTTAATAAAGAAGCCAAAGCTGTACAATGTGGCAGGGGTGGGGGAGAAGCATCTTCAACAAAGGGTACTGGCCTAACTGGATGTCTGTATGTAGAAGAACAGTTATTTTTAAACCATTTTGAAGGCATAGTATATTATTTGCCATTGGGAACCATGTCAGACACTATTCCTCGTCTGTGTGTGTGTGTGTGTGTGTGTGTGTGTGTGTGTGTGTGTTTATACAAATGTATATGTGTGTGCATATACACATGTGTGTATATGAGATGAAGGCCAGAGAAAACCCTGGGTGACTTTACTGGGGCAGTCAGGAATAATTCTAAGACCTCCACATATCACTATTTAACCCTTACAATCCATGGTATTATGACCAAGCTCATGACTACAGATAGAGCAGCAAAGAGGGAGGAAAAAAAGCAAATGTCCAATGCCATATGGTAAATAGAGATAGAACCAAATTCTTATGCAAGTGCTTAGACCAGAAACATTCAGCTATTAATGTAAAGGTGCCCGACAATGAAAAAGACTTATTTCGCATGGTCGAACACACACCATTTGGGATCATTAGAGACTGTAGGTGTTATGAATAGTAAGAGAGTAGAAAGGAGATAGTAGAAATACCTCATTGGTTTGAAAGTATTTCAGCCACCAATGATGATGCTGTACATAACTCAAACAACCTCACAGATGCATGAGGGGTCAAACTGTGAATAAAAATCTCAACTTTCTGAATACTCAATCACTCATAACAAGTCAGCAAGCTTGAAGCAATCTTTGACCATGTTTCTAAAATTGGTCATTTACACATAGTAGAGAATACAAATGAGCAGGGCAGGCTTTGTGGTATGTGACTGTCCTTGAAGATAATTTTGACAGAGATAAGGCTAAAATCAATAAAACCACTTATGCTTTTAATTAAATAAAGAGTCTACAAACCTAATGGAGTGTTTGCATTAGATCATTTCAGCAAAATGAAGTTTTTATGGTTTTTATTTTTATTTTTATATACATTGATGTTTTGCCTACATATACGTCTGTGTAAGAATGTCAGTTCACCTGGAAATGGAGTTACATTCATGAGCTGCCATATGGGTGCTGGGATTTGAACCCAGGTCATTTGGAACAGTAGTCAGTGCTCTTAAACCACTGAGCTATCTCACCAGCCCCAAATTTTATTTTTTAATATGATTTTACCATGTAACATTTTGTTTGTCCTTTTAACCTACCAGATATGCCTTTAAATATAAATTCTTCATCTCAACTTGGAGATACAAGATTCAGAGTATTGTAATATCCTGTAAACAGTAGAGAAACATCTGTCTTTCTCACCCTCACATTGTTACTCGGGACTTATGGAAATATTCCGATAATAAGAAAACAGTTTGGGTTACTCTAACTTCTCTCTCCTATGCTAGGATTCCAAAACAAAGGAGAAAAAGAGTTATTGGTGGTTGTGATGTAATTACGATGTCTTCAAAGTAAAACTGCAACCTCAATGACTTATATTTAACAGACTAGAGCAGTGGCTCTCAGCCTTCCTAATGCTGTGACCCTTTAAAAGTTTCTCATGTTGTGGTGACCCCCAACCATAAAATTACTTTTACTGATACTTCATAACCATAATTTTGCTACTATCTGATACATAGGATATCCTATATGTGACTCTGTAAAAAAAAAGTCATTTTGACCCCCTAAGGGGATCCCAACCTACAAGTTAAGAACACTAGACTAGAGGGAAATTGTATAAAGGAGAATTGTTTGAAAATGTTCAGTTTCATTGTAAATAGATATAAAAACACAAGAAAATAGTGGAAAGTATAAAACAGTTGTTAGAACTAAATGCTTTGTATGAAACAAGCCTGGCTATAACAGGAATAAGATGTTTTACTGAAACACTAAAATCAATAATTTATGCATTAATCTTACAGGAAAATTGCTAAGATATTAGCAACAACTTATAGAAGTAAACAATATGCCTATGCAGTTCTTTTTTAATTTTTCAATTGACAGCTTAATAAATTTCAGTCATTTTCATCTGCAATTTCCTTCTCTCCTCTGTCTCTCTCCCTCTCTCTCCCAATCTGATAGAACCCTACTTATTTGCCTTGTTTTTCTGTGACCTTCTAAGGTTAGAAAATTTCCCAAGCATGATAGGGAGAGTTATTTACTGGAGCCAGCTCAACTTATCAGTTTCTACCGCAATGAGGAAAATGACACCTGTCCTCCAACAATATTTTAACTTCTAATACTTTCAAAGGTAAGGGTTAGCTCTTGTGAACCCCTAATCTATCCATGATTCAGTGTTATGCTGGTCTTGTGCAGGGAACCACATCTGTAATGAGTTTGTGAATATAACTATGTCATGTCAAAAAGACATCATTTTTGTTGCACTTATGGCTTCTGGGTCTCAGTTCTTAGGAACTCTCTTCTGCAAAGCCCCATTTGTCCTCGAGGTGTTCGATACAATGTCCCATCTGAACACTCCACCATCACTTATTTCCAATTCTTTCAGTCTGATGAAGGCTTGGCACAGCACTAATCTATGTGTATAAACAGGAATATTTAGAAGGCATTGGTATTTAACACTTTAACAGAACGAGAGTGCAGGTTTTCCTGTAAGGAATTACTTCCCTAGACATGGGTTATTTGACAATTTTTGGTTTTGTTTGTTTGTTTGTTTGTTTGTCTGTTTTTACCAGGTTTATATAAACAGATATGACTTTTTTCAAATACAACTAGAAAGCAGTTTGTTACCCTCAACTGACATTGCCACCGTTGTGCTAGAGGACAAAACTTTCCCAGAAATTTTATCACAATTGGGTAAAACTGTTAAATTTTCTTTCCAGCAGCAACCTGTATCTCACTTTCTGGTAAATGAAGACAAGCTTGTAGAGAGGTATATACTAGATCATTTCCAGCTTTACCTCTCTATATCTTATGACTGAAGTATGTGTTATCTTCCAGCAATACGTTATTCTTGCCTTCAGGTTCCAGTGAGCAAACAAAAATCAATAGCCATAACCTGTATATTTTTGCATCTTCTGGGGCCTTCTTGAACAGTAACTTGTAGAGAGGCATCCCATACACGGCAAGAGATTACTGATTAACAGTCTTTTGCTTTGTGGGAAAGCATGCTGCATCCACGAATGATACCTCTGTTCAACTCCTGATTTTTAGATTTCCACATGACTTTCTTGCATAGCCTTAATTTGGGTTCCCCGCTCTTCCCTATGCTTCCACTCCCTCTTCTGCTTAAACTTCCCATGGCCGACATGTCTCCTCCTCTGTGTTCATGTACAATGTGTGTACTAGTCCCACTCCTTCAAAGCATTTTTCCCACTCTCCTTCCTACTAATGGCCACTTTCTTCTAGTATTCAATATTAAACAAATCAGTATAAAACTGTAATTAAGACATACCTATTAGCAGAATGGGTACTAGTCTACAGAGGTGTGGGTTGTTTCACTCAGTATAATATTCTTTAGATCTATCCATTGTTCTACAAACTTCATAATTTAATTCTTAACCAAGAAGTGAATAAAATTACATCTTGTATACATACCACACTTACAGTATCCATCCTTCCTCTGATAGATGCCAAAGCTTGTTCCATTTTCTTTATGAGTATGGGCAGAATGAACATGGATGCACATCTCTGGAGTAAGGTCTTTTGGGCAAATAACCAAGAATGGTATATATGGGTCACACAGAAGCTTTTTAGCTTTTGGGTGACCTCCATGCTGATTTTCACTGGGACTGTACCAGTTTACACCCATGTGAACAACAATTCCTCTTTCTCCAGTTTCCTTCTTCCATGTCCTTTATATAGGCTGCCAACAGAAGGTGTGGTCCAGACTTAGTGTGGCTCTTCAGACTTCAAATGATATGGATGAAGAATCAAAATGATTCTTCCAAACTTCACATGATTTAGGTTATGTTTTGCCTCAATGATACAACCAAATAAAATTCCTTATAGGTATGTCTAGTTAGGGTTAAGTTAATTTCAGGTGCAATCAAGTTGACAGTCAAGAATAGCCTTCACACTCCAGGACAGCCAGGGCTACACAGAGAAACCTTGTCTCGAAAATACAAAAAATAAAAAAATAGCCTTCACAATTAGTCATTTGTGGGTTATTTTGTTTGTTTGTGGGTTTTTGTTTTGTTTTGTTTTTGAGAACTCTCTGTTCAGTACCACAAATCATTTTTAATAGGGATACTGTCTTGGCATTTAGTTTTTTAAAGCTCTTTGAATATTCTAAACTCCAATCCTCTGTTGGGTGTATACTTGGCAGATGGTTTCCCATTCTTTAGACTACTTCTTCATACGATTATCAGTTTCCTTGGCAGTAGAGAAGCTTTTGTCTTTAACTTGTTCATTATTGGCCTTCTGTTCTGAGCAAATGAAGTGTTATTCAGGAATGTCTTGGTTGAAGAGGCATTTTTCAATGTATACATTGTCCTTTTTATGACTGTATTTGTATTGACTTATAGCTAGGTACGCAACTACATTTTACTAGTCTTTATGCCTATATCCATGCCAGTGCCATGATGTTTTTGTTACTAAGGTTTTGTATTATAACTTGAAATCAGGTACTGTAACATTTCCAGCAATACTCTTATTGTTCAATGATGTTTGTAATATTAGAGAACTTCAGTCATTCTATATAAATTTTACGATCTCTCTCTCTCTCTCTTTTCCTCTCTCTCTCTCTCTCTCTCTCTCCCTCTCTCTCTCTCTCTCTGTGTGTGTGTGTGTGTGTGTGTGTGTGTGTGTGTGTGTGTTAAGAATTGAGTTACACTACTGATTTGGATTGCATTGAATTTATAGACTACCTTTGGTAGGGTGTGGTTTTCTAATAATTCTATTAATCCATGAGTACTGTGGACTTTCTTTCCACTTTCTACTGTCTTCTTCAATTTCTTTCTTTGATGTTTTAAAGTTTTCATTCTAAGCCCCTTTCTCTTCTTTGGTTAAGTTTATTCCAAAGTACTTTTTGTATATTTTGAACCTAGTGTGATTGAAGTTGTTCTCCTGGTTTCTTTCTCAGTGTTTGTCATTGGTCCATAGAAAAGCTATTGTCTTCTTTGTGTTAACTTCTTCTGTGTACTGACCTTTCTAACTAAAACTATTTATCAGCTCCAAGAGTTTTCTAATAGAGTAATCCAGGTCTCTCATGTGTATGAGAGAATTACAGCAGGGAAGAATGGGTACCCATATGTTCTTCCTGGTCTTAGTTGGCTGCTGTGAGTTTTTGTCTGTTTAGTATGAAAATGACTATAGCTTTATTAAGCTGAGATATGTTCTATTCATCCATAATCTCTCCAGGGTTTTTTATTAAAGGTCTTTTCTGTTTGTTTTGAAATGATCATGTGATTTCTGTCTTTGAGACTATATATGTAACTAACTATGTTTAATGATTTATACATATTGAATTATCCCTGATAAAGTTAATCATTATAAATTATCTTTTTGTGTGTTCTTAAATTCAGTTTGCAAGAATCATATTGTTTGATCTATTTTTGGTTTTTTTATTGTTATATCTTTGTCTTATTTTGGAATCTGGACATTACTGGCTTTGTAAAAAGAGTATTATGTGTTCCTATATTTTCTTTTTTACAAAATAATTTTAAAAGTGTATTTGAAAATAGTTACTATTTGAAGGTCTAACAAAATTTTGCACTGAATCCATTTGGACATGGGCATTTCTCTAAGTTGGTAGATTTTTAAGTTACTGTTACAATCTCATTGTTTGTTGTGGATGTCTTTAAATTTATTTGATCTTAGTTTCACTTTCAAATACTATCAGACATGAAGACACCAATTAACTCCAGATGGTAGTCCATATGTATAAAAATCGTCATTCATTTATGAAAATTTTCAAGGTTAGTAGAATATCAGTCTTTTAAGATATGTACTGATTTACCTAGATTTCATTGTTATGTGTTGTAATGTCTCTCTTATCCCTAATTTTATTTTTCTCCACTTTGATTACTTAGGTTAAATGTCTGACAATTTTATCTTCTCAAAGAAAAAATATCTTTTTCAACCTTATGTTTCATTGATGCTTTCTTTGTTTCTATTTCATTAATTGATGGCATGCTCTTGTTTCTTCCCATCTATTGAATTGGATTTGGTCTGTTCTTATTTTGAAAATGCTTTCAAGTGAATCAATAGGCCACAATTGACTTTGAAGACTTCTAAGGGCTCCCTGAACAAATGGTAATTTCACTAAAAAAACTTCTGTTGTCATTTGCATTTCATTGTTGAGTTTTGAAAATATCTTAGTAGCAATTCAGTTTGAATAACGCATTTTCATATATCCTTTCCTTTGATTATCCCACTCACACCTCTTTCCTCTCCTCCATCTCTCAACCATCATCTCCATTAACCCTTTAGCCTCTAGTATTCCCCCCTTCTTTCATATCACATTTACTCTACTATCTTTCTAATTATATTTTAAATTAAGTTTTGAAACAAGTAGGCTTTCCTATGGCTTCTATGGCTTCTACACCTTTCTTTTGGGTTAGCCTTACTTTCCTTCTTCCTCCACATTCCTTGGTCCCTCCTTGTCTAAGTCTTTCCATCTCTAGTATGCCAACTCTCTACTTTCATTTTATCCATAATCTACTGTTTCTCTCCTTTTATATACCCATTACCTTACTCCATGGTTTGTTTTTACTTGAGTATTTCTATCTCCTTATTGCATTCAATTTTCATATCTTGAATTAACTTCCTTATTCCATCCAGCTGTGTGTAGTATTCTCTTGGAATCTATTCATGACTTCTTTGAGTATTTTGATGACATTTAGTATCATTCTTTTATATTCCTAGAATTTTGTATTGGTCATTTTCATTAGAGATCATTGCTGTGAGACTGGAAGTTTAAGGGAGAAATAGGTTATATTGTTCCATAATCTTCACAGTGTTTTCATTCTAGAACTTTTTCTAATCGTTCATTGATGTCTGGACTAGTCCTCAAGATGCTAGAAGACATAATTTTGAATATCATAAGTGTAGAAAGAGATATTGATATTGAACAGATATTGAACCTTATCATGCAATTTATATATGAATTGGAACACATATTCTCTATCAATATGTACTATATGTGTGTGTGTGTATGTATGTATGTATGTACGTATATATAACCTATCACCTAAGAATAAAAACTTAGAAGACAAGGGTACTCACCAACCTTGCTATAAACACTGTGACCAACAATACTGTCCTGAATATGAGATTTACTGGTTCAATGATAGCACAAATGTTTTGGGAGTAACCAACAACTCTATTATTAGATTTTGAGATATAATACATACCTGACACTGCTAAGATGGCTGATAATTTAAGACCGCATAGACTATGGCTGTGGGGAAAAGCAAATACTATTGCTCCGCCAAAGGAACATAACAATAGAATGATTGGCTCCTAATTGCATTCTACTATCCATAGATCTTTAAAGAAGCTTCTTCCTGCACTGAATGGGAACAAACACAAAGACCCACAACTGAATAGTGTTCAGAGAATGAGAGACATTGGGAGACTGACATGGGATATTTTCATCAAATCCTTCCTGTATAGCCTCAGAGAACCCTGGAGAAGAAGAAGCAGAAAGATTGTAAGAACCAGAGGTGATGGATGACTCCAAGAAAACAGTCTTCCAAAAACAAGAGGATTCACATGCATATGACATCATAGTGACTGCGACAGCATTCATTGGAATTTTCCATATTGGTTGTCATGGGAGTCCAAGAAGCTTCCAAAACACTATGTTATTGATGCCATTCTTGACTGCCTCCCCAAAGCTGTAACTCCCTATTACTGAACACACTATGCACTTTCAACAGAGCACACATAGGAATCACGCTCAAATTTGACTTGCAAGCTTCCTCTTTGAATACTAGCTTTCATAGGACTGTGCAAACTGCCAGCAGGGGAAAGAAATCAGTAGTCCTACTCAATTGTGATGCCTATAAACCACAAAAATCCCCATGATCCTCCAAGGCAAAATAGTGGCACTTACATGTTGGTGATAAGCAATAGTTAATTAAATGGACTTATGACTGTATGCAGTAGAAGGGAGTGCGTAGCAGGTATTGTAAACTTAACTACTTACTCATGACTAGTTGGACAATGATTCCTAAAGAAGACCTTATCATTGCTAGCAGAATAATTTATAATATATTTTAAATAATTATTCTTATACCTATAGTTAAGAGTGTCACTCACCTCTCATCAAAGATGCTTCTTTTTACAACAGATTAAGCCCATTACAACACAGTAGATTCCACAATACAGACAACTGTATTGTGACAATGGGGTGACCAGCCCCAGTTATTTTATCTATGATATAACCCCTATATATAAGGCTCGGGAAACGCAACAGAAGAGGAGACAGCAAGATTATAAAAGCCAAAGGATCAAGACCATCTAATGTCAGATAATGTCTTCTATATATGGAAGGAAAGCTGCACCCATAAAAATTCAGCAATATGGTAGCCTGAACAAGACCAAAACAATCACAGCACCAGCTGACCTCCCAATGTGGATGGGAAAAATCTCACAAGATTCCACCCCAAGATGAAGAACTATAGGCAATTAAGAACTGGAAGGGGGAGGGAGGGAGGGAGGGAGGGAGGGAGGGAGGGAGGGAGGGAGGGGAGGGAGGGAGGGAAGGGAGAGAGAGAGAGAGAGAGAGAGAGAGAGAGAGAGAGAGAGAGAGAGTTCCAGGTATAAACCCGCTCATAAGCTATCCAACACCCTGTGTTCGCCCCTTAATACATATTAAGTTGATGCAGCAGATTGTGTTTATATACTTATACGTATGTGTGTATATGTGTAACAATAATAATTACAGAAGAAAAGGTAATACACGAAAGTAGAGGCAGGGCTTGGAGCTAGAGGAAGGGCAACAGTAGGTAAGGCAGGGTATGATAAAAAGGGATTGAAGATGGTCAAAGTATATTATCTACACAAATGAAATGAAATCATGAAACCCATTCTTTTATAAAACTAATAAGTGCTAATAATAGTGAGGTAAAACAAATGTACAAATATGGTTTAGTATTCTAGTTTTGGGAGGAATGTTTTCCCTCTTCATTATGTAGTTAAGCCTCACTATTAAGCCCAATACCAATCTTTAATGTTCTAAATTACAATTTAGTATTCTCTTTTCATAAAACATGAAAGGATTACTCTCTGGCCATAAATGTCTTTCCTTTGTATGCCAAGAACTAAATTATACTTTGTATAACACTAATTATTTTTGAAACCGAGTTATTAAGTATCTAACTACATGTGATTACATACATGTTTTCTTCTTACTAATTGAAAATTTATTCATTCTACTTTCTCTTTGGGGGAAACATTTGTCACTTTATTATCAACTGTAAATATATATATTATATAATATCACATTAATTACATATATATATATATATGATTCTTGAAAAACAGTATGTCAGTGCATTTGTGTAGAATGAAACTTAAAATATTGGTTAATTGAATTTACAAACAGAAATGGGTCAGTTTTGTCAATTAAAAATCAATCTAATGTCTAAGCTTGTATCATTTTATTAAGTATTTAAGTTCTTAAACTTTTCCTTTTTGGTTCATTTGTATAAAAGACACTGCATCTGAATATTGATCCTTCATATGATTCTCCTAACAAACTCATGTCCAGAGTGCTTACAATGAGATCTGTTCTTTATTCACACTGCAGAGGTCATTATGAACTACATTTAGGTCATGATTTTCACCAGTTCTTTTGTTCGTCATTGATTTTTGGAGTATTTGTTTTCTTTATAAATCACAATTATAGCATTGCCACAATACTATAACAACATATTTACAAACAAAACAATATCAACACAGAAATGCTATGAAATACATTATTCAGTGGCAACCTGGTTACTATGTTATCACCTATAGTAACACATATTTATAGTTTTATAATTCCTGCAAAATCAAAAATAATTGAATGATCTTCCCTTCTGAAACTGGCATATTAATCCAACATTCCTCATATATTTCCAGTAAGAGTATATTGCACTCTGAGAAGCGTGGCTCTATTGTACATGCAAATTCTTTTGGACATTTTCTTCCTGAAATGGTATCTTCTGACAGCACAGAACCCATAGTGAAGCAGAGAATATTCAATTCTATTTGGGGATTATTTATAAATGCTTCCACTTTGTAGTATGTGTGCAGAGTTCTAGATAAAAAAGCATTATTTCTTTTAATATTTCATAAAATTGTGCAGTTTTCTCTGAACAGTGATAACTATTTCTTTAGCAGTTCATTTAAGGAACCATTCGTATTTAATATCTTTGGGATGATTTTTGAGGTTTAACCCAAGTGAAACCTCCAGGTATTTTACATCCTACATATGGAAGACAAAAATTAGAATCAAATACCTTGTGAGGCTCTTCCAGGAAGAATTCAGCGGCTGAACAAGGTCACGATATCACAGAACACATTTTCTCAGTGACTCAATTAATATTGCTAGCCAGCCTATATTTTTTAAAGCCTCATGCTTCTACAGTAAATGTGTTAAATTGTGCTTTCTTTTTACAGTCCCAAAAAATGTTTCTGCCCAAACTTATGTATACTTACTTTGTCTCTGGATATTTTGGGATTTTACACAAGTATCTGGAGTTTTTATCTTTGTCCAAACTAATTCCATAAAGTGCTAGCTGATCAGACCTATAAATAAAACAAAAAACAATAATTGCATCAACAAAAAAGTTACAGGAAACAAGAAGCATCAAACTATAAAGAAAATAAAGTACAAAATGATTTAATATTCTAATATGCCTTTTGAAGTGGAAACTTAAGGTTTCTTTGGAGAGTCAGTTGTGTTGTATGGTGTTTTGCTAGGGCAAACACTCATGAAGGAGTGATTTTCTGAATTGGACAAAGGTGAAAGACTAAGGTAGGCTCGTGAAGGAATATTTTGTTGAAGCAGACACAGGAGAGAGGATGTTCTGCTAAAGCAAACACATGAAAGGACAGCTGATGAAGGCTTCTGTGCTAACACACATGTGTTCCTCTGACTTACATGGTGTTGTTGAGGTGCATTTGAGGGACACTGCAGATTGATTGGATGAACATGCTGAGGCAAAACATGTGTTGACAAAAGACAAAAGGCACGTGGAGGACATGTGATGTTTGGATGGTATAAATCAGACTCCAAGGAATGACGGAGACAGAGCTTGGCTTGCTGGCACAGCTAGCTGTGCTGTGCTTGTGGGTCTCATGTGTTCGCTGATCTTCACTTCCCTGAGAGAGGCAAAGCCAAAAACTTCTCCTGGTGCTCCTGCTGGTCCCTCCTGCTGACTCAAGCTGAGGCTGAGGCCTGCCTGTCTCTGGTAGGGCATGTCACCGCTGTTGCTAACCTGACTCTACCAAACTGGACTACTGGTGTATCCATAAAGTGTTTGCAAGTGGATTCAGTTGCCTCCCCTGCTAACCTGTGAACTAAACTGTCCATTTCCAGACAGCACAGATGGGAGTTGCTCCGAAGAACCTTTCTAAACACATCCACTACCCCTATATCCTTTCTTTTGGACTAGCTCTGGTGGGTGGTGGGCTACAAGGTAGGTTAAAGCGTTTAAGAACCATCATTAAAAATAGGATTTGAGGCTTACACAGTATGGCCGGCGACATTAGCTAGCGCTCGCTCAACTCTCTCTAACACGAAAGCAGCGGACTACAAGAGACTGAACTGTATCTGCCTCTATTTCCAACAGACTCACGTTCAACTTTCACTCACGAAAATAGCCAGGAAATTTTTATTAGTCCTTTTTAAAAAAAAAAAAAGTTAATATAAAATTATAGCAAAAAAAAAAAAGGAACCTGAACTTTAGTAACACAGCTGGAACAATCCGCAGCGGCGGCAGGAGCGGCGGGAGAAGAGATTTAATTTAGTTGATTTTCTGTGGTTGTTCGCTAGTCTCACGGTGATGGAAGCTGCACATTTTTTCGAAGGGACCGAGAAACTGTTGGAGGTCTGGTTTTCCAGGCAGCAGTCCGATGCAAGCCAGGGATCTGGGGATCTTCGTACCATCCCAAGACCTGAGTGGGATGTCCTTTTGAAGGATGTGCAGTGCTCAATCATAAGTGTGACAAAGACTGACAAGCAGGAAGCTTATGTACTCAGTGAGAGTAGCATGTTTGTCTCCAAGAGACGTTTCATTTTGAAGACATGTGGTACTATCCTCTTACTGAAAGCACTGGTCCCCCTGTTGAAGCTTGCTCGGGATTACAGTGGGTTTGACTCAGTCCAAACCTTCTTTTATTCTGGTAAGAATTTCATGAAGCCTTCTCACCAAGGGTACCCACACCGGAATTTCCAGGAAGAAATCGAGTTTCTTAATGCAATTTTCCCAAATGGAGCAGCATACTGTATGGGACGGATGAATTCTGACTGTTGGTACTTGTATACTTTGGATTTCCCAGAGAGCCGAGTAATCAATCAGCCAGACCAAACCCTGGAAATTCTGATGAGTGAGCTTGACCCAGCAGTTATGGACCAGTTCTACATGAAAGACGGTGTTACTGCAAAGGATGTCACGCGTGAGAGTGGAATTTGTGACCTGATACCAGGTTCTGTCATTGATGCCACACTGTTCAATCCTTGTGGCTACTGGATGAATGGAATGAAATCGGATGGAGCCTATTGGACTATTCACATCACTCCAAAACCAGAATTTTCTTATGTTAGCTTTGAAACAAACCTAAGTCAGACCTCCTATGACGACCTGATCAGGAAAGTTGTGGAAGTCTTCAAGTCAGGAAAATTTGTGACCACCTTGTTTGTTAATCAGAGTTCTAAATGTCGCACAGTGCTTTCTTCACCCCAGAAAATTGACGGCTTTAAACGTCTTGATTGCCAGAGTGCTATGTTCAATGATTACAATCTTGTTTTTACCAGTTTTGCTAAGAAACAGCAACAACAGCAGAGTTGATTTGGAAAAATGAAGAAGAAAAACAGCAAAAAGAGAAGACACACAGGAAGTGGTGGCTGCTTTCTAGATGTTGATCCTGGGGACCATGCTGACCATGACCACCACCTTGTAGTTGCAGAAAGCCCTAGGTGTAATGATAGTGTGATCATTTTGAAGTGTATGCATGATTATATCAAGGAGTTAGATATCTTGCATGAATGCTCTCTTCTGTGTTTAGGTGTTCTATGCCACTCTTGCTGTGGAACTGAAGTGCACGTAGAAAAGAACTTTGACTGTATGAATCTTTACGACACTTGTGAAAATGACTCGATTTGGTTTATGCACAGCGTAATATTTCTGCAGGCATCATCCAAAATCCCCCACAGACAAGGCTTTCGTCCCCATTAGATGCGGCCTCAGCTGACCATCTGCGACTGTTCTATTAAATTGCTGCCAGAGTTTTTACATCCAGTTATCTCCACTTTCTAGAACATATTCTCTGCTAATGTGATTCAGAACCAATTTTTACTTCATACAGGTGTTTTATGCAATGGCAATTAAAGTTTTTCTTCCACACATTGAGTCTTTGTAAGAAAATGATTCCAGTTGCTTGTTTTGTGTTCTACTGTTTTAATAGTTGCTCCTGCATTTACAGTCCTATGGTTTTTTTACCACCCCTGATGAAGCAATACACTGTTACACTGTGGGCTCATTATAATCTTACACCCCAGATGAGTTTGGAAAATGGTCCCTTGCTTAATTTTTTTCCTAAGACATAAGAATGTGGCCTCCTTATTGGCATGAACTTTTGTGGAAGATAAATGACAAAACTGAATGTATCAAGTGAAAAGAATTCAGTCTCTGGAGTGATGAGCAAGGAGAACCCATTAAAAAAGAAAACTCCATGGAAATGATAGGCCATGTAGTGCACTTTAATTAGCTTTAATGGAGTGCCTACCATGCCTTCACTAACTTACTAAGAAGTGATGGGAATGTCCACTAAATCAAAGCAGAAAGTTAATCCTAAACATTCTGACCTCAGTAAGTGCCGCCATTGCCACCAATCTAAGAGATCTTGATTCAAAGGAGAGTCCGTGATTTCTGTTGATTCTGATATCAGCTGTTCTCTGGTCTTCCTTTCACCATGGTGTTAAGATCAAATGAATGGCTGACCAGAGGGAGGGCTCTCCAGGCTACTTGGCCAGATAGTGAATGTATGAATGGATGAACAATATTCTGAATCTATTTAATGACACTAGAAATGTGGGCATTTGCAAATGCTGTGGGGTTTAAACAGAAAAGAGAAAACTGGACTACGTTCTCTATTTATTGCCCTCCTACTGTTTTCTTGGTAGTTTCTGGACTGACACAGTGATGTTTTGTTCCTTCTGTATTTATAATGAAACACTTTTTTAGCGTTTCTAAATGTAGAATCTACTTGGTTTGAAATCAAGTGGTTGGAACACTGTCTGATTTTTACTTTATACATGGTGTTGATTGAATGCTTCATTGGGGAAGCTTTCGGTCAGCTTTATCAGTCTTGATTCTGTAATGAGCACAGCACCTATTTTGAATTGCTATTTGGAGGACCAGTGCTTATTTAAGCTGGATTTTGTAACCCAGTAGATTTTGGCTTGAGGTCTGTTTCCGCCATCTTATAAAATTAAGAATTCTAATGTTGAAAATTGCATAGGTTTGTGTGGAACGAAGCCTAGAGAAGAGACTGTAGGTGGACTAGTGGTCTAGTGTAATTACAGGCGGGGAAGTTTTGGTGCCATAATTTCTCTTTGTTGGTGTTGGACTTTTAATCAGCTGAAATGTATTTCTGTACCACAATGTAAGCTTCAATAAAAGTTTGCTTAATTGTCTAACAAAAAAAATAGGATTTGAAAAAAATTAAAGTTACAGCTTTTACTGAAATTGTTGCCTGGAGGAAACAGAAATTCAATTTTCCTACACACATCTCAAAGTGCACTGACTTTTGTCTATAAGAGGAAGAGCTATTCTCTCATTCAACAGAAGAATGGATACAGAAAATGTGGTGCATTTATGCAATAGAGTATTATTCAGGTGCTTAAAGAAATGTTATGCCATGTGACTTGAAGAAGACAGGAAAAAAGCACTGAACCAAAAACAATTCAAATTACACAAATTTCCCATGTCCGTTCACTCTTTATATTGTTCCTGGGCATATCAACCTCAAACGATAAAATAGTATAGACAGTAGTATTTTCAGAAAAAAAAAATGAGAAAGGAAAGATCTGTCTGTGTCTTCCCCAGGCATTTTCCCAAACTCCTCAAATGTGGAATTCTAAGCAAACAATATTCATGCAAAATGTCAAAAGCTTCCTTTGCAGTAAGTTAAGCTAAACTTGTCTGTGCAGCTTCCTAAGAGGTAAGACAGGAAATACCACATGAAAACATGATGGAACCAATGGTTGTTGAGCTGTGGGTAGAGTTTAGTCTAAAATAATCTGATTTGGTTTTACCTTTTCATTATCTCAAAACCTGAAGTTTTGTGATGGGACTAGAACTCAATGATCTTAGTGTGACATCACAAATGGCAACCACTTTGCTAAACCCAGATTGTTATGGAGGTTCCTGAAACAACAGTAGCTATGACCATGGTAAAGGCTCTTGTGACTGCCAGCAAACAAAACACAGCAGGAGAAGCTAACCAGAGATGTAACAGGGAAGCCTGAAGGTTACAGGAGTGTAGTGGGCTCAGTCAATGACCCAAGTGGCAGGCACTAGCTGCTACAAAGAAGACATGTGTTGGGTAATAAACATGTGTATGGGGGGAAAAAACAAGTCTGAAAGACGGTATTGATCTTTTGCTTGTTTTGGCTTTTATTTGTGTGCTTTTGTAGGGTTCTTTTGTGTTTCTCTATTTGGGTTTTGTTTGTTGTTCATATTTGAGAAGGAGAAGTGGGAAGGTGAGGAGGGGCCAGGAGGCATTGGAGAGGGAAAAAAACATGATCAAAATATATTGTATGAAAATATTTTTCCAACATAAAATTTAAAAGCCTGGTTTAAAAAAAACAAATAGGCCTCAGTGCTCTCCAGACCTTACCTTCCTTCTTGGCTGCATTACAACTCAGACATCCCCTCATAGAATTCCACAGAAAAGATACACAGGTAATAAAAATAGAGCATAAAGGGACATTTTATTCTACTTTTTTAAAAGAGATGCCTGTATGTTTCTTTGCTAGGCAGATATTACTTTTATTCCAGTTTAATGTTTTAGTAGTCAAAAAAACCTCCCACACCAACATCAAGCCGAGAAAACAAATCTGAATTGAGTCTTTCCTAATAAGACTTATAAAGCCCAACATACTGGATGTTCTCTGAGTCCTTCCTAATGATAACGTAGTCTGTGCTCTGTAAGACCACAGAGAAAACACCTTGGAAATTCTTTTATGAATTTTCTAAAGACTTTGTTTATTTTGAATGCTAATGTAATATTTTAAAACCACCAAGCCATTAGGAAACAAATCTTGATAACATACATAGCATCATAAAATGCTATGGGATTAAAAAAAAAACAAAGAAATGCTACAATATCTTTATACTGATTTTTTTTCTGATACACGACCTGTCTCAAAGGGCAATTTTTCATAAAGAATTTAATATACAAAAATGACAGGGTAATGATATATGGATAAAGATATTTTTCAAAATCCTCAGGATTATTATTTTGTTTACTGACTCAAAAGTAAAGTTATCCTGGCCATAATGGTTTGAATATGCTTGGCCCAAGAAGCGACACTATTAAGGAGGTATAAAGCGTGGGCTTTAAGACACTCATACTAGCTCCCTGGAAGCCAGTTTTCTCCTAGTGGCCTTCGGATGAACAGGTAGAACTCTCAGCTCCTCCTGCACCATGACTGCCTGGATGCTGCCAAGCTCTCACCTTGATTATAATGGACTGAACCTGTAAGCCAGTCCCAATTTAAGGTTGTCCTTGTAAGAACTGCCTTGAGCATGTTGTCTGTTCACAACAGTAAAACCCTAACTAAGATACTGGCCTTGTTTACATTTTACAAATCTCTGTTATTGCTAGGTAGTAAGATTCTTCATCTGTCTTGTAGAGTTAAGTACATGTAAAGTTCTAGTAAGTAATTCATTTGACATGGGAATAGGATGTCCCAATAGTGGACAACTTTACTACTCTACTATCTTGGTACACATCTTCAAAGATTTATTTCATGCATTAAACTATGTTTTAAATTATATATGTTCCCTAAGAACTAAGAACATCATTATTTTTTCTAGTACTTATATTTAGGATTTTTTACCAAAAACTTATTTTTGTTCACAATATTTACAATTAAAACACTCAAAACATTTCCCCTCCACAAGATTGTCAATAAAAGACAGTCTATGTTACTGATCATTATTTTAGATAACATTTTCGGTGTAGTAATTTCTTTTTTAAACCCAGAAGCTAGAAATAACCTCATTGTACTCATTTCCCGTGAATCTATTAGATACTAGACCATCTATTAGATGGTCGGTCTCTCTTGCACCCTGGGAGAATTAGAATCATATTTTTTTTGTCCCAGAAATATGATTACATAGTGAATAGTATGTCCTCAGACACCACTGTCCCCTAGGGCACGGAATCTCTACAAGCAAATACTTATAGTAAAATATAAAGAGAACTGTGGCAAAGTAAGAAAACACAATCCTAAGGGAAATGAGTGCTAATGTCCAATAAATTATTTTCCATCCCCAGTGGCTTCATTTAAAGCAGCTACAACCTGGGGAATTCCATCCATTCCCTAGGTTGGCAATGACAAAGCCTGTAATATGATGGTGTCACAGAAGCATTTTAAAGTAAAATAAAACGTTTTTCTTTAAACTGGTCAATTAAGATAAAAGAGTAGGCATAGGTTCTGAATACTGTGGGCTTTATTCCACCCAGGCAGAAATTAAAGCTGTGAAATGGTTGAACTCAGGGAGCTGTACCTTCCCTAACCTCAGCGCAAGGAAGGACGGTACTCTTTATGGCATTAGCTGAGATGAATCACTCACCAGTGAGTCCTGCCTTGCTTGTCTACATTGGCAGCTGCCAGGAGTTTCTCTGCTCAGCATTTCTGAAGGGAATCGTCTGGTGAAGCTGCTTGGTATTCAGAACGTACCAGCCTTTGAAGAACTTTATGTACTCCCCAAAGGCCATTTTTCATCCTCAATACAAAGGACCTAAACTTTCTGGCAGACACTGACTTTTATCTTTTCTGTCTTCTGTGGGCTCCTGCAATTACCACAAGTGTACAAGACAGCAGAAAATGTAGTCTTTCGCTTGTCACACCTGAATTTATTTGCTTCTATTTCAACTTGCTGCCCAGCAAGGCATATCTTATTCATTTGGGTGACACACTCAATCTCTGTCTCTGTCTCTCATTTCTTCCTCTTCTTCTGCATTGAAACAAAGTTTTTATACTTTGATTACCAGTACTGTGAACCTCAGAATCATCCTGCTGTTTGCAAAGGGAAATAAAATTGTTGCAGAAACAGAGATGAATAAGGAACCCTGTTTTATCTAACAATTAAAAAGAGCAACGGGAGACCAGCACCCTACACACAAAGCACCATGATTTCATTAATTAGAGAGGCCATAAAATTGTGCACATTTATTTCTTCAGCTTTGGAGTTTTCAAGAGTGCAGAGGTCAAACACACACACAAACGCTAATCGGCTACAATTTTTACAGGCTTGCCTTTTACTCTGCAGTATCACAAAATTGCAATATATTTTATAAATAAGGTAACTTTATTATTACACTGTCCTGCTTTACAATGAAAAATATTAACATTGCCTGAAAAATAGTGTCTGCTATGAGCACAAGGATACTGAGGCTGGCAGCCACGCTCACAACTCAAAACCAGAAATGTGTCTACTGAAGAGATGAAACAGAAGGACAAGCACGTCACCACAAGCTCTGATGTGATGGGAGCCATGTAGTGTCCCTGAGCAGGGCTGCACTCATTCATAGTTTAAGCTCCTTAACGGAAATTCAATTTACTGTCTAATTTTGTCACATATTTGTTCCAAGTTCTAGTCCCCTAAAAGACTATCCAATGTGGTCTTTTTATTATACAAATTACACAACAAATCTAATGCAAAGAGTACAGCCTGTGATTGACAAAAGAAAGAAGCCACAAAAAGTGTCTTAGAAATCACAGGTAATCTTCCAGGACAATATAATAGCAGCCAGAGACATTGTCTTCAGCATTTGCACAGGTATGAAAAATAAAATCAGCCTTGCCTAGCCAATGGAAACCTGGCTTTCTCTCCAGGCAGTAGAAGGAACCAGGTTACCAAACAGGACAGAATAGGTATTGTTTTCTAACTGTTCTTAAGTTTAAAATGTGGCTTGCATTGGAATGCCTTATGTCTAAAGGAGCAACAAGTCCCCAGGTAAGCTTCAGGCTCAGTAGAGAGCAAGCTCATCCTCCCCATCACTCATGTTCCTGTCTGTCATAGGGTCCTTTTTCATCATGACACAAAGCTCAGACTCCACCCAGTCTGATGCATTAACCACAAGTGACGCTAAGGAGCCAATACTCTGATGGTCAACCTGCCTTTCAGTATTTTTCCTTAATGTGGACTATTAATCACAGTAGCATTACCATGACATGGGCTTCCTTTGGGTAGGACAGGTAAGGATTAGTAAAAACATAGTTTTGTACAGAAACTTCAGGTATTTTTTCATATATATGTATTGCTTCTGGCTTCGTCAATACTTGCACATACCTTTTCAAAATCATTTTGCTCTGATCCTTAATTTCTCTTGCCTCTCTCTGTGTCTCTGTCCCACTCTGTCCATCTCTATCTCTTCTCCCCCCACCCCCCCATCTCCTCTTCTTTTCGGTTTCTCCCCCTCACTTTTCCTTCCTCTCTCTCTCTCTGTCTTGTTAAATAGTCTCATTCCAGTCCTGGCTGAACTGCACAGATTTTTCAACCTGCATAGTATCTCTTTAATTTAATAGGAATAATTCGATGATTTTCCTCTATACAACAGAATTTTTTTCTTCAACATTTATTTTCCAAGTACAAAGTATAACAATGATACAGCAAAATACTTATAGGATCACTCATATTTTATTTATTTATTTATTTATTTATTTACAGTCCAGATTTAATTCCCTCCCTCCCCCTGTCCACCCTCATGCTGTTCTACACCCCATCCCTCCTCCTCACACCCCTGTCTCCATGAGGATGTCCCCACTTCCCACCCCCAACTCCACCAGACCTCTAAACTCCCTGGGGCCTCCAGTCTTTTGAGGGTTAGGTGCATCTTCTCTGACTGAACACAGACCAGGCAGTCCTCTGCTGTATATGTGTTGGGGGCCTCATATGCTGCCTGGTTGGTGGTCCAATGTTTGAGAGATCTCAGGGGTCCAGGTTAATTGAGACTGCTGGTCCTCCTACAGGGTCATCCTCATCCTCAGCTTCTTCCAGCCTTTCCTTAATTCAACCACAGGGGTCAGCAGCTTTTATCCATTGGTTGGGTAAAAATATTTGCATCTGACTCAGCTGCTTGTTGGCTCTTTCGGAAGGCAGTCATGATAGGCCCCTTTTTGTGAGCACTCCTTAGTCTCAGTAATAGTGTCAGGTCTTGGGGCCTCCCCTTGAGCTGGATCCTACTTTGGTCCTGTCGCTGGCCCTTTCCTCATGTTTCTCTCCATTTCTAGCCCTGTAGTTCTTTCACACAGGAAGAAATATGGGTCAGAGTTTTGACTGGGATGACAGCCCCCTCCCTCACTTGATGCCCTGTCTTCCTGCTGGAGGTGGGCTCTATAAGTTCCCTCTCCTTACTTTTGGGCATTTCATCTAAGGTCCCTCCCTTTGAGTCCTGAGAGTCTCTCACCTCCCAGGTCTCTGGTACTTTCTGGAGGGTCCTCCCAACCTCCTATCTCCCTAGGTTGCCTGTTTCCATTCTTTCTGCTTGCCCTCAGGGCTTCAGTCCTTTTCCCTCCCCCAATAGCAGATCAGGTTCCCTGCCCCACACACACATACCACCCTATTGACCTTCCTTCCCAGGTCCCTCCCTCTCTCTCCCCTTATGTTTCCCTTCTTCTCCCTCCCAGCTGAGACTGAGTCCTCATGTGGGCCCTTCAGCAGCTTGCTGATCTGTTTTAGTTCTGTGGACTGTATCTTGGGTATTCTTGGGTATTCTTTTCTTTTGTGGTTAAATTTTCTTTGCTTTGCTTTTTTTTTTCTAATATCCTGTCCTTTTGGGTCTGAGTTACCTCACTCAGTATGATATTTTCTAGTTCCATCCATTAGCCTGCAAAACTCAGGATGTCCTCATTCTTAATAGCTGAGTAGTATTCCATTGTGTAAATGAACCACATTTTCTGTATCCATTCTTCTGTTGTGGGACATCTGGGTTGTTTCCAGCTTCTGACTATGACAAATAAGGCTGCTATGAACATAGTGGAACACATGCCCCTGTGGCATGGTGGGGCATCTTTTGGGTATATTCCCAAGAGTGATATTGCTGGATCTTCAAGTAGATCTATTTCCAATTTTCTGAGGAATCTCCAGATTGATTTTGAGAGTGGTTGTACGAGTTTGCAATCTCGCCAGCAATGGAGGAGTGTTGAGTGTTCCTCTTTCTCCACATCCTCACTAACATGTGTTGTCACCTGAGATTTTTATCTTAGCCATTCTGATTGGTGTAAGGCAAAATCTCGGGGTCTTTTTGATTTGCATATCTGATCACTAAGGACTTCAAACATTTCTTTAGGTGCTTCTCAGCCATTCGAGATTCCTCTGTTATGAATTCTCAGTTTAGTTCTATACCCCATTTTTTGATTTGGTTGTTCAGTTTTTTTGGTGGTTAGCTTCTTGAGTTCTTAATATATTTTGGATATTAGCCATCTATTGGATGTGGGATTAGTGAAGAATTTTTCCCAATCTGTAGGTTGCCAGTTTGTCTTATTGACTCTGTCCTTTGCCTTACAGAATTTTTCCAGTTTTATGCCATTTATCAATTCTTCATCTTAGAGCATGAGCCATTGGAATTCTGTTTAGGAAATTTCTCCCTGTACCAATGAGTTCAAGGCTCTTTCCCACTTTCTCTTCTATTAGATTCAGTGTATTTGGTTTTATGTTGAAGTCCTTGATCCACTTGGGCTTGAGCTTTGTGCAATGTGACAATTATGGATCTCTTCATTTTTCTACATACAGACAGCCAGTTAGACCAGCACCATTTATTGAAAATGCTTTCTTTTGTCCATTGTATATTTTTGGTGTCTTTGTCAAAGATCAAGTGTCTATAAGTGTGTGGTTTTATTTCTGAGTCTTCAATTCTATTCCCTTGATCAACATGTCTGTCTCTGCATAAATACCATGCAGTTTTTATCACTATTGCTCTGTAGTAAAGCTTGAGGTCAGGGATGGTGATCCTCACAGCCATTCTTTTATTGGTAAGAATTGTTTTTGCTCTGAAAATGTCCAGAACCAGACTTTCAAATGAAGACTGTTATTTCCAATATTGGATTGATTTCTAGACCAGTCCATGATTGAGTCTGAAAAACTGGTCACATTTAAGAAAAATACAAGAGACATTATAACTTCTCTTTTTGATTCTCTATCCCACAAGGTCTAAGAACTTGAGACAAGGCAGCTTGTCCCATCAGGGGTATAGGTAAGGAATGGTGGGTCAGGAACTTATGTCCAATACAGCTTCCCAGTCACCACTGTCAGGGCACTCAGCAAGCTCACAGGTCAGCATCATTCTTTGTCCCAGCATCATCATGTCTCACCCACCACTCTGGCAACCACCATGCTCCTTCAGCATCCTGCAGAAAAACCACAAACATGCCCTCTTCCCCATATTTAATACCTGAAGGATCATGCCTTATGCCAGTAAGTGGATCCTTCCCTTTCACCTATGCATAACTATGCCCAGGTGTAGGGTTCCATAGACACTCAGCAGAAACTTCCTTGGCATCTGATTTTAAAAAAAAAATTAAAATAAAAAGAATATGATTTAAATAAATCTGTGATGTACAGGGGTATATCTCCCCCTTTTATTTTATGAAGATACTGTTTTAAAGTTCCATGGACCTGTTCCACAGTCTCTCGTCCTTGACAGTTATAAGGAATCCTTGTAACATGGGTCATGTTAAATGGCTGCTAAAGGCTCTCAGCTGTCCGACTGTCATAGCCAGTTCCATTATTTGTTTGTTTTTCTTTTTCTGTTTTTTTTTTTTATTATTGGGTACTTTATTTATCTACATTTCAGATGTTATCCCCTTTCCCCATTTCCTACACCCAGAAATCCTTTAACCCATCCTCCCTCCTCCTATTTCTATGAGGGTATGCCCCCACCCATTCACCCACACCCACCTCCCCTCGCTCGAATTCCCTCTCACTGGGGCATCCAGCCTTCAAGGGATCAAGGCCCTCCTCTCCCACTGATGCTCAACAAGTCCATCCTCCTCTACAAATACAGCTAGAGACATGGGTCCCTCCATGTGTGTTCCCAGGCTAGCTGTTTAGACCCAGGGAGCTCTGGTTGGTTGGTATTGTCGCCCTCCCCATGGGGACATAAGCCCCTTCAATTCCTTCAGTCTTCTCTCTAACTCCTCCACTGGGAACCCTGTGATCAGTTTGATGGTTAGCTGTTAGCATCTGCCTCTGTATATGTCAGGCTCTGGCATTGCCTCTCAGGAGACAGGTATACCAGTCTCCTGTCAGTATGCACTTCCTGACATCCACAACAGTGTTTGCATATGGTAATTGCATCTGGGAGGGATCTCCAGGTAGGGCAGTCTCTGCATGGTCTCTCCTCCAGTTTCTGCCCCACACATTGTCTCATATTTACTCCTGTGAGTATTTTGTTACTCCTTCAAGGAAGGACCAAAGCACCCACACTTTGGTCTATTGTTAATGAAATGAAAAATGGCGAGAGGCAGAGAGCCTTTGGGGCTGCTTGGCAAGAATCTGACATGAGCCAAGGACAAGGAAGTAGGCTTCAGGCAGGAATCTGACATTAGGCTATAACAAAGAAGTAATTTCAGGTAGGAATCTAAATCATTGCCTAGAACAAAGAAGTAATCTCAGGCAGGAACCTAAATATTAGGCTAGAACAAAGAAGTAATCTCAGACAGAAATCTAAATTTTGGCTAGAACAAGGAAGTAGGCTTCAGACATGAAAATGACCTTGGGCTAGGACAGGGAAGTAGGCTCAGATACTTTGGTCATCCTGATAAGCCCTTAGAAATAGTGATCACGGGAGTGTTCACATAATTGGGTTTAATGCCTTGCTTTTTCTTTGACTATTTGTGTTTATTGTATTGCTTGTTCCTTGACTATTTGCATCTATTGTATTGCTAGACCCTCAACCTAGAACTGACTTGTAATCAAAATGGTATAAAAGCATAAAGGAGGAGGGGGGATGGGATAGGGGGTTCTAGGGAGGGGAAATGGGGAAAGGGGATGACATTTGTATTGTAAATAAATAAAATATCCAATAAAAATTATTAAAAAAAAAAAAAGAAGAATTGTTTTTGCTATTCTGGGTTTTTTGCCTTTCCAGATGAATTTGAGAATTGCTCTTTCCACATCTTTGAAGAATTGTGTTGGGATTTTGATGGGGATTGCATTGAATCTGTAGATTGCCTTTGACAAGATGGCCATTTTTACTATATTAATCCTGTCAATCCATGAGCATGGGAGATCTCTCCATTTTCTGAGATCTTCTTCAATTTCTTTCTTGAGAGACTTGAACTTATTATCATATAGATCTTTCACTTGTTTGGTTAGTATTACCCACGATATTTTATATTATTTGTGGCTGTTGTGAAGGGAGTTGTTTTTCTAATTTCTTTCTCAGCCATTTTATCATTTGTATAAAGGAAGGCTACCAATTCATTTGAGTTAATTTTGTATCTGGCCACTTTGCTGAAGTTGTTTATCAGTTGGAAAAGTTCTCAGGTAGAATTTTGGGGGTTGCTTATGTATACTATCATATCATCTGAAAATAGTGATACCTTTATTTCTTCTTTACCAATTTGTATCCCCTTGATCTCTTTTTGTTGTCTTATTGTTCTACCCAGCACTTCGAGTACTATATTGAATAGATATGGGGAGAGTGGGCATCCTTGTCTTGTCCCCGATTTTAGTGGGATTGCTTTGAGTATGTCTCCATTTAATTTGATATTGGCTGTTGGTTTGCCATAAATTGATTTTATTATGTTTAGGTATGGGCCTTTAATTCTGATCTCTCCAATACTTTTAACATGAAGGGGTGTTGTATTTTGTCAAATGCTTTTTCTGCATCTAAGGAGATGATCATGTGATTTTTTTTCTTTGAGTTTGTTTATATAGTGGATTACGTTACTGGATTCTCATAGATTGAACCAACCTTGCATCCCTTGGGATGAAGCCTACTTGATCGTAGTGAATGATGGTTTTAATGTGTTCTTGGATTCAGTTTGCAAGAATTTTATTGAGTATTTTTGCATCAATATTCATAAATGACATTGATCTGAAGTTCTCTTTTTTGCTTGGGTCCTTGTGTGGTTTAGGTATCAGAGTAATTGTGGCTTCATAGAATGAGTTAAGTAGTATTCATTCTGTTTCTATTTTATGGAATAGTTTGAGAAATATTGGCATCAGATCTTCTTTGAAAGTCTGGTAGAATTCTGCACTAAATCCATCTGACCCTGGTCTTTTTTTGGTTGGGAGTTTTTTGGGGGTTGTTTGTTTGTTTTTTCTTTTTTTTTCTTTTTTTAAGGGGGTTTTAATCATTTTTTATCTCTTATAAAATAAGAATTACATACTATAAATTAATATTACATCTCAAATTTCTTTAAATTAAATAAAATTTAGTAAAAACCGGTCAACTGGTTTAGTAGACAACAGTTTACATTTATTTTTATATTGCCTAGGGCTCTGTTTACTATGTGGAGTCAGTTTACTCTGGGATAAATTTCTATAACACTCTGTAAATTTATCCGACTGATAAATGTGTGCTGCTCTTGAAGGCATGGCTATCCTGGGTCTCTGCTCATTGTAACCACATCTAAAGGTAGTTCACCTATTCAGATGGGCACCTTGATAGGTACTATTAGTGTATACAGATTACATGCTCAGCAAACCTGTTGGGTGAGAAACCATAGATTTGCTTCCCAAATATGGAAGTTAATCTGTTTTCCCATCCCCATGATGTACAACTACCCAAGGTCTGCTCCTCGATCCTCACAAGGAAGCTTTCCCTTTGTTTACTTATTTCCAACTGAAAACAATATGAAAATCACCCCAAATCACAAAAAATAAAATAAAGAAAAGAAAAAAAAAAGAAATGCTGAAAAATCAAGCTTTTAATTTGTATACTGATAGCCAATATAGAGCTCATGCTTTACAATTACTTGAAACTGTTCCTTTTTTAGATACTGCTAATTTTCAAATTTTCCAATTACTTATGCAAATACTGCTCAGTTTAAGAGAACTACTGTTCCTTAACATTATAGGACATTTAAGAGCTCATACTGGATTACTTGAACCCCTTAGGGCAAGGCCACAGCAGATTTGTATACTAGGCAGATTACAGGCCTTACACAGGAACAATTAGCCAAACAATCTCATTCTTTACATCATCAAAATAGTAATAGCTTGAGACAATAATTTGATATTTCTAGAGAGTGTGCATGTCAAATTGTAAAGACTTGTTCTGAATGACTTCAATAACAATCTGCATCACATAATACTGTTAATCCTAGAGGATTCATACTTAATCAATTATAGAGAATGAATGTTACTCAAATTTCTGATTTTGGACAATTAAGATATGTACATCTGACTATTGACACCATCTCATGTTTTCTAGTTGCAGCTTCTCTAATGGGAGAAGCAACTAAAAATGTCATTAGTTATTGCCTACATTGTTTTTTTTTTATGCTGGCTGTTCCAAATCAGATTAAAACTGATAATGAAACTGAATACTGCAGTTATTGAATATACCCATATTACTGGGATTCCTTATAATCCTCAAGGACAAGGTATTGTGGAAGGGGCCTATGGAACTTTAAAACAATATCTTCATAAAATAGAAAAAAGGGGAGATATATCCCTGTATACCACAGATTTATTTAAATCATATTCTTTTTATTTTAAATTTTTAAAAATTTAGATGCCAAGGAAGTTTCTGCTGAGTGTCTATGGAACCCTACAACTAGGCATACTTATGCATAAGTGAAAAAGGAGGATCCACTTACTGGCATAAGGCATGATCCCAATCAGGTATTTAATATGGGAATGAGGGCATGTTTGTGGTTTTTCTGCAGGATGCTGAAGGAGCATGGTGGTTGCCAGAGTGATTGGTAAGACATGCTGATGCTGGGACAAAGAATGATACTGACCTGTGAGCTTGCTGAGTGCCCTGACAGTGGTGACTGGGAAACTATATTGGACTTAAGTTCCTGACCCACCTTTACTTGCCTGTCCCAGATGGGACAAGCTGCCTTGTCTCAAGTTCTTAGACCTTGTGGGATAGAGAATCAAAAAGAGAAGTTATAATGCCTCTTGTATTTTTCTTAAATGTGACCAGTTTTTCAGACTCAATCATGGACTGGTCTAGAAGTCAATCCAATATTGGAAATAACAGTCTTGATTTGGAACTCTGGTTCTGGACATTTTCAGAGACATATTTGGAAGTTAGCTGCAGTTCTCTATGGCGTTATGTTGGCAAGAGATAAAGTTGGGGCAGGATCTGGACTTCAAACAAGTGTTAGTACGTGTGTTAAGGCTCTTTTAATTGTCATGTTGAAATTACTTTTGATTCTTCTTCAGTATTTAATGTAAGTTGTACTGATTGTACACTTTCTAATTGTGTTAGTGTGTTGAAACCTGACATGTCTGTTATGGATGTCTATCAACCAGATTTTGTTTTATTGCCCTTAGTATTATAGGACCTTGGTATTCTGAAAAAAGCTTGCAAATACTGGAAGAAGTGAGTCACATTTTAAGCAGACGCAAGAGGGTAGTGGGCTTGATTATTGCTGGTATAACAGCTTTAATTATGTTAATTGCTAGCACCACTGCTTCTGCAATTGCTTTGACACAAGAAGTTAAGACAGTCACTTTTGTTAATCATTTAGAAAAAAAAAAGTTACTGTGTTGAATATACAAGAGGATTTAGATAGGTATTTGGAACAACGGGTTGATGTTATTTATCCTATTCAAATTATTGGAACGAGATTCAGAGTTTAAGAGAAAGGAGCCATCTCGAGTGTCATGCCAAATACCATTGGATTCATGTTCTAAAATTTACAATGATAGTCATTATAATTAGGAAAAAATTTAAAGATACTTGCAGGGTATTTGGCATAGTTCTAACACCTCTCTGGATGTTTTAACTTTGCATAGTGAGATTATGAATTTAAAGAATGCTGCTCTGTTGAGCTTTGATGCTGCAGATACTGCTGATAAAAATTACCCATGGCCTGACTGAGGTCAGTATTTCTATTTTGGTCAAGCTTCAAGAATGGCATATATAGCTTGATCATGCTAGCTCTTTTTGTTCTGGGAATACTTTGATTCCTGCCCATCATGTTAAAGCTTGTCTTTAACAACATCAACATGTTGGCAGCCAAAGTGCATGGCTTGAAGCTTAAAATGGACTCCCAGACAGAGTTACTAATTTAACAGGCTGGCAAGCCAAGGACGGATAAGATTCTGAACAAAGCCTTACCAACCTAAGACATAAGTGCACTTCTGTTGCTAATCCATATTCCACGATGGGTAAGGAAGGCATTCTTGTCAGAAGGACCTAAGACAGGCTCAGTCTTGTTTATGAAATTAAAAGGGGGGAGAGGCAGAGAACTTTGGGGGCTGCTTGGCAGGAATCTGACATTGGCCAAGGACAAGGAAATCAATCGGCTTCAGGCAGGAATCTGACATTAGGCTGGAACAAAGAAGTAATTTCAGGCAGAAATCTAAATCTTAGGCTAGAACAAAAAAGTAGGCTTCAAGCAGGAATCTAAATCTTAGGCTAGAAAGAACAAAGAAACAATTTCAGGCAGGAATCTAAATCTTAGGCTAGGACAAAGAAGTAGCCTTCAGGAATGAAAACAACTTTGGGCTAGGACAGAGAAGTAGTCTCAGATATTTCGGTCATCCTGAGAAACTCTTAGAAACAGTGATCATGGGACTTTGTTTAATGCCTTGCTTTTTCTTTGACTATTTGTGTTTATTGTATTGCATGTTCCTTGACTATTTGCACCTATTGTATTGCTAGTTCCTCAATCTAGAACTGACCTTAATACTTGCATGTAATTAAAATGACACAAAAGCAGATTGGGAAAAAGAAAAAGAAAAGAAATTCCCAATTTTAATCAGAATAACTACACTGTGTTTGACTATGGCAATTTCTTCAGGCTTTTATTAGAAGGCCATAAATCATCTTGTCATTATCTTCCAGTTCCCTATTCTTAACTTGCAAATCCCTGTTCTGTTCTCTATTGGCCACTGTCATCTCCACTGCACAGCAAGTATGCCAACATTTCCCTGTCCCTGTGCTCCCAACTCCTTGTTTTGTTCCACTTTCTCATTTCTTTTCATAGCACTAATCACCCAATATATACACCTTTCTGTTTGTTATATGACTCCATCCCTTCTTTCCTCACTCCCTCCTCTCCCCTCCCCCCACCCCAGAACTCAGGCCTGGGATCCATTTCTGTTTTCTTTACTGACATTCTTAACTTTAAATATGTATCTTTAATGGCACAAAATAGAGTGTTACTTAATGTAATGGAGATTCTCAATTTGTAGCTACTGAGTAACAAATGTCTTAATATCAATTGTTTCTTATAAGCCATTACCTCAGAATGTAACAGAATGTCCATTTTTAAACTTGCATCCAAGATGGAGTAAAGGAGATAAAGAATTACATTTCAATGCAAAATGGGGCAATTTCCATATTGTTTTGGGTTGGGACATTTTTAGTGACTTCTACTTCCTTGTGTGATATGGGCCTATTTACCTGCTCCTGATTTAACTTTGGTATGTGGTATCTGTCTAGACAACTATCAGTTTTATCTAGACTTTCCAGTTTTGTTGAGTATAGGCTTTTATAGTAAATCTGATGATTTTTTGAGTTTCTTCCATTTCTGTTATTATGTCTCCAGTTTCATTTCTGATTTTGTTAATTTGGATACTGCCTCTGGGCCCTTTAGTTAGGTTGGCTAGGGGTTTATCTATCTTATTGATTCTCTCAAAGTACCAGCTTTTGGTTTTGTTGATTCTTTGTATTGTTCTCTTTTTTTTCTATTTGATTGGTTTCAGCCCTGAGTTCCACCATTTCCTGCCTTATACACCTCTTGGGTAAGTTTGCTTCTTTTTGTTCTAGAGCTCTCAGGTGTGCTGTTAAGTTGTTAGTGTAAGATCTCTCCAGTTTCTTTACCATGGCACTTATTGCTATGAATTTTCCTCTTAGCACTGCTTTCATTGTGTCACATAAGTTTGGGTATGATTTGTCAGCATTTTCATTAAATTCCAGGAAGTCTTTGATTTCTTTATTTCTTCCCTAACCAAGTTATCATTGAGTAGAGAGTTGTTCAGTTTCCATGTATATGTGGGCTTTCTGTTGTGTTTGCTGTTATTGAAGACCAGCCTTAGGCTATGGTGATCTGATAGGATGAATGGGATTATTTCAATCTTCTGGTATCTGTTGAGGGTTGTTTTGTGACCAATTATATGGTCGATTTTAGAGAGGGTACCATGAGATACTGAGAAGGTGTATTTTAGGGTGAAATATCCTGTAGATATCTGTTAAATCCATTTGTTCATAACCTCTATTAGTTTCACTGTGTCTCTGTTTAGTTTCTGTTTCAATGACCTGTCCATCAGTGAAAGTGGGGTGTTGAAGTCTCCCACTATTGTTATGTGGGGTTCAATGTACATTTTGAGCTTTAATAAAGTTTCTTTTATGAATGAGGGTCCCCTTGCATTTTGGGCATAGATGTTCAGAAGTGAGACTTTCTCTTGGTGGATTTTTCCCTTTGGTGCATATGAAGTGTCCTTAAAGGACTCTATTATCTTCATGAGATAGGATTTTAGGTCAGCTTCCTGACTTTCAGGCATGTTGGTCTATTCAGGACTTGGTGTGGTGGGAGAACTGGGTTCTGATGGTGCTCATGAATATTGGCTTCTGTTCCTTATGGTCTTGCACTTGCCTCTCGACATCTGGTTATTCCTCGTGTTTGCTGCTCTGAGTGGCTTTGTCTGGAGTCTGCCTCTTTTGTCCCTGGGTTACTTCAGGTCTCCCGGTAGGCCTGTGGCCCTGGCTATAGCAGACCACCTGTGGGGCCTTCCAACTAGGGGCTCTTCAGAAGGGCACAGAAGCTGCTGATCTGTTGCCCTGTCTGCAGTAGATCTCCTGGAAGGCTTCAAACTGTTGGGTCTTCAAAGGAGCAGTCAAGCTGTTGTCCTGTGTGAAGCTGTTCTCCAGGGGTCCTACAGATTGTGGTTTCTGTTACCCTGTGTGCAGAAGACCTCTAGGAAGGCTTTTCACAATAGCCTTAAATAATATAAAACATCTTGAGGGTAACTCTAATCAGACAAATAAAGGATGTGTCTAATAATAACTTCAAGTCTTTAAAGAAGGAAATTAAAATAGACATCAGATGATAGAAAGATATCCCAAGCTCACAGATAGTATTAACATAGTAAACATGGCATGGCTCTCCTACCAAAAGAAATCCAGATTCAATGCTATTCTCACCAAAATTCTAACACAATTCTTTATAGATCTTGAAAGGACAATTTTCAGTTTCATATGGAAAAGCAAAATACTGAGGATAGCTAAGCAATCATGAACAATAAAAATTACTGGAGGTATTATCATCCGTGATTTCAAGTTGTACTACAAAGCTATAGTAATAAAAACAACATGGTATTGGCATTGATACAAACAGGCTGATCAATGGAATCTAATTGAAGTGCCAGGCATAAATGCACACACCTATTGGAAACTATATTTTTTATAAAGAAGCCAGAAATACACAATGGTTATACTATATCTGCACATACAAGAAAGAAAATAAACTCTTATGTATCACTTGGCACAAAAATTCAAGTTTAAATGAATCAAACACCTCAACATAAAGCCAGGTACACTATACACTGAACCTGATTTAAGAGAAAGTGGGGGAATAGCCTTGAATTCATTGTCACAGGAGACAACTTTCTGAACGAAACACATGGACAGCGGAGGCACTAAGATCAATTAATTAATGGGACCTCGAGAAACTAGAAAGCTTCTGTAAAGCAAGGACACCATATTTCAGACAAAGCAGTACCCTATCAAATAGGAATATATATATATACTTTTAGTTTAGATTCTATAACAAATTCTAAGGTCCAGCAAGTCATGCCATTTCACACCTTTTATAGTTCACTGTTCCGGTAGTTTTAAAAGATGCTTTGTCAGTTTACCTGTATGGTTAATTGCACATGAGCATATGTGCCATGTGTTTTCATTACATACGTCCTGTATCCTTGAGGCAATCAGTTCCCAACTTTCTGAGGAACTGCCTTATTGATATCCATAGTGGCTGTACAACTTTACACTCCCACCAGCAACGGATGAATGAGCCCTGACTGCACATTCTCACCAGCATGAGCTGTCATTCATGTTATTGATCTTTGACATTCTGACAGGTGCAATACAAAATCTGAAAGTAGGTTTGATTTGCATTTTCCTGGTGGCTAAGGGTGGTGAACATTTCTTTAAGTATTTCTCGGCCATTTGAGTTTCCTCTATTGGGAATTCTCTGTTTGTATCTGAACCACAGTTTTAATTGGATTATTTGGTTTTATAGCATCTAGTTCATTGAGTCCTGTATATATTTTAGATATTAATCCTCTGTCTGATGTGGAATCAGACACTGTTACTTTTGAGGCCCTAACTGTTGCCAAATAATTGACAAACTAGGGCATTTTCAAGGTTAACACTTTCTAAGTCATATTTTGACACGTTGTATAGCCGATGTTAACGTGTTATGTATACTAGGGCAATTGTATCTTTTGAGGGACATATTTATAAACATGGCTACACATGCAGTATTTCATCAGATGATCTTTCTAGAATGATTGCACCAATTTACTCTACCAAGTACATTAATGAAGTATCCTTTTCTACAAAGACCGATCTAATCTAGTCACCATCTGCTGTGTTCTTGTAGAAATTAAAGATATTAGTGATCCTATTGGAATGTTTCAAGCTTGTTTTTATTTATGTAATTTTAAAAATACATTATTGTTCAAATTTCAGTGCTTTTTCTTTATTCTCTAAATTACTTTTAAGAAGTTTTTATTCATTACAGATATTTTGCTTTATTCTTTCAAATACTGTTTCAATTTCATAGTTTTTGAAATCTGTTTCTGGTATACAAAATAACAAATAGGAATATCACAATTCTCAGAAAAACACCTGTTGTTAAAATGATGAGAGAAACAGGATTCTGGGAGATAAAATGGACTGCATGCACAGTATCAGTGAATCTTAAATTATTATAGCTATTGGAAATGTAAGTACCACAAAAATAAAAATATAAAGTTATATAGTCTAGTAATCTCACTCTTGGGTATTTAGTCCAAAGGTTTCAAGTCAGTTTGTAGAAGAGATGCTTGTCTGTGTATGGTCACTTCAGCACAGTTCACAATAACAAAGATAGAGCTCAAGCTGTATCCATCAATAGGTAAATGGGTAAAGAACATGTGACTGCGTATATATGTGTGTGTGTATGTGTGTTTGTGTATGTATGTGTGTGTGTGTGATGTATATGCATATATTATATATACATACTAAATTCAAAATGGAATAATACTCTGTCCTTGAAAAGAAGAATCTTCTGTCATTTCTAAAATTGTTAAAAAACATATTGCTAATCTTTGCTAATTGACAAAAGCCTGGATAAGAAAGACACTAGTGGGTGGTCTTTCTTTATGTGGACTTTGAAGCCTTCAGACACACAGACACAGAATTGAACAGTGGCTGCAGAGGCACGAAGCGGGAAGAGTCATGAGATGTTGGAATAAGGCACAAATCTCAGACTGGAAGAATACAATTTCTCTTAAGATTCATTGCCCACCATGGTGAATTCTTTTAGCATCAATGCATTGTACATTTCAAAATTGCTAAGAGAGTTAATTTCAAGTGTTCTCATCACAAAAATGATGTGTTTGAGAGATGTTAATCAGTTTAATTTATTCCTTCCATATGCATTTACAAATCAGAGTGCTGCCTTGCACCCTATAAACATAATGTGATTATCAGTTGTCAATTAACAATAAGATAGAACTAAAAAGAAATAACTATGATTACTTTTTCACACAACACAGTAATTCCATCTTCAAAGCAGTGAAAAATCAAGCCTGCATGTCTTCCACCAAACTTGATTAGCTCGAATGATATATAACCCATTATCTGGGTAAATATTTTAGAAGTTTTAAGATCCATTTAATTCTGCAAACACTAAAATGGATTTACTTTGCTTTTCTAAGACAGATACTTCATTTTAGCCACAAATATTTTCATGTAATTCTATAAAAATTTTGAATGCTTCTTAAACCTCCTACAAACTCCTACAAATTCAATATCACACAAGCAATCAAATTGCATTAACTCAAACTCTTATAGTGAACATGTTTCTCTTGGAATGTAAAATAAAACTCTAAAGTTAAGAATCTTCATGCTGAATATCATCAAGGAAGAATCAAGAAAGAGTGAATGCTACCAAAATGACAAGGATTAAAAAAAACAAAATTTAGGCATACGGTATGACCCTAAGGTAATTAATGCAATATGATACACAAACAAAAGGATTAGCTTTAATTAGAAATATTCTTCTAATAAATATGAAACATAATTATACTATATTATTAGCATTTTTAAATTTTATTATGTCCCCATACTTATACACAATAGAAACTGTGGCTTAAAATTATTTATGCATGGCTTATTCCTTCCATGTGTCTGAGAGTCTATTTTATTACTATAAACACACTTCCTCAGTACTAGGATTTATTTTTTTTATTTTTCATAATCATGGCAAAAACGAATTACTTAGTCATAATACCATAAGGAAATATCTTTATTTTACTGTGTTACACAGAGTTCTTCTCCAATTCTGTGCATTTTCCTTCCAGTTAAATATGTCTAAGCCTAATACATTTCCAATGTGCTCTTAATTTCTTCAAAAACCTAGTAAATAAAGGTGCAAATATTTACAGGCCAGATGTTTAGACAATTTAAACTTCAACTGAAACCTTTGAAAAAGCTGGCCAATTTTAAATACTCCTAAAACATAATTTAACCAAGGGAGCGATCTAAATCTGTGTTGTATTGCACTGGGACATTTGCTAAGAGCACAGCTTCAAGTGAGATGTTTAGATGACTTCAGATCTAACACTGTGGTTTGGGGATTAGACTACATTTTGTTAGAGGTACAAAATATGCAACAATCCTGCTAATGAAAAACAACAAAAGAGTTAAGGACTGATCTCCAGATTGACCAAACAAAACATACATAGTACCAGAATGCATTCTTTTTAGAATTTATAGCAAGCAGCCATTCTTATTCCCTCAGTGATTAAAGGACTCTCTCTGTGTTGGCAATTGATAGCTCTTCCTGGGACATGGAAGAGACTGCACTCATGGAACTCCAATGGTGAAAACAGGAAGCTGTGAAACGGGAAGGCTGGGCTTCCTAAATCACTGCTTAAAAAGACCCATTGTCTTCTGAAAAGCATCATATGTGTACTGAGTAGGCAAGTCATTTCAGATGTGTTATCTGTGTGGGAATTTGGGTTTTGTAACTCCTATCATGACCTTCACCACTTCTCCCCCAAGTGTTATATAACAGAAAATTTATGACATTCCTTTATTTTTAGAATTTTATACATGGATATAATAAAATGTCATCATAGCTACTGTCATATTTGCCTCTTGAGCACCTACATAGTCCTCCATCAAAACGCCTCCCAACTTCATGTTTTTCTCTTTTTATATGTAACTTCACTAAATCTCGTTCCACAGTCTGTATAGGCATGCGTACGTGGCCGTCCACTGGGGCATAAGACATCTACCAGTTGCCGTAAGAATGGTTCTCTCTCCTCTAACAGGTATGTACTGTCTATAGCACTTGAGATCTGAAGATATGAACTTACTGTGAATATAAAAATGTGTAAAACCTTTCAGCATTCACAGGCACTGCTTGTGATGCTACAGCTTAATTAAACCAACCAGGGTGTGAAGGTTGAATAAGACTGTAGGAATTTTATATTTGTCCTAGTTTGTCTCATTTAAGAGTTTCAAATATTTTCACCCTGGGCTATCAAATTTCTATCAGTGCAAAAATACTATGCAGTTTTTCTCAGGATGAATTTGGCACCCAGCCCATTGACTGCATCAAAGAACTGTCCTTATACATGAGGTTTTGCATTCCAACTCTGTTGACAAGCTAAGTAAATGTCTTACATTTTATAGTGCAGTATTTGTGGAGCAAATACTACCATATATAACAAATATAAATGAGAAATAAGTTACTAAAATAACGGGAATCTTGTATTTTAGGAAAATAAATAATTAAAAATTGATCTGGAGAATGAGCAGTAATGAAAACTAGATTATCATGAGGATCTTTCTTCTTAAATTCCAATAAGCTGAAACAGTAAGCACACTCCTATATCCAGCCATGAGCAACTCTTTCCTATTCTGGGTTCTCTGGAACTATATATATTTTCATGTTTACAACTCTGAAACAGATTCTGTGTCATTATTTATCATCTGCAGATAGACAAAGGCTCAATAAAACCAAACCCCTTCCACAAAGTTCTATGACATTTATGTGATAAATTCTCAGCCCAACACTTTTCTTTTCTCCAAGCCCATACATATGAGGTCATACCCCCTGTATACCTGGATTTTGGGAAATATTATCTAATGCTTTTTTTCTATTGCTTTCCATGTTATCTTTCCTCTTTTGATCTAATTATATTTTAGTCGCTTGATATAAGATAAGCATTGGACCTACTGTTAGAAAAACCATAAAACCAAACTGTTAAATTTATTTTTATTAGGAAAAAAAAAAGAACAGCATCTGAGCTAAATGTGAGATCCAACAATTTTCAGAGTATCTGCCTGTGACCTTACCTGTATTCTATGACAAAGCAAGTACACAAGCCATGGATCAGAAGCATGAGCACATGAGACATAATCAAGCCCAGCCAGTCCTCATATGTCCCCAGAGTTCATGAGAACTATGAGGATCAGTCATGTTCCTTATTGCGCTGCTAAAACTTGTATATAATATTAACAAGCAGGAGTGCTTAAAGCAATTCTATAAGGAATATCTAATTCCAAAATAAAACATGACACATACTGTGGACAGAATAAAAATGTATAGAGACTTCAACAGAAGCCATCCAGAGAGAATCAACTAATAAGTGGTCTTCTTTCTGTTTAATTCTTTCTAGCACCTCCATTTTTAAGACAGTTCAGGGAAGGAAACAAAAACTGAAAAGCTTTCTTTCCTAAATGTCATAGAGTTCTAATTTGGAAAATGAAAACTTGGGTGGCATTAAAATTTCTGCTATTAAGCAATATAAAAAGTTAAATATAATTAATTAGGGAATTATGATAGTACTTCCCTGCCATTCTTGAACTAAAGTAGGTAGGAGCAAAATATGGTGCATTTAAGACTGAACTCACAACCAAATCTCGTTTTAAAAAATAAAGATTAGATTGAGATCGAAAAAATATAGTTGCAGATAGCAAGACTCTATTGCTGAAGACACTACATAACTGGGTTACAAAACATTAAGAAATCAAGCTAGAACTAACCTGGAAGCTTCCTGCCTACTGAGTAGCTCTGGAAGTTCCAGAAAGTGTTATGTATGCAGTTGGGGGTGAGGAGTGGTGGAAGTGATGAGCAGCAGTCTTACCCAGCTATAAAACTTGAATCGTCTAACCCTGATAAACCTTGTAGGCAAGCTGTGCCCACCGAGTAATTGTGGCATAACTGCTATGGGGCCAACCAACTGCTTGCTAAATGTATTTGAAGACCCTCCCACAGGAATAAATTCATGCCCGATACTGTTAACCTGGTCCAAAGCCAGTGGCTATGGAGGTCACATTTATATTACTATTCCCCCTATTTTTCAAGAAAGAAAGATCTGAAAAAGCGATAAAACCAGAGGATCGGGAGGAATGCCAGGGAAATGCTGTCTTCTGAACATGACCTGGCTGTTACACCTATGCACTTATTGCAGTTATGATTACCTGCAGAAGATCTGCCCAAGATGAAGCCCCTGAACTCTCCATCCTGGACAAGAGAAGAGTGCACAAGGCCCTCACTTCTAGCCAAGGGTCTAATGACAGTTAATGGTTCTTGGGAAGGGAGAATCACTCTCTTCAATGTTGTAGCCACTGGTTAGCTGTCCGCATTGTGGTGAGAATTTTTGTTTCTTTAAAAAATTCAGTTATATTCCCAGGTGGGAGATATGAGGCTGCTTCAGATTGTCCACAGCAGCTAACTATGATTTGTCTTGTGCTCTGGCAGGGGTGTGATTCTGCCAGCTGAAGAAAGTTTATGTTTGGAATTGTGGACTCTTGAGAGGAAATAAAAAGGTCAGAGCCCAGAAAGGCTACAGTGGCTCCTTCTGCTGCCCCTACTACTGCTTCTGCTCTTTGCTGAATTGCTGGTTGCTGGTTGGAGATATCCTGAGGACAGCAATTGCCCCTAGGAACTTCACTTCCTTAATAAGCAGGAAGTAGTCTAACCAAATAGACGACTCCTTTCCCCTCTAACCTTCTTTCTCTTCTACAGTGCTGGGGGGTTGGAAGGAATTGGAGTAGAGAAGGATAGCAGATATAAGAACCCAATAAAGTAGCCAAAAAGTATAATTACACTATATTCCAGCAAATAATACCCATCTATGCTTATGAAATGCTAATTAATCTCAGTGAACCACACAAAAAGATGATAATACAAGAAAGAAGCTTATTGAGGAGAAGGGGTTCAACACGATGTACATGTATAGTGTTGGCAAAATTCAAAAAAGATAGTCACAAGGAAAATATAGTTATAATATTTACTCATAAAACTACACAGTTTTATGTATGTCTATCAAAGCAAAGGTCAACCAATCAAAATGCAGAGTTATGGAGTCCAGTTCCAGCAGATACATCTACAAAACAATTACTCCACCCAAAGATGTGAGGAGAAAGACTACTGACCCAAATCATCACGCCCAAATTAATTAAAGCAAGCAATTAATTAAAGCAATCTTTTTTTATTTATGTATACAGGCTGCCTTCGCCTAAGGCAGGGTCCAAAAGGTCAGCTTTGGACATGGGGAAGATAAGGGTTTTGTTTGTTTGTTTGTTTGTTTGTTTTATTTTTTCTTGTTGGTTTTTCAAGTCAGGGTATTTCTGTGTCCTAATACTACCCGTCCTAAAACTTAGAGGCTGACCTCCAACTCACAGAGATCCAAGTCCCTCTGCCTCCCAAATGCTGGAATTAAAGGCCAACACAACAGACAAGATATAAGATTCGGGTTTCCAGAGCCCAGGATTAGGAAGTCTCCAAATGTCCATTTTAGCAGGCAAATAGGCAGTTATAGAATTAAAACAGTAAGGTAGAGTTGTGAAGGTCATAACAACTTTTTGAAACAAAACATGGTTGCCATTTCCTATAGCTGGCAATACAGAGCCATTTTTAGCTAACATTATGAGTAGGGCATAGCCCAATCTTTGAGAATTTAATCACAAACAAGAACGAACATAGTTTGCCTTTACTATAAGATTATGAGTTAGGCTGTTTGCAGAAGAGGGAATGGAAATAGACGATCTGAGAGTTCACTGTGAGATTCTGTCTCCCATTAATGTCAGAGGCTACACCCATGAATCCTCACCAACACAATTAGCATGAGTTGAACATTGACAGTAATAGTCTTAATACACAGAGGAATTCCACGAGGCCTCAAGTCTACACAAAGAATTGTAGTTACACTCAAGAATGTTGAGAGTGAGAAAAATAGCCTTCCCCAAGAAAAGACAGATTAATTGGCTGCCCAATACCAAATGGTCAGCCCTGAAACCATACCTCCTAATACCATCGTCCATGCCGAGCAGGTTGTACTTATGTATTTAGAACTATGTGTGTGTGTGTGTGTGTGTGTGTGTGTGTGTGTGTATGTGTGTATGTATGTGTATGTAATAACAATAAAAAAGATGCTGTAAACTTAAAAGAGAGCAAGGCAGTGCATATGGGAGGATTTGGAAAGGAGAAGGAAAAGGAGAAATGATTTCATGATCTAATTACATTATATTATCATCTCAAAAATGAAAGAAAAAAATTAAAGATATACCATTTACTGGCATCTATGGTACATCCTTCCCAGCAGACAGACTATATATTAAAGGGCAATTTGGTCTATAGTCATATTCTCTCCCAAAAATAGAGGAAAAAAGGAAGAGGACTAGAGGGAAGGAGGGTCAACATACTTTCATCATACAACTAGGAGTAGGATGAATTCTTACAAAAAAAATATGGGTTGTGTAGAACATTTTCAGAGTATAGTATAGAAGGGAGAGGGAGTGAGTAAGATGCTGAAGATGAAATAGGTGCTTTAAAATAAAATTAAATAAGGAAATGTCTTTTAAAATGAAGACTTCCTGAACTTAGCCAAATAGTAGACTAATATCCTCTATTTTCTTATAAGTCCTCACAAAGAAAGAAAACAAGAAATCATCTCACTTTAGTTAGCTATTAATTAGCTATTTAAGACTTTCACTATATTGACAAATTCACGAATAGTTCTTTGAGACAATTACTCAGGATGTACATATTACAAGCATATGACTACACAAAAGTGAACACAGTGCTACATGTGTGTGCAATTAGTAGTTGTATAGATCCATTTGAAAACAAAGGAACATGGGTAGTTGGTGATATTCTAAATGAAGAAGGGGCATGAAATTGACTTCTCTCCTAATAAAAAGTCAGATCCATGTTTAGCTACTTGAAAGTGTGGAATTTAATCATGCTAATGAGAAGAACAAACATTTTTATCCTTCTCAAAGTTTTATTTAATTGATTTAATTAAAACTGTTTATCAAACATCCATAAGTTCATTTCAATCTTCTATCTATATATTTTATAAAGTTTATAACACTAAAAAATTTAGAAACAATTTTGCTCTATAATTGCTTTTCTATGTTATATTTATTTGTTAAAAATTCTCTGGGAAAATTTTTGGCTTTATAATAGTAACAAGAATAAATCTTTATGGTTATTACCATATGCACCTTAAAATAACCAACCTCTTTAGAGTAGAAAATCAATATTATGCAAAATGGGTAAGGAAGCAGAAAGACACAAAAATCAAAGGGGAAACTCAAAAGCTCATGGACCAGCATTGTAAGTCAAAGATTACTATTGCCAAAGGTGTTAAGGCAACTATTTAGAAAAATCCTGTACGAATAAATTATAAGTGCTATGATAAGGGGAATGGTTGTGTTTTCTGCTAATGAAATTTAAAAAGTTGAATCTAAGCTCATTATAAACTTGAAGAACTGTCTTTTATTAAGTGGATTAACTGAATTAGTACTTTTGACTGCATTCATTTCCCTCATCTAAATCAAGGAAGTATTAATAAATGAAAGCAATATATGGTCTAGGTCAGTTTTTATCTGTGGCAACAGTAAGGCATTTTTAATTATTAAATGTGAAGAGGACACTTAATTATCCCATTATGCTGTGTGATAAAATCCCTAAGAGTATAACACTTGTTAGCGTGGTTCTGAGATATTGCTAAAGCCCAGCTTAATGGCTAGACATACCATATGGGTAAGAAAGTAAAATGTATACACTCCAAAAACTTGATGAATGGATTTTTATAACCTATTGATTTATAGTATTGCAAAACTTTTTATATGTTTATCCAAAGGAAAATATTCAAAAAACTGTGAATATAATTTACCATATCTTATAGAATATTATGCTAAGAATTAAAATAAGGCAAAGACTAAAATTTTGCCTGTTTAAATTTAATTAAAAAGTACATAAAATAAAACTATTGTTACTAAAATTCATGAAAAAATGACTTTTATGGAGTATAGAGAATAGAATTTAATTTCTTAACCTACTAAAATATACATCCTTGTGCTGGCAAAATGGTTTAGTGTGAAATAACCCACTTGCTGCACACGTCTGACCCTGATTTCAATCTCCAGAACTGATAGTGAAGGGGAGAGCTGGCTCATGAGTAGTGCCCTCTGACCTTCCCACTCACGCTGTGCAACACATAACAAGCACTTATTTTTATTCAATATGTTAAAAGATGGCCTAATTATTAGAATGCATGAGTATTGGAAAATATTAACATTGTTGTACATCATTACCTATTTTCTTTTTTAAAAGGATAATTTACAAAATAATAATTAGAATTTAGTAAGAGTTTTCTCAGCTATGTGATAGATTTCAAACCAGCATACACAAATGAAAGTCAAGTCTCTGTATAGGAATGTTAATATAACACTGTTGTATTAATTATCTTTTAGTCATAACAAATAACCCTATAGTCAGCCTAAAACAAAAATTTATTGTCTCACAGATGCTATGGTTCAGCCTCTGAATGCAGCTAGTTTTCTGATCTTAGAACTAAGACAAAATCTGCAATCCAGGTGCTGGCCAATTTACAATTATTGAAGGCTCATGAGGAGATGGTCTTCCCCCAAGTTCAGTCAAGGGTTCACTGGCAAGCTCGGATACATGCCATCCATTGGATAGGTGCCTCCATCGGTCCTTTGCCACATGAGTTTCAGAATAATGATACTCACACATGGCAGATCAACATGATGTGACAGCCATTTTTTTTCTAAGGATGAAAATCAGTAAACAAATGGAGGCATAGCTACAGAATTAATATATTGTTTTCTATTTCTTTAAGATAGTCAAACTTCTAAAGCTATTTCTTTAATTTTAAGAGATGTAAATGTGTGACATATTTTCTCTTTCATAAGAAAACAAAGGTTCGAATAGAAAAACAAATTATTCCACCATCAGACAAAGTAACTATGCTTATATTTGTACTCTGATGGCTGAAGAACTTGCTGTAGAACAGACCAGAGCTCCTACATGGAAGGATTTCTTATATTCACTTCAAGTCAGTGGTTACCCTAAAGGAATAGAAATTTAACTTTTAATTCCACTTGTTCAACTGAAAAAAAAAAACTGTCCCTTATACTCTTTATTAGACATAAGAATAGGAAATTAAACCCAGAGAGACAGAGGATCTAGCAGGTTACTTGCATGCTAATAGAAAGTGTAAGAAAACAATGCACATCTGACATTTAAATATACAAGATGTTCCTATATTTATTGATAGAGAAATGACAATCTATAAATAAATGTTTTTCTCTTTGCAGTTTCTTTTCAGAGTCACAATGTGATTCAGGAAAGCCTGGAATTTACTTTGTAGCCCAAGCTAGCCACAAATTATAGTAAACTGAGCCACCAGGTCTGGATTTCATGTAAACAATTTTTGGAAGATATTTCATGTTAAAGATAAGTTTATGTCAAACAAGTAAAGCTCATGAAACTCACCATGGTAAAGTCATCCATCTTCATTCTCTCTGGATATGTCAGTTTGCTGGTCACACCCTTGTAAAAAGAATATTTAGTGTAATCATGATTTGGAAGTGTCAAAAGCAAATAGTGAACATCACTGATCTCTTTGAGGCTGGTTGTTTCAAGAGAAAGATGAGGCTTCCTAAGTTACATTCTTTCTCCCAAAAGAAAATTCAAGTTATATAGTTCTCTGGGCATCTTATTCTATGTGCATATTTTATGTGCATTATTTAACATCTGCCCTTTTCATACAACATTCCTACAGAATAGTCATTATTATTTTATACGTGAATATAAATAGGCTCATAAAGTTTATGTAACCATGTGTTTACCTACTAAGCGAAGAAAGAAGTTCTCAAGTTTTTTATATAGTTTTATTTATAGACCTACTTACCTCCTGAGATTCAGTGCAAGATTAATTTCTAGAATTTCCATTATAGTTTTAGTGTTTTTTTCTTTACTAGATATTAGTTATATTTCTTCTGACAACATTGTGGAAGGTAAAAACTAAAACCAACATCTATACTGCATTCTAGAAATACAGAAATTAATACGTAGCTTCCAAAATTGCTGAACTTGGTATCAAGTACAAAAAGAGGGATAGTACACACAAGCACACACACGTGTGTTTTTGTATGTGGGTGTGCATATGGGGGGACCCACATGTGTGTGCATTTGTGTGATTGTTTATGTTTGTCTATGTGTGTGTTACCAATGTAAAGATAGACTTATATGTATGAAGCAGCCTAAGAGGAGATAAAAATCAATTCTTATTGGCAAGTCAGTCTTCACAAAGGAATTATATCTATTATATATTTGAATTTGAGGTTGGAATACTTTGGTGGGCTTGTGTATGGGCTAGGGTGTTTTCTAATTGTAAGAGTCAAGTAGGTCATTTATAACATATTAAATAGTACATCTATGCCTCTTTATGGTGTTATTTCAAGTACTTAATTAAAGGAGTAACAATACACTTTTTGAAAATAAGATTATGCACCAATGTGAAAAGTAAATCCTGAAATCTAAAGGCAGGTTTAGTTAGAAAAATGTTTGAATGGTACCAAAACCAATTGAACTAAATCAGCACATATAAAGTCAAGAAAGGGGGGTAAGTACAATTATCTGCTCCTGATCATCAAGTCTCCATATCCCTGGATGCTAACAGTCTCAGATAGGATCACCCCCATAAACTCTTGATGTAAACTCCTTCCCAGGTCTGCAGCAAGTCCCAGAGATGCCCCCCATCAATTTCTGTTCTCATTCCAAGACCTCTCCAGTCCCCCTCACAACACATGATCTTTACCCCTGTTCCCATCCTGATGCCCATCCTCACTCCCACCCATTTCCCTCCCTCCATCTACCTCCAATGACTATTTTGTTTCCCTTTCTGAGTGAGATTCCAGCATCCTCACTTGGGCCTTCTTTCTTTTTAGCTTCTTAGGGTCTTTGGAGTGTATTATTGATGTCGTGTATTTTATGTCTAATATCCACTTATCAGTGAGTACATACCATGTGTGTCTTTCTTGGTCTTGGTTACCTTACTCAGAATGGTATTTTCAAGTTTCATCTATTTGCCTACAAATTTCATGATGTCTTTGTTTTTAATAGCTGAATAGTATTCCATTGTGTAGATGTGCCATGCTTTCTTTATCCATTCTTCAGTTAAGGGACATTTAGGTTGTTTCCAGTTTCTAGTTATTATGAATAATGCTGCTGTGAATGTAGTTGAGCAGGCATCCTTCTTGTATAGTAGGGCATCTTTTGGGTATATGCCCAGGAGTGTTATAGCTGGGTCTCAAGATAGAACTACTCCAAATTTTCTGAGAAACCACCAAATTTATTTCCAAAGTGGTTGTATAATTTTGCATTCCCACCAGCAATGGTAGAGTAGTTCTTTTCCTCCCCATCCTTGCTAGCATGTGTTGTCCTTTGATTTTTTTTTTATTTTAGTCATTCTCATGGGAGTAAGAGAGATGGAATCTCAGAGTCACTTTGATTTGTATTTCTGTGATGACTAAAAGCACTGAACATTTTTTTAAGTGCTTCTCAGACATTAGTTGAGAATTCTCAGTTTAGTTCTGTGCCCGATTTTTCAATTGGGTTACTTGGTCTGTTGCTGTCTAATTTATTGAGTTCTTTATATATTTTGAGTTTTAGTCCTCTGTCAGATGTAGTGTTGGTGAGGATTTTTTCCCATTCCATAACCTGCTGCTTTGTCCTGTTGAGGGTGTCCTTAACCATGCAAAAGCTTTTTAGTTTTATGAGGTCTCATTTATTAATTGTTCATTTTAGTCTCTGAGATATTGGTGTTCTGTTCATGAATTTGTCTCCTATGCCAATATGTTCAAGGCAGTTCTCCACTTTCTCTTCTACTAGATTTAAAATGTCCAGTTTTATGTTAGGTCTTTGATCCACTTGGACTCCAGTTTTGTGCATGGTGATATATATGGGTATATTTGCATTCTTCCACATGCAGACATCCAGTTAGACCAGTACCATTTGTAGAAGATGCTCTCCCTTTTCCATTTTTAGCTTTGGCCTCTTTGTCAGAAACCAAGTGTTCATAGGTGTATAAGTTTGTTTCTGGGTCTTCAATTTGATTCCATTAATCAACCTGTTTTTATGCCAATACTATAAAGTTTTTATTACTAGTGTTCTATAGTATAGCTTGAAGTCAGGGATGGTATACCTCCAGAAATTCTTTTATTATACAGGAAATATAAGCAGTCATTAAAAGTCTCCCAATCAAAAAAAAAGAATAGAAAAGAAAGAAAGAAAAGAAAAAAAGCCCAGGAGCAGATGGTTTTAGCACAGAATTCTACCAGACTTTCAAAGATGATCTAATACCAGTACTGTTCAAACTATCCCAAAAAATAGAAACAGGAGCTTTTCCACACTAATTCTATGAGGTCAAACTCACCCTGATACCTAAAACACACAAAGACTCAACAAATAAAGAGAATTTCAGACCAATTTTCCTTATGAACATTGATACAAAAATACTCAATAGAATACTCATAAACTGAATCCAATAACACATTGAAAACATCATCCAACTTGATCAAATAGGCTTCATCCCAGGAATGCAGCAATGGTTCAATATATGAAAATTCATCAATGTAATCTACCATATAAACAAACTGAAAGAAAAAAATCACATGATCATCTCATAAGATGCTGAAAAAGTCTTACACAAAATCCAGCACCCCTTCATGTTAAAAGTCATGGAGAGAGCACAGCAGATATAAAATGCACACCTGAACATAATAAAAGCAATATACAACAAACCAACAACCAACATCAAATTAAATGGAGAGAAATTTAAAGCAATTCCAGTAAAATCAGGGACAAGAGAAAGCTGCCTAATTTCTCTCTATTCAACAAAGTGCTTTAATTTCTATCTAGAGCAATCAGGCAACTAAAGGAGATAAAGGTGATACAAATTGGAAAGGAAGAAGTCAACGTATATATATGATAGTATACATAAGTAACTCCCAAAATTCTTCCAGAGAACTCCTACTGCTTATAAACACCCGTCAGCAAAGTGACTGGATACAAAATCAACTCAAAAAAACAAGCAGTCTTCCTTTATACTAATGATAAACAGGCTGAATAATAAATTAGAAAAACAACACCATTTTCAATAATGACAAATAATATAAAATATCTTTGTATAAGTCTATCCAAACAAGTGAACAAGCTGTATAACAGGAATTTCAAATCCCTGAAGAAAGAAATTGAGGAAGATATCAGAAGATGGAAAGATCACCAATGCTCATGGAAAGGTAGAATTAAAAGGTAAATTAATTAAAGGTAGAAGTAAAAATGACCATTTTACTTACCAAAAGCAATCTACAGAATCAATGCAATTTTCATCAAAATTCCAACACAATTCTTTTTTTAATTTTTTATTGGTTATTTTGTTTATTTACATTGCAATGTTATCCCCCTTCCTGGTATCCTCTCCAAGAACCCCTGGTCCCATTCCCTTCCCCCTAGGAAGGGTGCTTGCACTTTCACCCCACCTCCCTAGCATTCCCCTACACTGACGCATCAAGCCTTAACAGGATCAAGGGCCTCCCCTCTTTTTAATGCCAAACAAGGCCATCCTCTGCTACATATGCAGCTGGAGCCATGGGTCCTTCCATGTGTATTCTTTGGTTAGTGGTTTAGACCCTGGGAGCTCTGGAGGGTATGATTGGTTGACATTGTTGTTTTTCCTATGAGGTTGCAAACCTCTTCAACTCCTTTAGTCCTCCCCCTAATTCCTCCATTAGGGTCTACCTGCTTAGTCCAACGGTTAGCTGTAAGCGTTCACATCTGTATCTGTATCGGTAAGGCTTAGCTAAGCCTCTAAGGAGACATCCATATGAGACTCCTGTCAGCAAGCACTTCTTGGCACCAGCAATAGTGTCTGGGTTTGGTGGCTGCATGTGGGATGGATTCCCAGGTGGGGCAGTCACTGGATAGTCTTTCCTTCAGTCTCTGCTCTACTGTTTGTCCTCGTATTTCTTTTCAACAGGACCAATTCCGGGTTAAAATTTTGAGAAGGGCGGGTGGCCCCATCCCTCAACTGGGGTTTGTGTCTATCTTCTGGATATGATCGCTACAGGTTATCTCTCCTCTTTGCTGGTTACTTCAGCTAATGTCATTCTCACTGGGTCCTGGGAGCCTCTTGCTTTCCTGGCATCTGGGACTTGCTGGTGGCTATAACCGGTTCACCACCCCACATTGTTACTCGCCTCTGTTCAATTTCCTGACCCCCTCTACATCTCCCACGTCTCTTCCCACACTTGATCCTGCCTCCCCTTTTTCTCTTCCCCATCTTCTCTTCTTCCCAAGTCCCACCCACCAGCTACCTCCATGATTATTTTGCTTTCCCTTCTAAGTAGGACTGAGAGATCCACACTTTGGTCTTCCTTCTTCCTGACATATGGTCTGTAAGTTATATCATGGGTATTCCAAGCTTTTTTTTTTAATATCCACTTATCAGTGAGTATATACCAGATGTGTTCTTTTGTGACTATGTTACTTCACTCAGGATGATATTTTCTTGTTCAATCCCTTTGCCTGTGAATTTCTTGAAGTTAAAATTATCAGATCCTACTACAAAAGCCTATACTCAACAAAACTGGAAAATCTGGTGAAATGGACAATTTTCTAGACAGATACCAGGTATCAAAGTTAAGTCAGGATCGGTTAAACCATCTAAACAATCCCATAACCCTTAAAGAAATAGAAGCAGTCATTAAAAGTCTCCCAACCAAAAAAAAAAAAAAAAAAAAAGCCCAGGACAAGATGGTTTTAGTGCAGAATTCTATCAGATATTTAAAGAAGACCTAATTCAAATACTCTTCAAACTATTCCACAAAATAGAAACAAAAGGAACACAATATAATTTGTTCTATGAAGCAACAGTTTTACTGAAACCAAAACCACACAAAGACCCAACAAAGATAGGGAACTTCAGAACAATTTCTCTTATGAATATAGATGCAAAAGTACTCTAAAATTCTCACAAACTGAATCCAAGAACACATCAAAATAATCATTCACCATGATCAAGTAGATATCATCCCAGGGATGCAGGGATAGTTTAATATACAGAAATCCATCAACATAATCCACTATATAAACAAACTCAAGGAAAAAAACACATAATCATCTCATTAGATGTTTAAAAAGCATTTGACAAAATTCAACACCCCTTCATGGTAAAAGTCTTGGAAAGAACAAGAATTCAAGGCCCATTCCTAAACATAGTAAAAGCAATATACACCAAACCAGTAGCCAACATCAAACTAAATGGAGAGAAACTTGAAACAATCCCACTAAAATCAGGGACTAAACAAGGCTGCCCACTCTCTTAATGTCTATTCAATATAGTACTCTAAGTTCTAGCCAAAGCAATTAGACAACAAAAGGAGGTAAAAGGGATATAAGTTGGAAAGGAAGAAGCCAAAATATCACTATTTGCAGATGATATGATAGTATATGTAAGTGACCCCATAAAATTCACCTGAGAGCTTGTTCAGCTGACAAACAACTTCAGCAGAGTGGCTGGATATAAAATTAACTCATACAAATCAGTAGCCTTCTTCTATTCAAAGGATAAACAGGCTGAGAAAGAAATTAGGGAAATGGCATCCTTCACACTAGTCACAAATAATACAAAATATCTTGGTGTGACTCTAACAAAACAAGTGAAAGATCTGTAAGACAAGAACTTCAAGTCTCTGAAGAAAGAAATTGAAGAAGATCTCAGAAGATCTCCTATGTTCGTGGATTGGCAGGATTAATGTAGTAAAAATGGCCATCTTGCCAAAAGCAATCTACAGATTCAGTGCAATCTCTATCAAAATTGAATTCTTCACAGAGATAGAAAGCGCAATTATCAAATCCATTTGGAATAACAAAAAAAAAAAAAAACCAGAATAGCGAAAACTTTCTCAACAATAAGAGAACTTCTGGGGGAATCACTATCCCTGACCTCAACCTCTACTACAGAGCAATAGTGATAAAAAAAAAAAAAACCCACAGGGTATTGGTATAGTGACAGGCAGGTAGATCAACGGAATAGAATTGAAGACCCAGAAATGAACCCACACACTTTTGGTCACTTGATCTTTGACAAAGAAGCTAAAACCATCCAGTGGAAAAAAAAAGATAGCATATTCAACAAATGGTGCTGGCTTAAGTGGAGATCAGGATGCAGAAGAATGAAAATTGACCCATTCTTATCTCCTTGTACAAAGCTCAAGTCAAACTGTATCAAGGACCTTCACATAAAACCAGAAACACTGAATCTAAAAGAAGAGAAGGTAGGGAAGAACATCAAACACATGGCCACAGGTGAAATTTATCTGAACAGAACACCAATGGCTTATGCCCTAAGATCAAGAATTGACAAATGATACCTCATAAAATTGCAAAGCTTCTGTAAGGCAAAGGGCACTGTCAATAGGAGAAAATGGCAACCAACAGATTGGGAAAACCCTACATTAGATAGAGGGCCAATATCCAAAATATACAAAGAACTGAAGAAATTAGACTCCAGACAACCAAATAACCCTATTAAAAATGGGGTTAAACAGAGAATTCTCAACTAAGAAATCTCAAATGGCTGAGAAGCACTTAAAGAAATATTCAACATCATTAGTCATCAGGGAAATGCAAATCAAAACAACCCTGAGATTCCACTTCACACAGAATGGCTAAGATCAAAAACTCAGGTGACAGCAGATGCTGGTGAGGATGTGGAGAAAGAGGAACAATCTTCCATTGCTAGTGGGATTTCAGACTGGTACAACCATTCTGGAAATCAGTCTGGAGGTTCCTCAGAAATTGGACATAGTATTACCTGAGGACCCAGCTATACCACTCCTGGGCATATACCCAAAAGATTCTCCAACATATAGCAAGGACATATGCTCCACTATGTTCATAGCAGCCTTATTTGTAACAGCCAGAAGCTGGAAAGAACCCAAATGTCCCTCAAAGGAGGAATCGATACAGAAAATGTGGTACATTTACACAATAGAGTACTACTCACCCAACACAATTCTTTACAAACCTTAACAGAGCAATTCTTAAATTCATAAGTAAAAACAAATACCCAGGATACTAAGTATCTTTTAGAATTATGAGTAAGAAAACTTGTCAGGACCTGGCATCTAGTTTAATAGAAAATATTTCAATAGCAGCTCATGTCTATAGAGAATGTAGAAGAAAAATGAAGTTCACAAGTAGAGTGATAATCTTTTTGTTTTTTTTTTCTTTTGGAGTGTTTTGGAGAGTGGTTGTTGTGGTGGTGGTGGTGGTGGTGGTCGTTGTTTCAGAGTTTCTCTCTATCACTTTACTTGTACTGGAACTAGCTCTCTAGACTAGCTGGCCTTAAATGCTCAGATATCCACCTGACTCTGCCTCTTGAGTGCTGGGATTAAAGGTGTATGCCACCAGCACCCTGCTGACAGTCTTGAATAGGCTGATTTTAGAATATCTAGCTGATGCACAATATATTAGATCATCTAAAAATAGGTCTGAAGCTCAGAAGAAAGGTGTTACAATAGTCTGAGTCTTCCCCAGACTAAACTTGAGCTGGTGTTTCTCAAATATGGTCAAGGCTTGTTGCTAACTTTGCCTCACTGACTGATTAATTAGCTTCTATATCTGCCAGAAATGTAATCAGCCTGTCTTCCCCTCAGTGACAGGCTTGGTCTGGTTGACTTGGAAAAGATGCTACATTCAATACAGCAATCCCAAAATACACCTATGATTAATCTCAACTTTCCTATTAACTTTCAGATCAGTTATTTTGTAACTTCTTGTATTTCAGTGAATCTAGTTGCAAAATGCAAATAGCAGGATATAAGCTAACATACATGGCCAAGAAAAAAATAAAACTAATATAAACTTATCTAAAGTGATTCATAAAAATAAAAATCTTATATAAATGCAAATCCAAATATATCTTTCCATTTTCTCACAATGTCAGTAATGGTGTAGAAAGGAAGATGCTAAAAATTAAGACATACTCGGTTGCAAAGTGAGAGAAAAAATGGGATAAAATATACAGTGCTGTCTAATGAATTATTCACATACTGACACTTCTGACCAGGGCCTAAAATAATTGTGAATTTCCATATGCTATCATGTAGTGACTGTAAAATCATTATTGCCCACTCTATCTTGGAGACACTTGTTGTCCTTCATGTGAAAACCAGGCACCTTATTCTGTGTGTTATTACCAATGTGATGTCATACTCAAATCCAATGTGTATCTTCAGAGCAGTTACTCCAGAAAGCAGAAATCCAGGAGGTCCTAGGAATAGACAGAGTGAATCTTGGCAAATTGCAGAGGCATCTATATACACTCCTCTAAATGACTCTGTCCTGGAAGCTCAAAGGGAACTTGTTTGAAAAGTAGTGTTTATAGTTGTTGTGCTCACTTGCTGTTCACTTCTCTATGTTTTGTCCACTGCTTTCCTTCTGTTTTGCCCTAGGCTGCTCTTGACAGAATTCAAGAATGAAAAGCAGAAGAGGGTCCACACCAGTGTGTCATTGACAAGGGCCCTGGAAGGGTTTTCTAGTGGCAGAGCAGCTGTTTTGAGACAGAGATCACACATATCCTTGGCATTTAAAAAAAACAAAAACACTGTTCTATAAGTACTGCACACTCAAACAAATCAGTAGCCATCCTCTACTCGAAGGATAAACAGACTAAGAAAGAAATTAGGGACATGACACCCTTCACAATAGTCACAAATAATATAAAATACGTTGGTGTGAATCTAACCAAGCAAGTGAAAGATCTGTATAACAAGAACTTCAAGTCTCTGAAGAAAGAAATTGAAGAGGATCTCAGAAGATGGAAAGATCTTCCATACTCAAGTATTGGCAGGATTAATATAGTAAAAATGGCCATCTTGCCAAAAGCAATCTACAGATTCAATGCAATCCCCATCAAAATTCCAAATCAATTCTTCATAGAGATAGAAAGAGCAATTTGCAAACTCATTTGGAATAACAAAAAAACTATTCTTAACAGTAAAAGAACTTCTGGGGACTCACCATCCCTGACCTCAACCTCTACTACAAAGCAACATTGATAAAAAACTGCATGGTATTGATATAGAGACAGGCAGGAAGATCAATTGAATAGAATTGCAGACCCAGAAATGAACCCAAACACCTATGGTCACTTGATCTTTGACAAAGGAGCTAAAACCATCCAGTGGAAAGAACAGCATTTTCAACAAATGGTGCTGGTTCAACTGGAGGTCATTGAACCATTCTTATCTCCTTGTACAAAGCTCAAGTCCAAGTAGATAAAGGACCTTCACATAAAACCAGATACACAGAAACTAATAGAAGAGAAGGTGGGGAAGACCCTCAAATACCTAGGCGCAGGGGAAAAGTTCCTGAACAGAACACCAATGGCATATGCTCTAAGATCAAGAATTGACAAATGGGACCTCATAAAATTGCAAAGCTTCTGTAAGGCAAAGGACACTGTCAATAGGACAAAATGGCAACCAAAAGATTGGGAAAAGATCTTTACCAGTCCTATATCCAATAGAGGGCTAATACCCAATATATACAAAGAACTCAAGAAATTAGAGTCAGACAGCCAAATAACCCTATTAAAAAATGGTGTACAGAGCTAAACAGAGAATTCTCAACTGAGGAAATTCGAATGGCCGAAAAGCACCTAAAGAACTGTTCAAAATCCTTAGTCATCAGGGAAATGCAAATCAAAACAACCCTGAGATTCCACCTCACACCAGTCAGAATGGCCAAGATCAAAAACGCAGGTGATAGCAGATGCTGGTGAGGATGTGTAGAAAGAAGAACACTCCTCCATTGCTAGTGGGATTGCAAACTGGTACAACCACTCTGGAAATCAGTCTGGAGATTCCTCAGAAAATTGGACATAGCATTACCTGCAGACCCAGCTGTACCACTTCTGGGCATATACCCAGAAGATGCTCCAACATATAACAAGGATACATGCTCCACTATGTTCATAGCAGCCTTATTTATAGTAGCCAGAAGCTGGAAAGAATCCAGATGTCCTTCAACAGAGGAATGGATACTGAAAATGTGGTACATTTACATAATGGAATATTACTCAGCTATTAAAAACAATGAATTTGAGAAATTCTTAGGTAAATGGATGGAACTAGAAAATATCATCCTGAGTAAGGTAACCCAATCACAAAACAACACACATGGTATGTAATCACTGATAATTGGATACTAGCCCAAAAGCTCAGGATACCCAAGATACAACTCACAGATCACATGAAGCTTATGAACAAGGAAGACCAAGTGTGGGTGCTTTGGTCCTTCTTAGAAGGGGTAACAAAATGATCATGGGAGCAAATATGGAGACAAAGCGTGGGACAGAAACTGAAGAAGGGGCTGTCCAGAGACTGCTCCATCTGGGTATCCATCCCTTATGAATTCACCAAAGGAAGACACTGATGTGGATGCCAGGAAGTGCCTGCTGACAGGAGCCTGATATAGGTGTCTCCTTAGAGGTCCTCCACAACCTGAAATATACAGAGGCATAAGCTCACAGCTAACCATTGAGCTGATCATGGGGTACCCAATGCAGGAATGAGAGAGAAGACTGACAGTGATGAAAGGGTTTGTGACCCCCATGAAGAGAGCAACAATACCAAGGAAACAGAGCTCCCAGGGTCTAGCCAACCTGGGAGCACATAGGGAGGGACCCATGGCCCCAGTTGTATATGTAGGGGAAGATGACAGTGTCAGGCATAGGTGGGTGAGGAAGCCTTTGGACCAGTGAAGGCTGGATGCCCCAGTGTGGGGGAAATCATGGGTGGGGAGGTGAGAGTGGGAGGGTGGGGGAGGGCATATCCTCACAGAAGGAGGAGGGGGGATGGGATAGGGGATTCCTGGGTGGAAGGGAAAGGGGATTACATCTGAAATGTAAATAAAATATCCAATAAAAAATGTTTAAAAATTAAAATTAAAAAAACAAGCAAAACAAAAACATGCTTTCTGGTTCTAGAAATATTTAAAGCACCATTTTTTTCATGCAGGTGTGCCTGCCCAAGGAAGGGTGCACAGAGGCCAGAAGTTAACAAGAACATCTTCCTTCATCACTCTTCAATCAAGGATGCCTTCGTACTTCTATCAAGATAATGTCTTTCGGATATTACCAGAGGATAACCTAATCAAAGTAATTCCTCCCAGTTGTGCCTAGAGATTTGCCTCTGAAGTAATTCCCAATCCTGTTAAACTGACGGTCAACACAAACCATCATAGCTCTTCATCTTGCTTTTTGAGACAGTCCTTCACTGAACCTGGAGTTTCCTGATTCTTCTAGACTGCATGGCCTGCAAATTCCAGGGATCCTCCTATTTCTGCCTTCCCAGTGCTGGGATTAAAAGTGCCTCCAGTCTCTGTGTGTATACATATGTGTGTTTGTGTGTATGTGGAGGAGTGAGAGAGAGGGATAGAGAGATGTCCATGGTGTATGTGCAGGTGCAGCCATGCATACCCATGTGTGGATAAGCCAGAAGAGGATCTTGGGTGCTCTGCTCTCTCATATTCCACCTTATCCCCTGGAAATAGGGTTTCTCACTGACCCTAGATCTAGGCTGGCATCCAGCAAGCTCCAATGCTCTTCCTTTCCCTGTGCCTCGTCTTCTCTTTTTTTCTGTGTACTCTGTGTGTTCTTTTCTGTCTTTGAACAAGAACTGCCAATGGTTTAGGGGTCATTCAAACTCAGTACCATATCACGTTAGTCCTTGTCTTAATTGGATCTCCAAGGGCCCTATTTATAAATAAGTTAACATTCTGAAGTTTAGGGAGAATTTGAACTTAGGGGAACATTATCCAATTGACTACAGAAAAGATTTAAGATCAATATACTTGCAATTTTGATAATCATCAAGGGAAAATAATTTTCTGATAAGAGCTAGTGTTTGCTGCCTAACAAACTCTCATATTAAGTGTTTTAGAACAGAAAAGTGATTTTTTTTTATTAGTATTGTGATCTGCCCGGTGATTCTTTTTGATTGGCTTAGATGGGACTGGAAAGCATGGCACATAGCCTCACTGGTAAGTGTGTAACTTATCTCTCAGTATTACCTGGTGTTAACACGATGACTGTGGAGCCAAAAAGTCGTGTGACTAGGGGGAGCCCGTCCAGAGCAAGAGTGAGATCAAGACATGTCCAAACCCGAAAATTCTCATCCTAAGACCAGCAGAAACAGGACTACTTCCTCTCTGCTCTGGACCTGTATGCCCCAGTGCACATAAGCCTTAAGAGCCCTGCCTCTGCTGCCCTTGAGGTGGTCCAGTAGCCTGGTGGCCAGGTTTCATGTAAACTTCCTCTTTCTCAATAAGAACATGTCCAGCAAGCACCTGAAATTCCTCTTCACGCAAATGAAGCAGAATCCCAAATATCTTGCCTCCAATCAATGATGTACAGTCACCCCAAAACCCCTACCCACTCCCCAAGATTTATATAGCACTTCTTCACACACACACACCCGAATAAAGAGCTGTTTCACTGAAAACCATTTCTGAAGAAGGCTGTTTCTCCCATACTCAAGCCAACTGAGATCCTGTCTAACCTACCCAACCCAACTAAGATTCATTCCTCCCAGTTCAGCCTGGTGAGCAATAGAGCCTAGATACCCCAGGAGCAAGCAGACCTGGACAGCAGATGACTCAGAAAATCTGTCACATTACTCAGCAGTATCTTAGTTAGGATTTAATCATTGTGAAGAGACAACAGGAACACAGCAGCTCTTATAATAAAAAACATTTAATTAGGATTCACTTACTGTTTTCAGAGGCGTAGTCCATTATTGTCATAAGTGGAAGCATAATGCTGATGAAGGAGCTTGGGAGTTCTACATCCAGATGTGTGAGCAGCAGAAACAGAGTGACACTGGACTTGACTTGAGCATTTGAAACATCAAAGCCCACCCTCATGACATACTTCATCCAGCAAGTCCACACCTACACCAACAAGGCCACATCTCCCAATAAATCCATTCCCTGTAAGTCCATGGGGGCCATTATCATCCTAACCAAGATAACCTAGACTTTACCCAATGTGATGGCTACAAATTCTCATGAGGAGCAAAAGCGTAAGTCTTAATGAGTTAGGAAATTCTGCTTGAATGTTGGATCATCTATCACCTAAAGCAAGTCATGTAGTGAAACGTAGAAAGAAGAATTCAATGCAGACTATGGAATTTGTCCATACTATGTTTTCAAATTATTTTTTCAAATTCAATAAGAGTATCCAAATAACTAGCTAACTGTGAATGTAATAATTGGTTCCAAGAATTCTTGATCCTTCAAAATACTTTCGTACAAGTTCACTCTCTAGTCTCCCGAAGGAAGAGTTATTTGAACAGTTATTTTTACAGTTATTTTGAACAGTTATATTGAAGAGCTATTTTTTCTTTTTTTTAAATTTTTTTATTGGACGTTTTATTTACATTTCATATGTTGTCCCCTTGCCCCACCCCCCACCCACCCAGGAACCCCCTATCCCCTCACCCCTCCTCCTTCTTCTCTGTGGATGTAACCCCTACCTACCCCCCCACTCCCACCTCCCCACCCTCAAAATTCCCACC
>NW_021620869.1:1162972-1194318 GCF_004785775.1 Grammomys surdaster
CCCCTCCTCCTTCTTCTCTGTGGATGTAACCTCTATCTACCCCCCCCCACTCCCACCTCCCCACCCTCAAAATTCCCACCCCCTGGGGCATCCAGCCTTCATGAGGTCAAGGTTCTCTTCTTCCACCTATGCCCAGCAGGGCCCTCCACTTTTACATATTCAGCTGAAGCCCTGGATCCCCCCCTAAGTGCTCCCAGGCTGGTGGTTTAGACCCTGGGAGCTGTGGTTGGTTGGTATTGTTGCTCTCCTCATGGTGCCGCAAACCCTTTCAGCTCCTTCAGTCTTCACTCTAACTCCTCTATTGAGAACCCCATGATCAGTTCAATGGCTAGTTGTGAGCATCTGCCTCTGAGTATGTCTGACTCTTGAAGACCTCTGAGGAGACATCCGTATCAGACGAAGAGCTAGTTTCTAATTATTTACTGCCTGAAGTATTTTAGAATGGGGGGACGCCTCATATTGTTTCTATCAGGTACATCTTTAAAAGCCCATGAAGGCACATTACCCACTCTATAGGTGCATTATAAAACTAGGCTAAGCTACAATTTACTTTTGTATTTATGGGAAAGGTATGGTTAAAACATCCCAGATTAGCTAAAAGTGGGGAACTCATCATCATGCTTGAAATTCTCAACAAAACTTTAAATGAAAAAATAAACTTTTTTTTAAAGCAAACTGTAGAGCCTCTGGCTAGAGAGAACAACTGTTGGTTTGGGTTTTGTTTTGTTGTTTTGTTTTGTTTTGTTTTGTTTTGTTTTGTTTTGTTTTAAGTACCAAAATAATCTGTCTTTCTGCCTCTCAAAATTCCACGGAGGACAACTCCTATCTGAGGATCTGTAGGAGTCTCTTGCTTGAGCTACAAATAGATCGTCCATCTCCGGGACCCTAACACCACCATCACAAGCCAGTACCTTCTCCCTCTACAGACAGTCCCAATAGTAATCCTTCTGGGATCCCCAACACTACAACTTGAGGGCCTCGCTGTGTACCTGCATTCCCTATTTTCAGCCTTCCATCTACTTATTTCTGCCATCCTAACTTCAACTTCTAAGGAAGCACAAGGAAAACCTACTTTCTGTACAAGGTACCCACTGTAATAAGTTCGGAGGCTGCACCCTTCCCACATGGAGCTAGAATTACTTCTGCTACATTTATCATAAATCAGCGTAGAGCAGGGACTCTGACACCTTCTGACCTCCACAGGTAATCATGTGCACATGTCCATACTCATATACAGACACATGGGCATGTAAATAAAAATAACATTTTAAAAATTCTCATAGAGGATTATTGAATTAAGTGAATGTTAAAAAAATAATTTTTAAATGTAATGAAAGATGATTGGCAAAAGTACTTTCCATAACCTATATCATCAGATTTTCTATTACCTGATAGGCTGTCTGTGGATGGTGAAACCTAAGCAAAGGTATTGCAAGGTACCTCCAACTTTATGCTCATTTTTGCCATATTTGCTTTTGTTAATAACAAGGTCATACTATTTCCTCTAGCTTTTTCTGGAGCTAAATAGCTTGCAAGATTGCTTAGAAGAAAGAACAGTAGGCTGAATCCAATATTCCAAACCAGATGTTCCCACCTATTAGACATACAAAAAGGTTTTTGGCCTCATGGGAAGAGCAACAATACCACCAACCAGAGCTCCAAGGTCTAAACCACCAGTCTGGGAGCACATAGGGAGGGACCATTGGCTCTAGCTGTATATGTAGGGGAGGATGGCCTTGCCTGGCATAGGTGGGAGAGGAGGTCCTTGGTCCCATTATGGCTGGATGCCCTGGTGTGGGGGAATTTGACGGTGGGGAGATGGGAGTGGGTGAGTGGTTGGGGGCACATACTCAAAGAAGCAGGAGAAGGGGGGAGAGGATGGGAGTTTCTGTGTAGGGGGAAATGGGGAAAGGGGATAACATCTGAAATGTAAATAAAATATCCAATAAAACACTAATTTCAGGCCCGAGCACAGAGCTGATCTCAGGCGGCAGCTCTGTACTCAACTTCACAAAACACAAAGAAGAGGGCCTCCCAGGAGCTTTAACTCGGGCAGCATCTCAGGTAAGGAGACAGCAACACCCACCCCAAACAGGGGGTAACTGGGACCCACTGGGACCCAGGAATTCACTCCTGGCCTGGAGCACAGGTTCCTTCCGGTCTGGGCCCGAGCACTCAGCAGATCCCGGGAGACAGCTCTGCATCCAATCTCACAGAACCCAGAGGAAGCGGGGCTCCCAGGAGCTCTAACCCAAGCAGTATCCTAGGCAAGGAGGCTGCAACACCTGCCCCAAACAGGGAGTAACTGGGACCCACTGGGACCCAGGAATTCACTCCTGGCCCGGAGCACGGGTTCCTTCAGGTATCCACCTGAGCACCGAGCAATCTTGAGCCTCAGCTCTAACCCTAGAAGCAAAACCCATCCCAAACAGTTCTGACACAACCTAGATAACAGGAAAGACAGGCTCCAGTCAGAGACAGCGCAGATAGCACAAAGGAGATCCAGATGGTGAAAGGCAAATGCAAGAACACAAGCACCAGCAACCCAAGGCTCTTGCCATCATCAGAACCTAGTTCTCCCACGTTAGAAAGTCCTGAACTCCCCATATCACCAGGAAAGCAAGAACCAGATCTAAAATTACTTCTAATGATGATGATAGAAGACTTTAAGAAAGACATAACAACACTCTCAAAAAATTTGAGAACACAGGTAAACAGGTAGAAGCCCTTAAAGAGAAAACACAAAAATCCCTTAAAGAATTACAAGAAAACACAAACAAACAGGTGAAGGAATTGAACAAAACCATCCAGGACATAAAAATGGAAGTAGAAACAATAAAGAAATCACAAAGGGAGACTACCCTGGAGATAGAAAACCTAAGAAAGAAATCAGGAGTCATAGACACAAGCATCACCAACAGAATACAAGAGATAGAAGAAAGAATCTCAGGTGCAGAAGATACCATAGAAAATATTGACATAGAAAACTGTCAAAGAAAACACAAAATGCAAAAAGTTCTTTACACAAAACATCCAGGAAATCCAGGACACAATGAGAAGACCAAACCTAAGGATAAAGGGATAGAAGAGTAACGATTCCCAATGTAAAGTGCCAATAAATATCTTAAATAAAATTATAGAAGAAAACTTCCCTAACCTAAGGAATGAGAACAACCATAATCCCATAATCATACAAGAAACCTACAGAACGCCAAATAGACTAGATCAGAAAACAAATACTTCCTGTCACATAATAGTCAAAACACAAAACGCACAAAACAAAGAAAGAATTTTAAAAGCGATAAGGGAAAAAGGCCAAGTAACATATAAAGGCAAATATATGAGAATTACACCTTACTTCTCACCAGATACTATAAAAGCCAGAAGATCCTGGACAGATATCATACAGGCCCTAAGAGAATATAAATGCCAGCCCAGGTTACAATACCCAACAAAACTCTCAATTACTGTAAATGGAGAAACCAAGATATTCCATGACAAAACCAAATTTACACAGTATCTTTCCACAAACCCAGCACTACAAAAAAATTATAGCAGGTAAGCTTCAATACAAAGAGGGCAACTATACCCTAGAAAGAGCAAGAAAATAATCCTCTTTCAACAAACCCAAAAGAAGATAACCACATAAACAATACCTCCACTATTAGCAAAAATGACAGGAAGCAACAACACCCTCTCCTTAATATCTCTTAACATCAATGGACTCAATTCCCCAATGAAAAGGCATAGGCTAACAGACTGGATATGCAAACAGGACCCAGCTTTTTGCTGCATACAGGAAACCCACCTCAGCCACAAAGACCTTAGAGTAAAAGGTTGAAAAAATTTTTTTCAAGCAAATGGCCCTAAGAAACAAGCTGGAGTAGCCATTCTAATATCGACTCTGTTTAATATTCTCAAGAGAGATGTAAATCCTAATTTCTCTCAACAATTAATTGACGAAAGAGAAGTAATCTCACAAAAAGTAGAAGAAGCTATTATTAATCGATATTTTATATAGTCTGATTAGTTGTTGGCTGTGCTATAACAGTCCTTTGATAAAAGAGATTATTAATATAGATTTATATTTCTTTAAATAATGTCCGCATGACTCTCTTAGTGTGCGAGGAGCGACTGTTGGTGCTTCTGCCCTGATTTTTACAAGAACACTGAAATATTGGCTTTAAAAACAAAAGAGGGGGAACGGTACCCCCCAAGAAGGAGTCCCCTTAAATACACTCCATCATGCCTTGTTCACCTTTAACTCTCTAAAACTGAAAGCTCATGGCAAATCTGCTGCTGACTGCCTCTGGCATCACCAAGACCAATAAAAACTATGCCACAGATATGAGGAAGTACCCTCTTACCCTTAAAGGGAGTAGCCCAGACCCAGTTCCCTTATGGGGCTAAGGATTGATATGCCTGTTTGATACCACAGAAGGCACAGCTAATTTGCTACCAAAAAGATTAAGGAAATAAATAGATACCTCTAAAAAGCCAGGCCCAACCATAAATAAGATGAATAACAATTTACATCCATGAAAGAGAAATCTCCCTGAGAATTCCCTTCTTTTTCCTTTCCAGGTAAAAATGAGTCACCCGTGATGTCTGCTGTTAGAAGTTCTAATCCAGATGCTGGCCTCCGAACTTATACTACTCAGACCTTCGAAGGGCCATTGACAAGAACATCAGACAGCTAGAGATTGACATCACTAATCTGAAGAAATCCCTTGTTTCACTATCTGAAGAGACCTCCAAAAATTGCAAAGATCTGTATTGGACTTGATTTACTCTATTATAATAGAAAAGGCTGTGTACAGCTCTTGACTGTGTACAGCCCTTAAAGAAGAATACTGCCTTTACATAGACAAGACAGGGATGGTTAAAGAGAGCATGAAAAAGGTCAGAGAAGGCCCTGAGAAAAGTCAGAGAGAGAAAGATGAGTGCTGGTACAAGAATTGGTTTTCAACCTCTCCAGGGTTGTCAACCCTACCTCCTCTCATCTTGGGACCATTGTTTATGTTTTTTTTTTTTTTTTTTTTTTTTGCTTATTTCTTCTGGTCCCTGGGCCTCAAATAGACTGACTAACTTGTGAAACAACAGATAAATAATTTGGTAGCAAAACCTATTCAGATACATTATCATAAGTTAGCTATAGAGGACCCCAAGACTCAAGATGAGGTTGTTACTTTATCCAGGGTGTTCCCAAAACTCATCTCCACCCAACCTAAAAGAGGGTACTTCCGCCCCTAGACCAGGCAGAGAGGGGCCACCCAGAACCCCCTCTGACAGGCGATCTGAATTCTTGCTTAGGCTGCGAGGCTAAGCACTGCAAGGGAATATCAATAAAAGTTAAAAATATCTCTCTGGGTTCCCTGAGGGACAAGCCTGACTGCATAGGGGTTGATGTCAAAAGTATCCCCTCTCCATGAAAAAGACATCGGGACGGGTATGGCCCTCATGCCTCACTAGACAACAACAGGGGACCAGAGCCATTACAAGTTCCTCTTCATTTACTGGAGGTCAGGCCTCTTTCCCCGCCTTTGCAAGATTAGATTCGCTACAGCCCGTCTATACTTAGAGTAGGGAGGAGATGTCAGGGGCAGCCTTGCTTACACACTGAAGGCCTAAATTCAGCCATAGGCCTAAATTCAGCAATAGGCCTATCATACATGTATACTAACACAAAGTCTTGGGTCTCTGTGGATAAACACTGAAACAGATGGCTATAAGCTATTGTAAACAGGCAGTTTTGTGACAATTTACCAGCCTGAGTAGTCATAGACCTTGTAAATAGGTAGCCTTGGCAGATATTACCAACTTAGATAAGGACAAGTGAATCATAGGCAGAGTCATAGTGACCTATCCCCTGAACCCTCACCAGCCGATACCCTGTTCTGAAAAATATCTGTATTCCCACTGAACACCCATGCTCCAGTGTCATCCCCTTCCCCACATCCTGCCTTTTTGTGTTTATAACCCCTGTGTGAATGAGTATAAATTACAATTTGAAAAAATAAATAAATTATGTATTAAAGAAAAGAAATTAAAAAAAGTCAAAAAAATTAATTTCAAAAAAGAAATCCCTTTTCACAAAATAACGATTAAAAAATGTGATTTAAAATAGATCTATTTCATGCTAAAAAAAAATATTTCAAAAAGGATCTAGGAAGTGTGTCAGTTTCAACAAGATGTCCCCATAATCTTGAATATTTGAATACTTAATCCCTAATTGGTAGTTGTTTGGGGAGAAGTGGGAGGTATGATCTTGCTGAAGGAAGTATTTCACAGAGGGTAGCATTTGCAGTTTCAATAGACTCATGTCAGTTTGGGTTAGCTCTCTGCTTCACATTTATGGTCCAAGGTGTGAGCTCTCAACTATTGATCTAGCTATGCCACATATTACCTCTACTCTGCCATTACAGACTCTAACCTTCTAGAACCATACGCTCCAAATAAACTCTTTTTAAAAGAAAAAAGAAAAAGAAAAGAAAACAGAACCTCTCTTTGATGGCTAGATCATGAGTGCCAGGAGTCTGAAATTAGCATGGGACACATATTAAATCTCTGTCTCACCAACAGGGTGGAAGGGTCTCATCTCAAATTGCTGTGGGGTATTCACCAAAGAAGACTACTTGGGCATAGGTTTAAGCCAATAAAAGAGTCTTTTTTAGCCAACCAGCAACTATGCTGGGTGTTCAGGATCCCCGTGTAGACGTGAACCTTCTCAGGGTAAGCTTTTAAGAACAAAAACCATGTTAAGGGTTGACATAGTCATTTAACAAGAACAGTTATCCAGAAGCAGAACTATACAACCTGAAAAGCAAGGTTAGTATGTTTAGAGACTTTTCCATAACTATGGATTGTGAAGGGTTGGGTCTATGTTTTATTTTTGCAAGGTGATGCTGTCAGCATGCTGAGTTTTACAGCTTGAATAGTACTTCTATCATGGAGTCAGTTGTGCTAAGGTCTGGGAGACTAGTAAGATCTGAAGCCCTCTTACAAAATCATACTCTAGGATCTTATAATAGGAAAAGATTAAGGATGCTTTTCTACATCTGTGGTTCCCACCCACTAAACCTTTTCAAGAAAATGGAAGAGGGAATAGGAATATATTGAATTTGAGGGCTGTTAGTCTATGGAATAAATAATTTTTCATTGAGGTTATGCTACAGGAAGAAAGCCCAGTGTTAGCACCATATCTTATGTACTCTTTCCAACAAGGTCTACTAAACAGTGATAGCACTTTCAAATCAAGCCTTTCTCAACAGATTAAACACAAATAAACATAAACTATATTTGTCTTCTTGGGCATTTTAATACTGTTATTTGGAGGAGATTTTTATTTAGCTTCTATATCTGAAAAAATAGTTGGTGTTAAAATTCTACTCTGCAGAACACCAGATGGCTAAAACTCAGAAATGACACCTGCAGAAGGAATTAAATAAAGAAGGAACGTTCCCTAAATTTTGCCTTCTTGTGTCTGCCAGCTGTGTGAATGGGAACATGCAAAACAAGTATAATTGCCAATGATGGTTTTCTTAAAGGCATCATGGGAAGTTGCCAGCACAGTGTCCAGGAACTCAAAAACTTTTAAACCAGAAAGAATAGATGCAGTAGACAACATTTGGTCATGACTTGCAGAATTTTCAATGCTGGGAATCTAGACTAGGATTCTGCTACTTGTGGAGTTGTTTCGAGCACAAGTGTAGTCATTGACCTATAATTATTTAACATTCATTTGGGATTAGAGAGTGCAGGAATATATGGGCTAGATTTGTATAGAAAAATAAAGAAATGTGGATAAAATATGAAGCTAGCTGCTTATGTGCATTTATGAACAATTGTGATGGCTCTCAATGGCCTTATTAAATGAAATGATTCAAGAAGAGAGTAAATGTTTTATTTGATTGTGGCTGTATGCTGCAAATCATCAGGATGCATGTGGGTCCCGCATATTGATAAGATTATTTGTGAGCTACTTACCTACATACTTCACATTAAACCACACTGCCATAGTTCTTTCAGAGTTGCATAACTTGTGTGTTATCATCTGTTATGTCAATATACTAACATAGCCAACTATAACCTGAATTGTTTAGCCTAATTTCAAACATCTCATGGGGTAAAATATGAAACTCTAGTTAACTTTTATCTTAATCTTTATCTTAAGGAAATGTTCACTACATAAAAATAAACAAAAACATTAAGTAAGTGTATTTATTTACAAAAGCCATTTAAAAAAAAAAACTAGACCAAGATAGAGCCTAGTAACCAGGCAGAGTTGGAGGATTTTGATTCTTTTCCCTGCTCAAACAAAGACTGAGCAACAACTCCTAAACAAATTGTCTGTGAAAGAAAGCACAGACTAGCTGGAGATCTGTGCCCCATAAGAACAAAGTCAGACTCTGTGGAGCCAGTGGGTAGATAAAGGGCACATGTGCAAAAACACTGGCCTTCCACAAACCCATGAGATCCTGGGGATTGAGGTTCACCTAAGGAAGCAAAGAAGGTACCTAAGATGCCCATTTGTCCAACTTTACAAGGATGGAAAGGGCTCCTAGAAGGAAGGGGCTTCCCAGTAAAATTATTTGTATTTCCCCACTCAGAACTATGAAAAGTATAGTCAAGACATCTAAGGAAGAAGAAATGCAGCAAAATGGGCTAGTAGAGAATATACAAATTGAAAGAGTTGTGTGAATGAGTATTTGTGTTTATGTGTGTGTGTGTGTGTGCATGTGTGTGTGCGTGTGTGTGTGTGTGTGTGACTGAGTGCAAATATGTGTGTGTTGCAATCCTAATAAATAAATTTACACACCAGAATATTGTTAGAGGACAGATTTAGGCAATCTCATTCACAGGAATGAGATTTTACTCAGTTTTTATCCTATTCATCTGTCCATCTTCTTTGTCTTTTCTTATTCTTACTCATTTTCTTTTTAGTCTTCTTTCCTTACTGTTACTTTACCATTGCGATTACTGGCATCCAGCTGTATGTTTCTCTCTTTCGGTAGAATACCTTATATTAACCTCATCTCTGAATAAAACCCAAGAAAACTCAACTGATAGCTGCATGGCACTGAAACGCACTGCCCCTCTTTGACAAGCTTTCACCCTTTATGTTTACAAGTGAACTCTTTCCTTGCTGTACTCAGAGTCAAACCCTGGTCTGAGCACAAGTAAGCGCTCCACCACTAAACTACATCCAAAACCCTAACGGACACTCAACTAGAATTTCTCTAAATCCTAAGGGTACAATAGTGGCCTGCATGCCTTTCCAGTAACCAACACCTCTCTAACTGGATCTAGGAGAAATTATGACTTACAGTAGTAGAAGCCTAGCCAATGTCTAGGGCTATTGTAGTTATGGATCTTGGAAAAGAACAGCAACAACTTTATTAAACCAGCATAATCCCTAAATACATTCTACATACTTGTTTTTATACTCACAGATAAGTGTACTTCTTACCATTCGTCAAGGAAACATCACTTCATAACATATGGAGACTATACAATAAAACCACAACCAATCAAAATGCATATTTGTGGAGTCCAGTCCCATCACTAAATCTACAAATACTCTCTCACCTAAGGCTCAGAGAACATTGAGTGAGAGGAAGAGGAAAGACTATTAAAACCAGAATATTAGGAGTTTGCTGTGACTAAGTAGTCATAGACCTTGTAAATAGGTAGCCTTGGCAGACAATACCAACCTAGATAAGGACAAGCAAGTCATAGGCAGAGTCATAGTGACTTGTCCCCTGAACCTTCACCCAGCCGATACCGGGTTCTGAAGATATCTGTATTCCCCCTGAACACCCACACTCAATTGTCATTCCCTTCCCCACATCCTGCCTTTCTGTGTTTATAACCCCTGTGTGAATGAATTACGATTTGAGAAAAAATAAATTATAAAAAATTAAATTAAATTTAAAAAAATGAGTTTAAAAAATTTTAAAAAGGAGTTTGCTGTGAAACTGTGTCTTCTAGTAATGTCTGGGTCTATACTCAAACATTCTCACCAACATAACTCCATAAACCTGAGCTGAACAATGGCAAAAAAATAGAAATTGTAAAGAGGGCAGGGAAAAACCTGTGGAGCTTCAAAACTACATGAAGAGCTAGAAGCAACTAAGAAATGCTTAGAGCAAGAGAATAGTCTTGCCCAGGAAAGAACATACCAATTCCATACCCAATATCAAATGATCAGCCCTGGAAATATATATATGCAACATTATACATACTGAGCAAGTTATATTTAGGTACATACATACACACATATATGTATAAATAATGTACTTCTTATCCTTCATCAAGAAAACATCTCTTTATAAAGATAGAGACTAACAGTACATGTATGTGTGTGTGGTATATGTGTGTATATACATACATATATTAGTGCGACAACAATTAATCAAAAAAGAGACCACAAATTTGATAGAAAGCAAGAAGGGTTATATAAGAAGGCTTGGAGTGAGGACAAGGAAAAAGAAAATGATTCAATTATATTAAATCTTAAAAATAAGAGAAATTCTTTATTGTAAATTTTACCTTGAAAAAAATAAAAACATGCTGCCACCTGCTAAATGTTATGTATAAATGGCTCTAAATATAATAAACAACCATGCATATTTTTCTTTGAGTTTCTTCATCCAGAAAAACTTTTAGTTAATGAAATTCATAACTGAACTCTTCCTTGAATAATTTAATGCTTGCAGCATGAGTGAAAAAGAAACTGTCTGTCCTGAATAGCACTTACAACTCTGTCAGTATTTTTAAAAGTACTATATTTCTAAAAAAAGAAAAATTTGTGCCCATTGTAGACAACCTAAAAATTCAAAGTAACATAAAAGAGAGTGAAACCCATTCACTTGTTTGTTCATTTGTTTGCTTGCATGTTTTGCATTATTTTTGTTTCATTTCAAAGCTATTTTATTTGCTTGCTTTTGAGATTATAATTTAATTATGTTTCTCTCTTTCCTTTCCTTTCTTCCCTCCAAACCTTCCCATAAACTATTCCCTTGGGAAAATCAGCTCTCCTGCTCCAAGAAAAATACAAGAGAATGAAGGAGGTAGGCAAGAATAACAATATGGATGTCTCCATGAGCTACAGGACTCATACTATTATTTACAAAAAAAATTAATGTGTGTAATTCATTGTATAAATATATAAATAGTTTTAATGAACTATTCTCATCTTGGCTGATGATGCTTCCTCCAACATCCAAAGAACACCAGACAAAACCTTAATACCAGACATTAGAAGCCTTCTTTTGAGTTGTTGTCTGGAGCTGTCTAAGAGACTCCTAAAACATATAGTCTATTGCTGTTGTTCGTGGTTACTCCACATCCCCAGAATTGGGAGCTAAGTTCTTATAGCTGAAGGCAACATGCATTTCAGACACAGGACCCAGAGACCCCAGAGCTATAACTAATCTCAATGCCTCCTCACTGAGGACTGGCTTTCATGGTTTTAAAAGGCACCCTGTAAAATTCCAAAGGAGGGAAGCAATCGATGGATGCAGTAATGGCAAACATATCTTTACAGTACTCAAAAGATCTCTAATTGCACTTAAGACCTACTCAACAAAGAGTGATACCATGCCTAGTACTGGAAACCTAGCTAATTGCTAATGAAATAATGATATACATGGAAAATGTACCACTAATTTACGAAACCAGCCTAATCCTTAACAACAGTCTATAAACATTTGTCATTATACCAACATATAAGTATCATCTTCACCCATAATCAAGGAAACTTCTCTTTGCAACAGACAGATAACACTACAAAAAACACAACCAATCAAAATTGAGGATTGTAGAGCCCAATCCCAATGGATACATCTAAAAAACACTCCTATATTCTTTTTAAAAGTTTGTTTTTATTATTATGTATGTGTACACATATTTAAGATTGTGCCCTCAGAGATAAGAGGAAGCATCAGGATCCCTGGAGCTAGAGTTATAAGTAGTCATAAGCCAGCCTATGTGGGGGCTGGGGAAGTCATTCTTTCTTAAGGGGTGAGCCAACATCTAGCCATCCTCACATTTAAGCATTTAGTTTTCTTGTGTTGCCTATGCTAGCATATACACATTACTCTTATCATCACACCAGACCAAGTTACTAATTTAACAGGCTGGCAAGCCAAGGACAGATAAGATTCTTCACAGAGCCTTACCGACCTAAGACAGACATGCATTGTTTTGATAATGCATATTCCACGACAGGTAAGGAAGGCATTCTTGTCAGAAGGATCTAAGACAGGCTCAGTCTTGTTTATGAAATAAAAAGGGGGAGATGTGGAGAGATTTTGGGGCTGCTCGGCAGGAATCTGACATTGGCCAATGACAAGGAAATGGGCTTCAGGCAGGAATCTGACATTAGGCTAGAACAAAGAAGTAATTTCAGGCAGGAATGTAAATCTTAGGCTAGAACAAAAAAGTAATTTCAGGCATGAAAATGACTTTAGGCTAGGACAGGGAAGTAGGCTCAGATATTTTGGTCATCCTGATAAGCCCTTAGAAACAATGTTCATGGGAGTGATCAAGGGACTTTGTTTATTGCCTTGCTTGCTCTTTGACTATTTGTGTTTATTGTCTTGCTTGTTCCTTGACTATTTATATCTATGTATTGCTAGCTCCTCAACCTAGAACTGATCTTAATACTTGCATGTAATTAAAACAGTATAAAATCAAAAAGGAGAAGGGGAGATGGAATAGGGGGGTTCTTGAGGGGGGAATGGGGAAAGGGGATGGCATCTGAAATATAAATAAATAAAATATACAATAAAGATGCTGTATTTACTGTATTCATTTTGTAGATATGTATTCAGAGAGTACAAAATTTTAGTTCTCAAGCTGGGTAAATTAAGAAAGACAATGGTATCTGGCTTCTTAACCTTTTCTAGTAAGAAATAAAATTAAGCAGAATAACAGAAATTTAATAAATAAAACGTCCAAAAATTGATATTCATACTTATTGAGGAATTGTATCAATACCTCAGTACATTTGTGGAAGCCTGGCAAATCTATATTAAGCTGAGAATACAAGGGTAGAAAGAATTTATCTTCTAAGTTCTGGTAGATGAATCAGACACAGGAACCATCAAGTTTCAACTACCACAATTGTTTTTCTTTGTCAGTCTGGGTAAGGTGGAATTTCAAGTTGTTTGGTCAAGCACTAATTTACGTACTGCTGAGCAACTGTTTATAGATATGATTAATGGTACTAGTCATTCAGCTTTATGTAAGAAGCATTTGCTGGATCTAAATGAAGCAAGTGATCCCGTCATTTGAAAGATCTTAAAAGCATAATTGATGTTTTCCAAAAGAACATCCTTCTGTACACCACAGCTGTAGAGATCTGTAAGTTCTAGCCTGCCCTTTCTGATAGCTGTATCACAGGTCCATACTTATGAAGACAGTCTCATCATCATGTACACCAACACCTTGTAGTAAGTCTGCTAACATAGACCCACTTTTGTTTCTGTACATCAGGGTAAACACTGACACACACCAAAACAAAAAAAACAGTTACTGAATATTTAGGTGCACCATCTCTGCTGTGGATGCTGCAAATACACCATTACTACTTCTATTATATTGATAAGAACAGTCAGGTGCTATCCACAACTACACACCTCATCATAGTAAGAACTCAATGTAGGTGTATGTGGAACAGAGCTAGAAAAAACGAGCAGTTAGGCAAAAGTCAATGCAGAATAAAAAAAAGGATTAATGAAGAAGAAGGCACCAATAGAGCAAATCATAGATATAGTTTGCCCCATTGAAAAATGCTATTTTAATACTACTAGATGAGGAAATAGTTACTGATTTCTCTGGGACTTTTTTGAAAATGGGCTGTGTGTGTGAGTGTGTATGAGTGTGTGTGTCTGTGTGTGTAAAGAAAATTCACAATATACTTCAGTTTCTGTCCCATCTGTTTTATTTTAGCTCTTTCTATTTTCTTTTCTAGTGTTTATTTCATTCCACTTCTCTGATGATTTGAAATATATGTTTCCTGCTATAAATCTGATCATTTAAATATACAATATTTATATATACAATATTCATATGTGATCAGTTATAATGTGTATATGTGTTAATGAGAAAAGGTGATTATATACTTTATTCAGTAATGTAAACATCAGGATAACAAAGTGAAGATATGATTTTGTTTGTTTGTTTGTTTTTCAAGACAAGGTTTCTCTGTGTAGCCCTGGCTGTCCTGGAACTCACTCTGTAGACCAGGCTGGCCTCGAACTCAGAAATCTGCCTGCCTCTGCCTCCCAAGTGCTGGGATTAAAGGCATGCGCCACCACTGCCCAGCGTGAAGATATGATTAAATTTAACTTTATTAATGGTAAAAATTAATCACTAAAACAATTAAGTGTAATTTTTTTACTTACTAAATAAAAAACTATAAAATATTAATACTGAGCTAAGTATAGATGCACAGATATACTCACACTCTGGAGAATGAGAAACCTGTGAACATCTACCTCAATAAAAAAAAAAAATGATTCTCCATTCCAGAATAGCCATCACTTGCCAACAGGTCTTCAGTAAGACATAGGGCCTCAGATTTACCTGTTCTTTTTTTACTGTCTAACAACCAAAGTACAAACTTACACTTTGTGACAGAGTCATAGAGATCTTTAGAACAATACAGTTTTTCATGGTTGTCTTATTGCATCAGAGCTTTACCATTTAGTGTTCCAGGCTCTAGTAAAACAAAATTTCTTTCTCTATTGCTAGTAATATTTTTGTGAATAACAACCATAAGCTGTTGAAAAATAAAAAATGTGGCAAAAAACAGAACTTGAAAGACAATCTTCAGTTAATATTAGACATTATCTCAAAGTAGACACATTCATTCAAGGAATATTGGTTTCTATTTATCCAAATTTTGGTCATGTTCATATATTTCTGTAAGCATACAATGTCTAAACTATTGCCATCAAAAATTCAAAATGTGCATAAGCACTTTAAGAATGCTCATGACAGTATCATTTATAATTGTAAGAGATTGTAAACATAATTACAGTATACATTTGTAACATAATCATTGTGTATCTGATCAATAAAGCACCTAGAAACTACTAAATGAGGCTTTGGAATAATATACAATCACAAGGGACTATTTTTACAAGTGGTTTCTTTTAAGCATTAAAACATGCTGTAGTTTGAAAAATAACTCATGTATATGCACATTTTATTATTACTCACATTCAAGTAGTAGTATTATCATTCATCTTTGTTTTCTTCTTATATCAGCTTTTAAGATGTTTTTGAAGCAACATTCCATTTTATACACACTTTAATGAAAATATAATTACATCATTTTCCCTTTTCAGCCTTGCAGCTGCACGTGTGTATTATTTTTTCTATTGCAAAATACTCTCTGAGTTTGCATTCTAAGGTTTGTATCATTATAGATGTACATATCACAGAGCAAAAGCTTAAAAGGAAATAATCCATCCAAATAACAAGAAGTGAGTCTGTCTTGAATAAGAAGCCAAAGTCAATGCTCTTCATATGCTTCCGTGCACATGAGTCAGTCCAAGTGAGTCTCCATGACCTCTTAGTGACAGGCACTGAATAATGTACCCAAATACTCTATGAATATCTAAGGTAGCTTCAACATCAGTGAAACTCCTTCATCATTAAGACTCCATGAACACATGAGCCAATTTTGGGTGATTAGAATGTAAAGCTTTGGCAGCCACCAAAACATGATTTCATCATGCTTTTAAATTTGTAATATTCTTCATGATATTCAAAACCATTTTGTTTATGACTCATAAAGATCAGGCAAAGTAGGGAAAGGGGGAAATGGTATGATTCCATGGATAGACCTATGGTGACTTTATATAAAGCTGCCTTTAGGATTATGTATTATATAAAGAAAGGATATGTTTAACTTACTTTTTCAAATCCTTCTTTTAATGATGGTTCTTAAACACTTTAACCTCCCCACCAGAGGTAGGAGAAAAGAAAGAATACAGGGGAAGTGGACCTGTTTAGAAATGATTGTTTGGCCGGGCGGTGGTGGCGCACGCCTTTAATCCCAGCACTTGGGAGGCAGAGGCAGGTGGATTTCTGAGTTCGAGGCCAGCCTGGTCTACAGAGTGAGTTCCAGGACAGCCAGGGCTACACAGAGAAACCCTGTCTCAAAAAACAAAAAAAAAAAAAAAAAAAAAAAAAAAGAAATGATTGTTTGGAGCAACTCTCATCTGTGTTGTCTGGAAATCAGCAGCTCAGGTCACAGGTCAACAGCAGCAGTTCCATCCACTCACAGATATTTTATAGATATATGAGAAGTCTTGTTCAGCAGAGTCAGGATAGCAATCATGATTCAGCAGCAGTAGCACTACCTAGCAGAGACAGACATGCCTCAGCCTCAGCATGAGTCAGCAGGAGAGACCTAGAGGGACGCCAGAAGTTCTCTGTTGCATGTATCTCTCAGCAAACCAAAGATCAACAAGTGTTTAGCTATGTAAGTCATCCAAGGTCCCAGGCTCTCCCTCTGTACATTGAGTTCTACATATGCTTCCTCCAAGCATCATTTGTCCACCACAGGTATCATCTCTGCTCTTGTCTTGCCCCAGAATGTGTACCTGTCTCAGCTGACTTCACACTGCCAATCAGCCTGGGTCCTCAGAAGTGGCAAGAAACTGCAGCACACCACCAGAAGTTTTTTGGTGCATTTCTCTCTATGGAGTCCTGACAAATTGAGTTCAACTACACAATGTAAGGAAGATCAATATCTGTGTGTCATTAGCAAAAATCCTTCATCATGTGTCCTTTCATGTGCTTACTTTAGCAGAACATCCTTTCTCCTATGTCTGCTTCAGCCAAATGTTCCTTCACAAGTCTGCCTTTTACCTGTGTCCACTTCAGGAAAACACTCCTTCACATGTTTGCCCCAGCAAAACACCATCCAACACAACTGACTCTCCAATGAACCCTTAAGTTTCCACTTGAGATATGTTTCTCCTTTTGCCTCTGAACATCTGAGCATTTATCTAAGCAATGACATAATGTTATTATACCAAGAAAGTCACAAATTATGTCCTTCATCTGTATGAATTTGATTGTTCTGACTTCTGGCTTTCCAAAAGATAAGATCTATAAATCTGATAGAAAATAAGCTTATATATAATTTGATATTTTGTTTTTTAAAGGGTTTATAGTTCTTTGAAATATCACTTTTATAAAAAAAGAAACAACATTTTAATATGTTAGAATAATACAATTGGTATATCACTGATATTATTTCATCTATAGTTTCATTCAGAAAATGTTATGAAAGCCCCTGCTGTGTATAGCATCTTGTGATAGTTTCATCAATCATTATGTTTCTTCTACATGAGAAAGGAATTTATTTCTCCATCCCACAATGAGTAGTAATTTTAATCATAGTTCTTTGTGTTGCTATGCAACTCACCACCACAGTTTAACAGAAAGCCATGTCAAAATGGAGCCTGTGTCTCCTCTCATGCTCTATGCAGGAATTAATTTACTGCACTTCTGAAATGTTTCACACCTACAGTTCTCGTTTGAAAAGAAACACATGAAAGTCTGGGGACTTCACTCCTAGGGAAATCTAGCAGAAAAAAAAAAAAACTGGTGAAATCAAGGACATGTGCAGAGCAGAGGACAAAATCCAGCTTCCCTGGTGTCTCCAGAGACTGTTAATCAGAGTCCTGCTCTGAAAATGCCTATGCATCCGGGAATACTGCAATTAAGTCATTCTTCACTGTTTTCATTTTCTTATCTTCCATCAGCCTGAATATCTGTGCTAACACCAAGGGACTGCATTTGTCAAAAAGATAAGCAACACTGTCATTCAGAAGGAGAATATGAGATATCATTTTTTAAAAATAATAAAGTAATAAATTTAAGAAAGCTGTTTTCTTTCTTCCAAAGACAGTATTATCCACACATTGTTAAAACACACATATGCATTGCCATAAGCAAAAGGAAGATAAGTAAATTAGCCTTCTGATGATCTAGCAGACATTTCTAACAATGTATTAAAGTTCATTCTTCATTCATGCACGCAACAAATAACATGTAAAATGTGTTTTACATGGTAAGGTCTGCCTTCTCCAAACTTCAGAGGCAGACATTTTCTCCACTACTTAGGTAAAAAATCACCAAAAATCAAAGCATATATATCAAAGCAGAGAATAGGTTGCATAACTAATAAATATAAAATAGAGCAAATAACATTTTTGTTTGTTTGTTTCAAAGATTTGTCTACCCAAAAATTATACCTTCTCAAGAACAGATATTTAAAATTCTTGCACTGAAAGTTTAAGACAACACTGTGTGTTTCAACCAATGACTGTCTATATACCAAGCCCCGAACTGGTTTTTCAAATAAATACTTCCTTAAACTCATTATCTGGGAAATAGATTTAACCATATCCTTAACTACCAGCCTCAGTGACAAATAAAACACACTATGAAGCCATGTACTGCTTTAATTCTATCTTAATGTTCTAAGAAAAAGGAACCCATTTGCAAAGATTGTTCTAAATCTTTTCTCCTGATCCATAAGGCAAGATAGAAATGTCCAGAAATAATGATTTATCATGATGTTTAATCAGTTTCCTGAGCCTTCTAAAATATTGACAAATTATTCCCCTATGGTTTTAAATTATATTCATAAACCTTGTTGCTAATTTTTAAGGTGTTTTTTCTTAATTACTTATCCTATCGATGTCTAGCTTGCTACTCGAATCCCTCTCACTATAGTAGAATTTCTACAGACTCCTTAAAGAAACATTTTTCTGGATGCATAAAGCTAAATTTAAATAACAAAAGTACATTATGTGATAGAGAAATAGCTTAATTTCATTCTATTTATATTTTCATATGAGTCATAAGAACTATGATTGCCAACTAGAAATTATTCCCAATACTAGAAAGTACAGAATGCATAGAAATCCCTGGATACGGGTAGGGGAATACTAGGGCACTGAGGCAGGAGTGGGTAGGAGGATGGAGGAGCACCCTCATAGAGATAGCGGAGAGGGGAGAGGATAGGGGGGTTGTGGAGGGGAAACTGGGAAGGGAAATAACATTTGAAATGACAATAAATAAAATAACCAATAAAAAATGAAGAGAGAGAGAGAGAGAGAGAGAGAGAGAGAGAGAGAGAGAGATCCCTGGATAATTCCCAGGCTTAGTGTTATTCAATATATTCATCTTTCCTCTGATAGAACTGAGGATCTGATAACTAGCAGAAGTGGCTGGTTGAAACTACCCTTTATTTTACTTCTTCTCAAAAAATGAGCTCAGTGTTGGGCTATTGTCATGGTGTAAGTAGCATTTTAGAATTAGATGTTGAATCCATGTAAGCTAAGAGACAACAAAGCACAAGAAGTTTAACCCATTTACTAGGGATTCTACAGGCAGTAAGAGCAAAAATTACAGGCCAAACAAAAGAAGGGAAGGACATGATTCAACTATGACACGAGCAGTAACTTTATACAGAGAGCCTACAATGTCAGTTTAGGTCTTTCAGATAGAGGATATCTCTTTCTACTGTTGAAAAAAAAAAAAGAACCAAAACAGGTTCTTAGAGATAATTAATCTTATCTCTAAGATAATTTAAGATAATTAGAATCTTATCTTTTAACCACATCCCAGTGGAAAGCCACAAATCCACGAACAGATGAAAAACACAAATTGAACTTAGAGAGAGAGAATCGAGAGAGAGAGAGAGAGAGAGAGGGAGAGAGAGAGAGAGAGAGAGAGAGAGAGAGAGAGAACAAATTTTGTTGGTTAGGAGAAGGGGGTAGATCTCCGAGAAGGTGTAGGAGGAAATAACAATGGTTAAATTGGACAAAGTTCTTTAAGAACTAGATAATATTTAAAATAGCATATATTATATGCTTTAAATGGCAGTCTGCAGTTCATAACTCATGTCTTTAAGTGCTTTTCATCAGTATCGTCTTCTATGAAATCACAGAGAGGAGGAGAAAGCTTGTTAAACGTCTTTGTTTTTGTTTGTTTCTGTTTTCTTAGCACTTTGGAACTGGTGATACTTAAAAATATAATTAATTTATAAATCTTCTAGTCACATCTCGTTCTGAAAAAAAGTAGCAATGCACACAACCAAGCAATCATAGAGTCTTTAGTTACAGTAAATCTAAGAATCTAGGAACTCTGGTCTTATAATTTATGTAATAAAGAATAAACTGACATTGGTATAGAAATAGAGAATTGACATAGGTCGCTTTACCTCAGCTTCTTCTGGGCTTAGAATATTCTCTAGGACATGAAAATTATTTTCATAAGGATGAGTTGTTCCTGAGTGAATTCAAATCTCTGGAAGCAGCTCAACAGAGAAAATAATTTCAGATTTGGCTCCAGAGGATACGATTTTTTAAGTCTCTGCTTCTTAAATTGCAGTATGGCCTTGGATAAATTACCTTAATTTCCAGAGCTTAAATTTTCTCATCTGTAAAATGAAAAAAAATGTTCCTCTTGTCAGTTACTACGAGAATTAGTAAGGTGTTCTGCTGTGCTTTGCACCATAGGGTAACTGCAATGACAATGTACTGAAAAAGTTTTCACATTTTCAGCGTAGAAGAATGATGAATGTTTGAAGATACAGACATGTTTAGCCTAACAAACACACAATGGATATGTGCACAAAACCACCACATTACATCCCAATAAACCTTTAATGTTTGTTTCTATGTTTCAGTTGAAAGAATCTAAATTTTAAATTTTAAGAAAAAAAATAGAGGAAAGTTACAAGTTAGTAATAATTATGTTCATTGCAGTTTAGCAGATTAACATTGTGATTGATATAATTGGGGCTCTTAAAATTAATGGTGAAACATATAAGGATTACAAGTGTCCAGTTTTTTATGTTAAGTTAGAGAATCAGTCTTAATGGTATTATAAATTGATTTTATGAATCAATCATAAGTATTATAAATAAAGTTGAGTATTAGAGTTGTTAAGATTCTAGGATATACTTAGTTGCCAGTTTTGGTAATGCAGCCTGCTCCATATAACATATCTTCAGATGAGAACAACAGAAGCATTCCTTCCCTAAACATGAATGGAAAGAAGGATAGAAGGAAGGGAAGAAAGAAAAGGAGATAGGAAGGAAGGAAGGAAGGAAGGAAGGAAGGAAGGAAGGAAGGAAGGAAGGAAGGAAGGAGAGAGGGAGAAGGAGGGAGAGAGGAAAGGAGAGGAGGGACGGAGGGAGGGAAGGAGGGAGGGAAGAAGGGAAGAAGGGAAGGAGGGAAGGAGGGAGGGAGGGAGGAAGGGAGGGAGGGAGGGAAAGAGAGAGAGAAAGGGAGGGAGGAAATTGAAACATTCATTGTCAGCAATAAGTTGATTAGATATTGATACAGCAATGATTGATACAGTTAGAAACAATGTTCTATAAAAAAGAAATTGCTGGACATAACAGAAAGTTTGCTGTGAGATTATGTCTCCTAGAAATTTCAGAGAACCTATACCCATGAAGTCTCATCAATATGACTGCCTAAATACGACTTGAAAAGTGATGCTTATGTTAATTTATTTATGTGCAATGTAAAAAGCCTAGAATGCTTCAGCCCTAGAAAAGTACTACAGGCAACTAAGAGATGGAAAGTAGATCAAGAACTCTACTTCAACATTTCAACAGCAGCCGAAAACAAGCATAGCCCAGCTAAAGAATGGGCAAACACTTCAACCACCAACTTTTAAGAAAAAAATTAAATTTTATTTTGTTTGTGTTGAATCTTGCTTTCTTAAATGATACTATAAAACTTTAATATTATAATTGTTCCAGAATTACTATCTCCCATCAGTACACCACTATTTCATCTCTGACCTTGTATGTACTTACATTCCTATGGATTAAAGAAATGTCATGAGATGAGTCATAGAACTATTTCACTAAATCAATGTACTGTTAGCATAATACAGGCTTTGTGTCTTCACAATATACATTACTGTAATCTTCTTTCTCCTGTTCCATTAAAAAGAAAAAAATTTTAAAAGACAATGAACTTTGTGCACCCACAATGTTGAAATCCAGAAAAAAATAACCTCTAGTGAACAGAATTATTTGGCAGATGAAACATTGAACCTTTTTTAAAGCTAGTTGAAGCTTGTTTTCTTGATTTGAAAACACTTCACTAGTCTAGAGGGATGTTTGACCTTTATTTCTTCCAGAAGAAAAAATACAAGGTCAATAATGTACAGGAAAGCAATTGTCAGACACTTGACAAAAGAAAGAAACAAGCAGGAGTATGTGTTGTGAGGGATCTGTCCGTGCTTGTGTGAAAATACATCCGTGGAAACCATGAGTAATTGCAGCACAGTACCTTACAGCCAGAGAAACCTCACCTATGGGAGTGAGGGGCAGCAGGTGCCTCTCAAGCTACCTTGAAGGTCTGATCAAGTATCTGCTACATTTACCAACTTGAAACACCAGGTCATAAGAATATTTTTCTCCATTTTCGTCCCTGCAGTTTTCAGACAGAAACAATTCTGGATCCAAGTTTTTGACTGTGGGATGGCAAATCCATCCCTCCACTTGATGCCCTGTCTTTCTTCTGGAGATGGACCCTAATAGTTCCCTCTCCCCACTGTTGAGCATTTCATCTCCCCACTGTTGGGCATTTCATCTTTGAATCCTGAGAGTCTCTCACCTCCCAGGTCTCTGGTACTTTCTAGAGGGTCTCCCTGCCTCCCACCCCCAAGGTTGTGTATTTCCATTCATTCTGCTGGCCATTAGGGCTTCTCTCTTGTATCCACTCCCCCCCCAATATCTGATCGTGTTCCCCTTTTCCTTTCTCCATCCCCCTCTCTGCCTCCCATGATTGTTTTCTTCTCCCTCCCAAGTTTAATTGAAGCACCCTCACTTGGGCCCTTTGCTTATTAATCTTCCTTAGATCTGTGGATTTTACTCTAGGTATTCTGTACATTTTGGGCTAATAGACGGTCCAGTGATAGGCCCAACTTGGAATCCATCTCAAAGGGAGACTCCAAGGCCTGACACTATTACTGATATTATGGTGTGCTTATATAAAGGAGCCTAGCATGGCTGTCCTCCAAGAGGCTCAACAAGGCACCTGACTGAGACAGATGCAGATACTTACACCCAACCATTGGACTGAAGTCGGGGACTCCTATGAAAGAATTAGGGGAAGGATAAAGAAATTGAGGAGGAGGGTGACCCCATAGGAGGACCAGCAGTCTCAACTAACCTGGACCCCTGAGATCTCTCAGACACTGAGCCACAAACCAGGCAGCATATACAAACTGGTCCAAGGCTCTGACACATATACAGCAGAGGACTGCCTGGTCTGGCCTCAGTGAGAGAAGACATGCTTAACCCTCGGGAGAATTGAGGCTCGAGGAGTGGGGATGCCTGGGGGTGGGGTGGAGGAATATCCTCTTGAAGACAGAGGGAAGAGGATGGGATAAGGAACTGTGAGATGGGAGACTGTAAGGGAGTCAATGACTAGACTGTAAAAAAAAAGTAATAGAAAGAAAGAGAGAGAGAGAAATGCATGCATATATATATATATATATATATATATATATGCACAGAATGTCATGTAACATTCTTCAAAGTAAACAGGAATAAAAAATTAAAACAAAGTCTATCAATCAAGGACCTACACTGAGGAATCTAGCTAAGATACATAGACATCTGCAAATAGTTTAACATCTTAAGTGTAAAGAATTATGGTATTTGCCAAACCATTATAGCTTCTAATTGTTTGAATCATTTTACTGAGGATAGATACATGGGAGGAATAAATGATGCCTCCATAATCATTAAATACACAGACTTTTGAACACACAGGTACTATTGTAGTTATAAATGTGAAACTTGAAAATATTTAGATATTAATTGCTTCACTCCTCAAATTATGCAGTCACCTATATAAATGACACACAAGTATAATATATTTTGCCAGTATGCATGGAGTTCTTAATATATGTCAGGGGAGTTCCAGGTAACAAGAGGTTATTAATGGATATGGAAAATAATTGTGAGAAATATATGGCATATTAGAAAGAAAACAAAGAAGTGTAAGACACTACATGCTGGGGTACGTAGTGGAGTTCATGAGAAAGTCATGTGTGCTACAGAGGAATGGAGTTTTAACAAGATTATTGAGATATCTAATTCAAAAATGGCATGTACACAAGGAAAGTATTTTCTTCATATTATTCTTTACGACTAATGAATCTGAGTGTTGTGATTTAAAAGATTTATATATCCTTGATATCTATCTAAAACTCCTCCCCTTCCCTTCCGCCACTGCCTGGTCCTTTTGGCTGGGACAGACACAGAACTGGTCTGCTCCTGTAGAGATACTGAATCCAGAGCCATCCTAGAGGAGCCACTGCACTCAGAGCAGCAGACACCTAGCTGGTTTACACTTGTGGAGACATCATATCCTGAGCCATCCTAGAGGAACCACTGCACCCAGAGCAGAAGGATTTCCAGATCCCAGAGGAGGCCTGAGTCCCAGGAGTTCTTCCACCGAGGAGATTAGGAGCATAAGACCACAGAGACAAATGGACTCTGAGGAGCTCTGACACAAGCAAGATAACTGGAAATATAAACTCCAGTCTTACACAGTGAGGGCAGGTAACACTAGAGTTAACCAGATGGCGAAAGGCAAGCACAAGAACATAAGAAACAGAGACCAAGGTTACTTGGTATCATCAGTACCCAGTTCTCCCAATACAGCAAGCCCTGGACAACCCGTCACACCAGAAAAGCAGGATTCAGAATTAAAATCACTTCTCATGATGATGATAGAGGATTTTAAGAAGGATATAAGTAACTCCCTTAAAGAAACACAGGAGAGTACAAATGAACAGGTAGAAGCCCTTAAAGAGAAAACACAGAAATCCCTTAAAGAACTGCAAGAAAACACAAAGAAGGAATTAAACAAAAACATTCAGGATCTGAAAATGGAAATAGAAACAATTAAGAAATCTCAAAGGGAGACAACCATGCAGATAGAAAACCTAGGAAAGAGATCAGGAGTCATAGACGAAAGCATCACCAACAGAATACAAGAGATAGAAGAGAGAATCTCATGTGCAGAAGATAACATGGAAAACATTGACACAGCTGTCAAAGAAAATGCAAAATGCAAAAAACTCCTAACCCAAAACATCCAGAAAATCCAGGACACAATGAGAAGATCAAACCTAAGAAAAATAGGTATAGATGAGAGTGAAGATTCCCAACTTAAAGGGCCAGTAAATATCTTCAACAAAACTATAGAGGAAAACTTCCCTAACTTAAAAAATGAGATGCCCATAAACATACAAGAAGCCTACAGAACACCAAATAGACTAGACCAGAAAAGAAATACCTCCTGTCACATAATAATCAAAACATCAGATGCACAAAACAAAGAAAAAATACTAAAAGCAGTAAGGGAAAAGGGTCAAGTAACATATAAAGGCAGACCTATAAGAATTACACCAGACTTCTCACCAGAGACTATAAAAGCCAGAAGAGCCTGGACTGACATCATACAGACCATAAGAGAACACATATGCCAGCAGAGACTACTATACCCAGTAAAACTCTCAATCACTATAGATGGTGAAACCAAGCTACTCCATGACAAAACCAAATTTCCACAATATCTTTCCACAAACCCAGCACTTCAAAGGTTAATTGATGGAAAATGCCAACACAAGAAGGGAAACTACAACCTAGAAAAAGCAAGGAAGTAATCTTCCAACAACCCCAAAAGAAGGTAGCTATACAAACGTAATTCTACCTCTAATAACAAAAATAACTAGAAGCCACAATCATTTTTCCTTAATATCTCTTAACATCAATGGACTCAATTCCCCAATAAAAAGACACAGACTACCAGACTGGATACACAAACAGGACCCAGAATTTTGCTGCATACAAGAAACGCACCTCAGTGACAAAGACAGACACTACCTCAGAATAAAAGGATGGAAAACAATTTTCCAAGCAAATGGACCCGAAAAACAAGCTGGAGTAGCCATTCTAATATCAAATAAAATCGACTTTCAAGAAAAAGTAATCAAAAAAGATAAGGAATGGCACTTCATACTCATCAAAGGAAAAATCTACCAAGATGAACTCTCAATTCTGAACATCTATGCTCCAAATGCAAGGGCACCTACATACATAAAAGAAACTTTACTAAAGCTCAAAACACACATTACACCTCACACAATAATAATGGTGGATTTCAACACCACACTGTCAGCAATGGACAGATCATGGAAACAGAAACTAAACCAAGACACTTTGAAATTAACAGAAGTTATGAACAAAATGGACTTAACAGATATCTATAGAACATTTCATCCTAAAACAAAAGAATATACCTATTTCTCAGCACCCCATGGTACCTTCTCCAAAATAGACCATATAATTGGTCACAAAACAACCCTCTACAGATACAAAAAGATTGAAATAATCCCTTGCATCTTATCAGATCACCACAGACTAAGGCTGGTCTTTAATAATGACAAAACCGATGGAAAACCCACACGCACATGGAAACTGAACAACTCTCTACTCAATGATGACTTGGTCAAGGAAGAAATAAAGAAAGAAATAAAAGACTTTTTAGAATTCAATGAAAATGAGGACACATCATACCAAAACTTGTGGGACTCCATGAAGGCAGTGCTAAGAGGAAAACTCATAGCTCTAAGTGCCTACAAAAAGAAACTGGAGAGAGCACACACTAAGAACTTGACAGCACAACTAAAAGCTCTAGAACAAAAAGAAGCAAATACACCCAAGAGGAGTAGAAGACAGGAAATAATCAAACTCAGGGCTGAAATCAACCAAATAGAAACAGAAAGAACAATACAAAATATCAACAAAACCAGGAGCTGGTTCTTTGAGAAAATCAACAAGACAGATAAACCATTAGCCAGATTAACCAGAGGGCACAGAGACAGTATCCAAATTAATAAAATCAGAACTGAAAAGGGAGACATAACAACAGAAACTGAAGAAATTCAAAAAAAATCACCAGGTCCTACTACAAAGGCCTATACTCAACAAAACCGGAAAACCTGGATGAAAAGGACAACTTCCTAGACAGATACCATACCAGGTACTAAAGTTAAATCGGGAGCACATACACCATCTAAACAGTCCCATAACCCCTAAGGAAATGGCAGCAGTCATTACAAGTCTCCCCACCAAAAAAAAGCCCTGGACCAGATGGTTTTAGTGCAGAATTCTATCAGACTGTCAAGAAAGACCTAATACCAATACTCTTCAAACTATTCCACAAAATAGAAACAGAAGGAACACTACCCAATTCATACTATGAAGCCACAATTATGCTCATACCTAAACCACACAAAGACCCAACAAAGAAAGAGAAGTTCAGACCAATCTCCCTTATGAACATCGATGCAAAAATACTCAATAAAATTCTAGCAAACCGAATCCAAGAACACATCAAAACAATCATCCATCATGATCAAGTAGGTTTTATCCCAGGAATGCAGGAATGGTTCAATATTTGGAAATCTATCAATGTAATCCACTATATAAACAAACTCAAAGAAAAAAACCACATGATCATCTCACTAGATGCTGAGAAAGCATTTGACAAAATTCAACATCCCTTCATGATAAAAGTCTTGGACAGATCAGGAATTCAAGGTCCATACCTAAACATAGTAAAAGCAATTTACAGCAAACCAGTAGCCAACATCAAACTAAATGGAGAGAAACTTGAAGCAATCCCACTAAGATCAGGGACTAGACAAGGCTGCCCACTCTCCCGCTATCTATTCAATATAGTACTAGAAGTCCTAGCCAGAGCAATTAGACAACAAAAAGAAGTCAAAGGGATACAAATAGGAAAGGAAGAAGTCAAAATCTCACTATTTTCAGATGATATGATAGCATACTTAAGTGACCCCAAAACTTCCACCAGAGAACTCCCAAACCTGATAAACAACTTCAGCAAAGTGGCTGGTTATAAAATCAACTCAAACAAATCAGTAGCCTTCCTCTGCATGAAAGATAAACAGACTGAAAAAGAAATTAGGGAAATGACACCCTTCACAATAGTTGCAAATAATATAAAATACCTTGGTGTGAATCTAACCAAGCAAGTGAAAGACCTGTATGACAAGAACTTCAAATCCCTGAAGAAAGAAATCGAAGAAGATCTCAGAAGATAGAAAGATCTCCCATGCTCATAGATTGGCAGGATTAATAAAATAAAAATGGCCATCTTGCCATAAGCAATCTACAGATTCAATGCAATTCCCATTAAAATCCCAATTCAATTCTTCACGGAGTTAGAAAAGAAAATTCTTAAATTCATTTGGAATAACAAAAAATCCAGGATAGCGAAAACTATTCTCAACTATAAAAGAACTTCTGGAGGAATCACCATACCTGACCTCAAGCTGTATTACACAGCAATAGTGATAAAAAAAAAAATACATGGTATTGGTACAGATACAGGCAGGAAGATCAATGGAATAGAATTGAAGACCCAGAAATGAACCCAAACACCTATGGTCACTTGATCTTTGACAAAGGAGCTAAAACTGTCCATTTCAAAAAGAACAGCATTTTCAACAAATGGTGCTGGTTCAACTGGAGGAAAATACGTAGAAGAATGCAAATTGATCAATTCTTATCTCCTTGTACAAAACTCAAGTCTAAATGAATAAAGGACCTTCAAATAAAACCAGATACATCGAAACTAATAGAAGAGAAGGTGGGGAAGACCCTCGAATATTTGGGCACAGGGGAAAAGTTCCTGAACAGAACACCAATGGCTTATTCTTTAAGATCAAGAATTGACAAATGGTACCTCATAAAATTGCAAAGTTTCTGTAAGGCAAAGGACACTGTCCATAGGACAAAATGACAACCAACAAATTGGGAAAAGATCTTTACCAATCCTACATCTTAAAGAGGGCTATTATCCAATATATACAAAGAACTCAAGAAATTAGACTCCAGACAACCAAAGAACCCTATTAAAAAATGGGGTATAGAGCTTAACAAAGAATTTTCAATGGAGGAAACTCGAATGGCTGAGAAGCACCTAAAAAAAAGTTCAGTATCCTTAGTCATCAGGGAAATGCAAATCAAAACAACCCTGAGATTCCATCTCACACCAGTCAGAATGGCTAAGATTAAAAACTCAGGTGATAGTAGATGCTGGCGAGGGTGTGGAGAAAGAGAAACACTCCTCCATTGTTGGTGGGACTGCAAGATGGTGCAACCACTTTGGAAATCAGTATGGCGGTTCCTCAGAAAATTGGACATAGCATTACCTGAGGATCCAGTTATACCACTCCTAGGCATATACCCAGAAGATGCTCCAACATATAACAAGGATACATGCTCCACTATGTTCATAGCAGCCTTATTTATAGTAGCCAGAAGCTGGAAAGAACCCAGATGTCCTTCAACTGAGGAATGGATACAAAAAATGTGGTACATTTACACAATGGAGTATTACTCAGCTATTAAAAACAATGAATTCAAGAAATTCCTAGGTAAATGGATGGAACTAGAAAATATCATCCTGAGTGAGGTAACCCAATCACAAAAGAACACACATGGTATTCACTCACTGATTATTGGATATTAGCCCAGAACTTTGAAATACCCAAGATTCAACTCACAGGCCACAGGAAGCTCATGAAGAAGGAAGACCAAGTAGGGGTGATTTGGTCCTTCTTAGAAGGAGCAATAAAATACTCAAGGGAGCAAATATGGAGACAAAGTGAGGGACAGAAACTGAAGAAGGGGCCGTCTGAAGACCATTCCACCTGAGTATCCATCCCATGTGCAGTCACCAAAAGTAGATGCTGATGTGGAAGTCAGGAAGTGCATGCTGATAAAAGCCTGATATAGATGTCTCCTCAGAGATATTCAAGAGTCTGACATATTCAGAGCCAGATGCTCACAGCTAACCTTTGAACTGATCATGGGGTTCCCTATGGAGGAGTCAGAGTAAAGACTGTAGGAGCTGAAAGGGTTTGTGGCCCCATGAGGAGAGCAACAATACCAACCAACCAGAGCTCCCAGGGTCTAAACCACCAGCCTGGGAGCACTTAGGGAGGGATCCATGGCTTCAGCTGTGGAGGGCCCTGCTGGACATAGGTGGAAGAAGAGATCCTTGGTCTCATGAAGGCTGGATGCCCCAGGGGGTGGGAATTTGAGGATGGAGGTGGTAGTGGGATGGGTAGGTTGGGGTACATCGACAGAGAAGCAGGAGGAGGTGTGAGGGGATAGGGGGTTCCTGAGTGAGTGGAAGATGGGGTAAGGGGACAACATATGAAATGTAAATAAAACATCCAATAAAAAAAATAAAACTTGTATTGAGTTCTATTTAAAGATATTTGTGCCTCATCTGACAGATGTTAGAAGCCTGAGGTTTGTTTAAAAAGGTTTCAGAAAAACATGACATAGTTTTGATTATTGTCAGAAATTTAGTATTGTAAATAATTACAACTTGATAACAGTTTTAACTAAATGTATTGATATTTTTACTTGTGATTTAAGATTCACTTTGAAGTTACAAGGTTATATCTAAAGATTTAGCTGACCAGTCCTTACCTGTAAGTCAAATAGTCACATATTTAATAGATCAAAATTTCACCAATTAGAAAACAAGAAATTTAGATTGTCCAAAGTAATTAGCAAGTTTTAAGATATTTTTCAAATTCAAATTAAAATCCCATGTTGTATAAAATGCATACATGTACCAAACAGTCAGTCACGTTTAGTCAATGTAATTCCTGTGTTTCTAAGTCTATATCATAACTCAAGGAAGCAGATAGGAAAGAGGTGTAGCCAAGATTCTATTTATGTAGAGTTAAAATCAAGAGAAACAACTAAAACAGTAGCACGCAAGAAATACCCATTATGTCAGAAGACTTATATTCTGCCTGCAGGTATTTCTCTGTCAGTCACAGAGCCTCTTTCCATGAGATCCTTATGGCCTCTCATCTTCACTGTCTTTGCTGCTTTAACAGGCTGCATTTACCATCTGGCACAAACAAACTATTAGAATTGAAAAAATTTTTTTTGCCTTACTATGAGTGACTAACTTCAATTTGCAGAACCCATTCTCCTAGTTCTTCATATCCAGATTTTTAGGAGACAGCAAAATGTGTTATTGAAAAGTGTGTTTTATTGTGATGCTTCCAAGAAGAAGCTATTATTTCCAGCTCTGAGGTGTGGCAATTTCAGGAAAATAGGTTTTTAAACAAAAACAGAAGAGCTGATAGATACTAAGCCAGAACAATAGTTACAGACACACAGCATACCATCCTTGTAGAGAAAG
>NW_021620869.1:1194718-1222218 GCF_004785775.1 Grammomys surdaster
AGGAAGGAAGGAAGGAAGGAAGGAAGGAAGGAAGGAAGGAAGGAAGGAAGGAAGGAGAAAGGAAGGAAGAAAAAGAGGGGAGAGGGAGGTAGGGAGGAGGAGGGGAAAAAAAGAGAAACTTTGGTTTTTTAAATTACATCATGAGAGTTAGGCGGTGGTGGCACACACCTTTAATCCCAGCACTTGGGAGGCAGAGGCAGGTGGATTTCTGAGTTCGAGGTCAGCCTGGTCTACAGAGTGAGTTCCAGGACAGCCAGGACTATACAGAGAAACCCTGTCTTGAAAAAAAAAAAAGAAAAGAAAATTACACCATGAGATGTATTTTACTACAACATTAATTTTTTATTGCACCATTTAATTGTATATGTTATTGAGTTATACTTAAGACATTTTCATTTAAGCATGGAATGAATTGTGAAAGTATTCTCTTTGAACCCCGTTCCCTTCTCACTCCTCTTCTTCTCCTTAGTCACCTTTCTCCCTCAGATCATGTTGCTTCTATTTTCATGACATATGTACACACATATGTATATGTATACATATATGTATGTATACATATGTGTATATATTTATAATATATAAAATGTATATACACACATATATATAAACTAGGGCTCACAGGTGAGAAATTGCATACAAACTTTATCTTCCTAAGACTGGATCAGCTCACAAACTATGATTTTTCGCAGTTCCTAACAGGTCTACAGCCTCTAAGTCACTCTAGTAACTTCTAATCCAATAAAAGCATTCTTTTTCCTTTCATTTTGCCCTAAAGTTCTTCATCAGGCACTTCATCTACAAATTACACATTTGTTATTTTATATATATAGTTTTACTGATTCTCATCCTTCTAAAAGAGAAGTTTCTTCTTTTCCCATTATGGTATAGGAGGCAATTTCCACTATTTTTCAGAACCTACATGTCAAAGATGTCAAAGACCAGTTTTGACACTATGTGGTAAACGAAGACAGCAGCCAGATGTAGTGGCTGAGGTCAGGATCGGTGCTGATGGCAGCTGATGGTGGTCAGCACCATCAGGGCTGACAGGAGTTGGTGCTGATAGCAACTGATGGGGCTGCTGCTGGTGGCAGCCAGCAATCAGAATAATCATTCAGCAGACTTTTCGCTAGGAAAACAGAGCTTGATGTGTATATATACATATATGTATGTGTATATACATATACACATATAAACATGTATACAAATATACATATAAATATATACACATGCATACATAAACCGATATATACATATACACATATACCTGGTGGATGAATGGAACAAAGTTCCAATAAGCAGGCTCTAAGAATTTCACACATACACAAGCAGGCTCCAACACATGACTTTAATTTTTTCCATAGCTTATATATCCCAACAAAATCTTCCAAGCAGTAAAGAATTACAATGTGATTACATTCTATTTTTCTTTTAGTGAATGACTATGAAAAAACAATGTTTCCCAATACTTTTACATGAAAAAACTTTATGTAGTACAGGTTAAAAAATTATTCTCAAGAAGCCATGTACATTCATAACTAAGCAATTTGTTATAGATTAACAAAGTGTGAGCAAGCAAGGCAGTTTTCTCAGCCAGTGCCTCTTACTGGCAAGCATCAATTTGTGTTTACAAAGAAAGAATTATCAATTATCTTAAAAGTAATCTTATAAGAATCTTAAAAGAATCACAAATCTAAAACTTATATAAAAACAGTCATATCTATTTTAAATACTCAGAATGCACATCTACTCATCAGCAATTTTTATGAAATAATAAGGAAGCTGAGGGAAAAAATGGGTATAAGAAATCAATCATTACCAGTCCAGCCTGAGCGAGAGTCGCAACAGCCAGTGCTGCCATTGTTCTTGTTCCCCAACCTTAGAAAATTCATCTTAAGAATGTGCCTCTTTTCTCTCATATTTTCTATAACAGAGCCATTAGCAAAAGCATCTTAGTCTAGCTTTGCTAAGAATTTTATTTTTCCAAATGCTTTCTAGGGTGGTGGTCATTGCTGACAATATTCATTACTAAGTTCACTCCTTGAGTGGTGATTGAATCATTAATCTGCAGTAGTGATGCCTGAAAGAGATCAAGAATTATTATTGTGAGTGCCAGAGATACTGCCCAGTGAGGGGCTGGAATCCCCTTAGAGTTGTCATAGATTAAGAAGGATGTGAGGGTAGCAAGCAGAGCAGAACTCCATAACAGCATGAAGTCCTCAGGACAAGTGAGTGGTCTTTGGGCCATACTTGTCCGAGGCACACTCGTTGTGGCTGTGCTAACCAGTAAGCCACATCCCATGAGTCTAACGCCTTTTGTTGTTCCTCTTGCATGGCACTTGGCACCTACAAAATTGTCACCCTTGTTAAAAGACCTATTTGGTATTTTGTCTTTCATGTCATAATCAGCAAGTGGACAATCACTGCATTTCCTTCTTACAGGATGTGTTTATGATGCAAGCAGCAGCATCTCTCAAGGTACTAACTTCAGCATGGTGATGATTTATCATATGAAGAAATACTGAGGCTGTTCAATGTACCTAGAAAAAAGACAGCTACTTTTAGGCATGGGTTAATTAATTTATCCACTAGAACTAGCACATTATACATAAAGAATAGATTTGCCCAATTGTTTAAATAAGTGTTAGTAAATGTCTGACAATTATTCTGATAAACCCAATAAATATTTGGATTCATGTATTTTCCATTTGTTGTAAACAAATTGTTCATTCATATCAAATTTGGACTAGATGCAACTCCCACAGAGTATCTACTGTTGACAACATTTTTTGTGTCAATTTGGCTTGTTTGACTCACCAGAAGTCTAAAGGGGAAAGTTACAAAGTCCAGTAGTTTATTGCAAATGTAGAAGAAAGCACAAAGATTAAAGCCTCCATTTTCCACTAAAAACAAATGTATGTGATTTCAAAGACTTCTTTATGTATTAATAGTGTCATTGCCATTCATTCAAATCTATGTGTTATTCTCAAGAATTTTTCATGAATTTGAATGTTGTTTCTATCTGCTCTATAATCAAAACAAACAGAAGGCCAATGTTATGGGTGTTTGATGCTTTGTGGGTTCTTATTTCTTTGATGAGTTCAACTCCTAATACTAGATAAGAGAGAGAAAAAGATAGAGAAGAAATGAGATTGCTGAAAAAGCCAGGAGTCAGAAAGGGGACAACATTATCATTAAACTCCTTCCTGCTGTCTAGGGGCTTCAAGTTCCTTGGCACAAATTTGATCTTTGCTGTCAGGATATCTAATGTCTTGTTGTTGTTTCTTCCTTGCTCACAACTACTTAACAAACTTCAGCCAACAACAACAACAACAACAAACAAACAAACAAACAAACAAACTACAGCCCACAAACTCTCTCAGGGTCCTAGCATTTATATACCTTCTGAAAAGTTCCCAGAATTCCAAATGCCACACAATCAGGAAAACTATCTACAGCTGGCAAAATCAGAGTCAGCTGCTGTAGACAATCTGAAGTAGCCCATATCCCACACCTGGGATTAAAATACAAACATATTCCTATAACAATTCTGCATTTTTTTAAGAAACCAAAATACCCACTACAGGCCACCGTTAACAAGGTGAGTATGTGAAACTATTTCAAACTTGGCCATCAAATACATGCCTGTTGTTTTATTTTGCTTTGCTTTTCATCAAATAATGCATGATAGATAACCCTAAAAGTTAGTGAAGGGTGTAGGCATAAACTTTTTCTCAACCTATTTTAATAAGCACTCAACCTCTTCTCTAGCCAACCACCCACTAGAAATAGTGGAAAAATTATTAGGACACAGGAGAAGTAGACTTGATAAGAATTAGTTCATTGAGGGCAAGTCCAATCTTCTTTTATATATATATATATATACAAATATATACAAATATATACATATACATATACATATATAATTTATTTTTTTTCAAATTGTAATTTATACTCATTCACACTGGGGTTATAAGCACAAAAAGGCAGAACATGGGGAAGGGGATGACACTGCAGCATGGGTATTCAGGGGGCATACAGACATTTTTCGGGACAGGGTATCAGTTGGGTGAGGGTTCAGGGGATAGATCACTATGACTCTGCCTATGACTCACTTGTCCTTATCTAAGTTGGTAATATCTGCCAAGGCTACCTATTTACAAGGTCTATGACTACTCAGGCTGGTAAATTGTCACCAAAATTGCCTGTTTACAGTAGCTTATAGTCATCTGTTTCAGTGTTTATCCACAGAGACCCAAGACTTGGTGTTAGTATACATGTATGATAGGCCTATTGCTGATTTTAGGCCTAAGGCTGATTTTAGGCCTTCAGTGTGTAAGCAGGGCTGCCCCTGACATCTCCTCCCTTCTCTAAGTATAGAAGGGCAGTAGCGAATCTAATCTTGCGAAGGCAGGGATAGAGGCCTGACCTCCAGTAAATGAAGGGGACCTTGTAATGGCTCTGGTCCCCCTGTTGTTGTCTAGTGAGGCATGAGGGCCATACCTGTCCCGATGTCTTTTTCATGGAGAGGGAATACTTTTGACATCAACCCCCATGCAGTCAGGCTTGTCCCTCAGGAAACCCAGAGAGATATTTTTATCTTTTATTGATATTCCCTTGCAGTGCTTAGCCTCGCAGCCTAAGCAAGAATTCAGGTCGCCTGTCAGAGGGGGTTCTGGGTGGCCCCTCTCTGCCTGGTCTAGGGGCGGAAGTAGCCTCTTTTAGGTTGGGTAGAGATGGGTTTGGGGAACACCCTGGATGAAGTAACAACCTCATCTTGAGTCTTGTGGTCCTCCATAGCTAACTTATGATAATGTATCTGAATAGATTTTGCTACCAAATTATTTATCTGTTGTTTCAAAGAGTTAGTCTGCCTATTTGAGGCCCAGGGACCAGAAGAAATAAGCAAAAAGAACCCAAATAATGGTCCCAAGATGAGAGGAGGTAGGGTTAACAACCCTGGAGAGGTTGAAAACCAATTCTTGTACCAGTACTCATCTTTCTCTTTCTCTCTCTGACTTTTCTCAGGGCCTTCTCTGACCTTTTTCATTCTCTCTTTAACCATCCCTGTCTTGTCTATGTAAAGGCAATATTCTTCTTCAAGGGCTGTACACAGTCAAGAGCTGTACACAGCCTTTTCTATTATAATAGAGTAAATCAAGTCCAATAAGGATCTTTGCGATTTTTGGAGGTCTCTTCAGACAGTGAAACAAGGGATTTCTTCAGATTAGTGATGTCAATCTCTAGCTGTCTGATGTTCTTGTCAATGGCCCTTCGAAGGTCTGAGTAGTATAAGTTCGGAGGCCAGCGACTGGATTAGAACTTCTAACAGCAGACATCACCGGTGATTCATTTTTACCTGGAAAGGAAAAAGAAGGAAATTCTCAGGGAGATTTCTCTTCCATGGATGTAAATTGTTATTCATTTTATTTATGGTTGGGCCTGGCTTTGTGGGGGTATCTATTTATTTTATTAATCTTTTTGGTAGCTAATTAGCTGTGCCTTCTGTGGTATCAAACAGGCATATCAATCCTCAGCCCCATAAGGGAACTGGATCTGGGCTATTCCCTTTAAGGGTTTTTCCCCATATCTGTGGCATAGTTTTTATTGGTCTCGGTGATGCCAGAGGCAGTCAGCAGCAGATTTGCCATGAGCTTTCAGTTTTAGAGAGTTAAAGGTGAACAAGGCATGATGGAGAGTATTTAAGGGGACTCCTTCTGGGGGGGTACCGTTCCCCCTCTTTTGTTTTTAAAGCCAATATTTCAGTGTTCTTGTAAAAATCAGGGCAGAAGCACCAACAGTCGCTCCTCGCACACTAAGAGAGTCATGCGGACATTATTTAAAGAAATATAAATCTATATTAATAATCTTTTTAATCAAAGGACTGTTATAGCACAGCCAACAACTAATCAGACTATATAATATATCGATTAATAATAGCTTCTTCTACATTTTGTGAGATTACTTCTCTTTTGTCAATTAATTGTTGAGAGAAATTAGGATTTACATCTCTCCTGAGAATATTAAGCAGAGACTTAATTCTTTTGTGGAGAGCTTAAAATAAGATCTTAGCCAGTTAGCATCTCCTAGAAACTTTTGAAAATAATATGAATTAAGTAAACTCTCTCTCGTTTTTTTCAGACCCTTTATCTGTTTTTATTTATTGGATATTTTACGTATTTAACTTTCAATGTTATCTCCTCTCCCATTCTCCCCCAAAATTCCTTATCCCATACCCACTCCTCCTATTTTTATGAGGGTGTGCTCCAAACAACCTCCCAGTCCCATCTCCCTACTCTCAAATTTCCCAAAACTATGGAATCCAAACTTTCAGGGACCATGGCCCTCCACTTCCACTGATGTGTGACAAGGCCACCCTCAGCTACCTATATAGGTGGAGACATGAGTCCCTCCCTTGGTGCTCTCAGGCTGGAGGTTTAGACTTTGGGAGCTCTGGTTGAAACTTTTGATACTCCTTCTAGAAAGGACAAAAGCACCCACACTTTGGTCTTCCTTCTTCTTCTTGAGTTTCATGTGATCTATACATTGTGTCTTAGGTATTGTGAGTTTTGGGGCTAATATCACTTATCAGTGAGTGCATACCATGTATGTTCTTTTGAGATTGGGTCACCTCACTCAGGATGATATTTTCCAGCTCCATCTGTTTCCCTAAGAATTTCAGGAACTCATTGTTTTTAATAGCTGAATAGTACTCCATTGTATAAATGTACCACATTTTCTGCATCCATTCTTCTGTTGAAGGACATCTGGCTTCTTTACAACTTCTGGCTATTATAAATAAGGCTGCTATGAACATAGTGGAGCATGTGTCCCTGTTGCATGTTGAAACGTCTTTTGGATATATGCCCAGGAATGGTATAGCTGGGTCCTCAGGTAACACTATGTTCAATTTTCTGAGATACCACCAGACTGCTTTCCATAGTGGTTGTACCAGTTTACAATCCCACCAACAGTGGAGGAGTGTTCCTCTTTCTCCACATCCTCGCCAACATGTGGTGTCACCTGTGTTTTTTATCTTAGCCATTCTGACTGGTGTGAGGTGGAATCTCAGGGTTGTTTTCATTTGCATTTCCCTGATGACTAGGAATGCTGAACACTTCTTTAGGTGCTTCTCAACCATTCGAGCTTCCTCAGTTGAGAATTGTTTGTTCAGCTCTGTGCTCCATTTTTTAATAGGGTTCTTTAATTGTCTAGAGTCTAATTTCTTCAGTTCTTTGTATACCTTGGATATTAGCCCTTTATCAGATGTAGGGTTGGTGAAGATCTTTTCCCAATCTGTTGGTTGCTGCTTTGTCCTGACTGTGTCCTTTGCTTTACAGAAGCTTTGCAGTTTTGTGAGGTCCCATTTGTCAATTCTTGGTCTTAGAGCACAAGCCATTGATGTTCTGTTCAGGAACTTTTCTCCTGTGCCTATGTGTTCCAGGCTTTTCCCCAGTTTCTCTTCTATTAGTTTCAGTGTAGCTGGTTTTATGTGGAGGTCCTAGATCCACTTGGAATTGAGCTTTGTACAAGGAGATAAGTATGGATCAATTTTCATTCTTCTACATGCTGACCTTCAGGTGGACCAGCACCATTTGTTGAAAATTCTGTCTTTTTTCCACTGGATGGTTTTAGCTCCTTTGTCAAAGATCAAGTGACCATAGGTGTTTGGGTTCATTTCTGGGTCTTCTATTCTATTCCATTAATACTCCTGCCTGTCTCTGTTCCAATACCATGCAGTTTTTATCACTATTGCTTTGTAGTACAGCTTGAAATCAGGGATAGTGATTCCTCCAGAAGTTCTTTTATTGCTGAGAGTAGTTTTGCCATCCTGGTTTTTTTCTTTTATTCCAAATGAATTTTAAGATTGCTCTTTCTATCTCTGTTAAGAATTGAGAGGGAATTTTGATGGGGATTTGCATTAAATCTGTAGATTGCTTTTGGCAAGATACCCATTTTTACTATATTATTCCTTCCAATCCATGAGCATGGAAGATCTTTTCATCTTCTGAGATCTTCTTCTATTTCTTTCTTCAGGGATTTGAAGTTCTTGTCATACAGGTCTTTTACTTGCTTGGTTAGATTCACACCAAGGTATTTTCTGTTATCTGTGACTATTGTGAAGGGTGTCATTTCCCTAATTTCTTTCTCAGCCAGTTTATCTTTTGAGTAGAGGAAGGCTACTGATTTGCTTGAGTTAATTTTATATCCAGCCACTTTGCTAAAGTTGTTTATCAGGTTTAGGAGTTCTCTGGTGGAAGTTTTGGGGTCACTTAAGTATACTATCGTATCATCTGAAAATAGTGAGATTTTGACTTCTTCCTTTCCAATTTGTATCCCTTTGACCTCCTTGTGTTGCCTAATTGCTCTGGCTAGGACTTCCAGTACTATATTGAATAGGTAGGGGGAGAGTGGGCAGCCTTGCCTAGTCCCTGATTTTAGTGGGATTACTTCAAGTTTCTCTCCATTTAGTTTGATGTTAGCTACCGGTTTGCTGTATATTGCTTTTACTATGTTTAGGTATGGACCTTGAATTCCTGATCTGTCCAAGACTTTTATCATGAAGGGATGTTGAATTTTGTCAAATGCTTTCTCAGCATCTAGTGAGATGATCATGTGGTTTTTTTCTTTGAGTTTGTGTATGTAGTGGATTACATTGATGTATTTCCAAATATTGAACCAACCCTGTATTCCTGGGATAAAGCCTACTTGATCATGATGGATAATTGTTTTGATGTGTTCTTGGATTCGGTTTGCTAGAATTTTATTGAGTATTTTTGCATCGATGTTCATAAGGGAGATTGGTCTGAACTTCTCTTTCTTTGTTGGGTCTTTGTGTGGTTTAGGTATGAGCGTAATTGTGGCTTCATAGAATGAATTGGGTAGTGTTCCTTCTGTTTCTATTTTGTGGAATAGTTTGAAGCGAATTGGTATTAGGTCTTCCTTGAAGGTCTGATAGACTTCTGCACTAAAACCATCTGGTCCTGGACTTTTTTTTTGTGGGGAGACTTTTAATGACTGCTACTATTTCTTTTGGGGTTATGGAACTGTTTAAGTGGTTTATCTGCTCCTGATTTAACATTGGTAACTGGCATTTGTCTAGAAAATTGTCCATTTCATCCAAATTTTCCAATTTTGTTGAGTATAGGCTTTTGTAGTAGGATCTGATGATTTTTTTGAATTCCCTCGGTTTCTGTTGTTATGTCTCCCTTTTCAGTTCTGATTTTATTAATTTGGATACTGTCTCTCTGTTCTCTGATTAGTCTGGCTAGGACTTTATCTATCTTATTGATTTTCTCAAAGAACCAGCTCCTGGTTTTATTAATTCTTTGTATAGTTCTTTCTGTTTCTATTTGGTTGATTTCAGCCCTGAGTTTGATTATTTCCTGCCTTCTACTCCTCTTGGGTGTATTAGCTTCTTTTTGTTCTAGGGCTTTCAGGTATATAGTCAAGCTGCTAGTGTAAGCTCCCTCCAGTTTCTTTTTGTATGCACTTAGAGCTATGAATTTCCCTCTTAGCACTGCTTTCATTGTATCCTATAGGTTTTGGTATGATGTGTCATCATTTTCATTAAATTCTAAAAAGTCTTTAATTTCTTTCTTTATTTCTTTCCTGACCAGATTGTCAATGAGTAGGGTGTTGTTCAGTTTCCATGTGAATGTGGACTTTCCATTGTCTTTGTTATTATTGAAGACCAGCCTTAGACCATGGTGATCAGATAGGATGCAAGGGATTATTTCAATTTTTTTGAATCTGTTGAGGCCTGCTTTGTGCCCAATTATATGGTCTATTTTGGAGAAGGTACCATGAGGTGCTGAAAAAAAGGTATATTCTTTTGCTTTAGGATGAAATGTTCTATAGATATCTGTTAGGTCCATTTGGTTCATAACTTCTGTTAGTTTCACTGTATCTCTGTTTAGTTTCTGTTTCCATGATCTATCCATTGCTGAGAGTGGGGTGTTGAAGTCTCCCAGTATTATTGTGTGAGGTGCAATGTGTGTTTTGAGCTTTAGTAAGGTTTCTTTTATGAAGGTGGGTGCTCTTGCATTTGGCACATAGATATTCAGAATTGAGAGTTCATGTTGGTTGACTTTTCCTTTGACAAGTATGAAATGACCTTCCTTATCCTTTTTGATAGCTTTAAGTTGAAAGTCGATTTTATTCGATATTAGAATGGCTACTCCAGCTTGTTTCTTAGGGCCATTTGCTTGAAAAATTGTTTTCCAACCTTTTACTCTAAGGTAGCGTCTGTCTTAGTGGCTGAGCTGGGTTTTCTGTATGCAGCAAAAAGCTGGGTCCTGTTTGCGTATCCAGTCTGTTAGCCTATGCCTTTTTATTGGAGAACTGAGTCCATTGGTGTTAAGAGATTCTAAGGAAAGGGTGTTGTTGCTTTCTGTCATTTTTGCTAATAGTGGAGGCATTGTTTATGTGGTTATCTTCTTTTGGGTTTGTTGAAAGAGGATTATTTTCTTGCTCTTTCTAGAGTATAGTTGCCCTCTTTGTATTAGAGCTTTCCTGCTATTACCCTTTGCAGTGCTGGGTTTGTGGAAAGATACTGTGTAAATTTGGTTTTGTCATGGAATATCTTGGTTTCTCCATCTACGGTAATTGAGAGTTTTGCTGGGTATAGTAGCCTGGGCTGGCATTTATGTTCTCTTAGGGTCTGTATGACATCTGTCCAGGATCTTCTGGCTTTTATAGTATCTGGTGAGAAGTCAGGTGTAATTCTGATAGGTTTGCCTTTATATGTTACTTGGCCTTTTGCCCTTACTGCTTTTAAAATTCTTTCTTTGTTTTGTGCATTTTGTGTTTGACTACCACATGACAGGAGGTATTTCTTTTCTGATCTAGTCTATTTGGCGTTCTGTAGGCTTCTTGTATGATTGTGGGATTATGGTTATTCTCATTCCTTAGGTTAGGGAAGTTTTCTTCTATAATGTTTTTAAGATATTTATTGGCCCTTTAAGTTGGGAATCTTCACTCTCTTCTATACCTATTATCCTTAGGTTTGGTCTTCTCATTGTGTCTTGGATTTCCTGGATGTTTTGTGTTAATAACTTTTTGCATTTTGTGTTTTCTTTGACAGTTGTGTCAATATTTTCTATGGTATCTTCTGCACCTGAGATTCTTTCTTCTATCTCTTGTATTCTGTTGGTGATGCTTGTGTCTATGACTCCTGATTTCTTTCTTAGGTTTTCTATCTCCAGGGTAGTCTCCCTTTGTGATTTCTTTATTGTTTCTACTTCCATTTTTATGTCCTGGATGGTTTTGTTCAATTCCTTCACCTGTTTGTTTGTGTTTTCTTGTAATTCTTTAAGGGCTTTTTGTGTTTCCTCTTTAAGGGCTTCTACCTGTTTACCTGTGTTCTCAATTTTTTTGAGAGTGTTATTTATGTCCTTCTTAAAGTCCTCTATCATCATCATTAGAAGTGATTTTAGATCTGGTTCTTGCTTTCCTGGTGATATGGGGAGTTCAGGACTTTCTAACGTGGGAGAACTAGGTTCTGATGATGGCAAGAGCCTTGAGTTGCTGGTGCTTGTGTTCTTGCATTTGCCTTTCACCATCTGGATCTCCTTTGTGCTATCTGCGCTGTCTCTGACTGGAGCCTGTCTTTCCTGTTATCTAGGTTGTGTCAGAACTGTTTGGGATGGGTTTTGCTTCTAGGGTTAGAGCTGAGGCTCAAGATTGCTCGGTGCTCAGGTGGATACCTGAAGGAACCCGTGCTCCGGGCCAGGAGTGAATTCCTGGGTCCCAGTGGGTCCCAGTTACTCCCTGTTTGGGGCAGGTGTTGCAGCCTCCTTGCCTAGGATACTGCTTGGGTTAGAGCTCCTGGGAGCCCCGCTTCCTCTGGGTTCTGTGAGATTGGGTGCAGAGCTGTCTCCAGGGATCTGTTGAGCGCTCAGGCCCAGACCAGAAGGAACCCGTGCTCCAGGCCAGGAGTGAATTCCTGGGTCCCAGTGGGTCCCAGTTACCCCCTGTTTGGGGTGGGTGTTGCTGTCTCCTTACCTGAGATGCTGCCCAAGTTAAAGCTCCTGGGAGGCCCTCTTCCTCTGGGTTTTGTGAAGTTGAGTACAGAGCTGCCACCTGAGATCTGCTCTGTCCTCGGGCCCAGACCGGAAGTCCCCAAGCAAGTCCAATCTTCATTGTCAGGATATCAGCAGTTCAGTCCCATAGCAAACACCATACTTGAACCAGCAACTGAAGTTCAATCCTGAAGAAACCACAAGGCTCGCCAACCTGCATGAGACTGTAGAAGCAGCAAGAAGCTGCAGGAACCTCTTGAGCAGTTCTTTGGTGAGTTTCTTTCTATGACATCACCAATAGTGGAGTTCAGCAATGCAATGTAAGGCAAATCAATACATGTGTGTCATTGGCAAAGCAACCAATGCTCCAGTTCCCACTGTCTATGGTGCCATATTTATATTCCTTCACCGTGAGCCCTTTCATGTGTTTGCTATAGCAAAACATCCTCCCACCTGCATCTGCTTCAGGAAAACATACTTTCACATGTCTGCTTTAGCAAAAACATCCCATGTACCTCAGCAAAATATCATTTGACATAACTGACTTTCCAAAGAAATTAGAAGTTTCCACTTCATAAGGAGAACAACAAAAAAAAATGTGTGTGTCTTATAATGCTGAAAGTTTACTGAGCCTTGTTGAATGGTCTTGTCTTAGAGTCTCTCGTGCTTTAATAGAGTTTTAAATAATGCAGGGGATAAAATCGTCTATAGACTCCATCAAACTATTGTGCCAGAAAGCCTCTTCCTTCCCTGATCTGATGTTTCAACTGGAGTAAATGGGGCTGCTATGGCTGCTACGGATGCTCAAGCATGCCCAGACACCTCTGTATAAAAGAAAACAAAGCAACATAGAAAGCAGGTTTGTTATGCCCTCTGTGTCTCTCGTTTTCCATGCAATATGACATTCTCAATTTAATTGAGGGGTTTTTTTCAGTATTTTTATTGACTTCTCAAGGGTGCACATGCAAGAATACAAAATAAACCACACAGCTTCTTATGCCCTAACACTAGAAGTCGCATACTTTCTCCTTTGTTTCTTTCTATTGTTTTCACAGAAATAATCTAAATTTAAGTGGAATAAGACATAAGTCTACAAATACCCAAGTTAGGTCCATTAAGAAGTTGTATTTGTGTGACCCGTGTCACCTTCTCGCCAGCAAGAACGGACTCGGACACCAGGATCCTTCTGCAGCAAGCTTTATTCCAATGAAAATGAGGAAAGACCCCGAGGGGAAGAGGAGCTCTCCTTATATACCCATCAGGTCGGCGTGTCCCTACTCTATTGGCTGATGCGTCTCGGCAGATATGACAGACACGTCGGGCTGCGTCAGTTTTTGACAGTTACCGGCTGCTCAGGCATTCGCCTTACTGGTGTTTAATGGCGATTTCAGGAGGGAGACTACGCATGCGTGGCAGCGCACCACATCTCCCCCTGTTTTAAATATTAATTGGAGCAGAAGGTCTCACTTCACTGGGTGCAACGGGCAAAGGCCCTCCAGGTGCAGAAGCTGAGACCCTGCATGGGTGATTCTTGGGGAGGTTCTGTAGCCCCTTTTATTTGAGGCCTCATGATGGTACTGAGCCTGCAAAGGAGAGCAATGCTCAAATCCTTACCCGTCACTGGGTCGATCTCCCCACCCGAGATCGCCCTGTCTTAGGTGGACCGAGTCTTACTTGACACTCCGTCATTGACATACCAGCCCTTATCATGGAACAGAGACCTCGTGGGCAAGAATAGTATAGGAGCTATCGATGTTAGTCCCTGAGCATGGACATCCAGATGCCGATAGAGTCACCATTTTCTAAGGCTGCAAAGGCCTGAGCCACCACCACCCTATCTCTCTGTCGTTGAGCTCGCATCCTACACAGCAGAAAAAGGGTACCAGCCAGACCCAGGCACAAAATAGCTCCAAAAAGTCCCACTCCCACCCACTCTTTAAAGAAAGAGAAAGCAGAAGAGATCCAGGAGGAGAGTCCCTCAGTCAGGGACAGATCCACGCGCATCGAGTTGATGGCCACCACAGCCGCTCTCAATTTTTTGAGTGTCTCATCGAAGTTTTCCAACCAATTTCCTGCAAGATACTTGGAAATTTCCTTAGAAACATTAGCAGCATGACTTACATTTTGATATGAAATAGAAGTAACACACAAGCCAGAATATTTCCATTGGCAACCTAATTGGGCCATCTCTATGTCAAAATCCCTCCTAGGCCCAAATAACGTCATAGCTGAAGGAGCTTCCACAGGCCAAGGAACATAACGAGGCAATCGGGCCACCATAGCAAAGGAAAAATATAGAAACATTCCAACATACAGCATAAAAGCAAGTACTATTATCACAACTCAAAAAACTACCATTATAACTACCATTATATACAAAAAACACAAAGCAGAGCCACATGCATACCAGCATGGGTAAAAAGGAAACATCTTGTCCTGGGCTTAATAACTTTAGGTTGCAATATATGGAGAAAAAGTAAAAGCATTCTTCACAAACCAAGTGACTCACTCATCTTGTCTATAGGATCTCAAGATCTACGTGTCGAACTTCAGGATTTTGTTTCTTTAACTCTTTCTCAAGCCTGTCTACTTCATCTCCTGAGTATCAATAATGTTTTCTCCATGTTTAAGCATAAAGGCTTCTAATTGTTCAGGAGTTTTCACTTCTTGAATTTCCTACATCATTTGGTCAAAATCTTGCTTTTCCAAATATGATCTTGTAACAACTCGTTCATCTAAATCAACTTCTGCCTTAAGCCTAATCTCAGGTCTGTGGCTTTGACATTATGGATTACCCTTACTGATGGGTCGCTCTCCAGGAGTGTACTCGGATCACGACTCTCTATGACATACTTGTAAAATGATGTGCCCTTGGCCTGGGCACTCCTGTGAAGTTCATTTATGGCAACAAGAAGTGTCGCTCCTTCAAACACCAAAGATCCTGCTAAAATACAATATGCCCATAGAAGGGATTCCATTGGTTGAGGATGAAGCAATCCCATGACTCCATGATACCAAGAGAGTCCTGCGCCCATCATGAAAATACCAATACCACTAATCAATGAAGAAATATAGCGCATATTTGAAAAGCCACAGGGGTGAGAAGAATTTGGTGTCTGAACAGACTTGCTGATGTCTAGTGCTATCAAACCCTGGTTACAAGTATCAGATAATGAGTGTATAGCTTCTGAGAACATACTTGCTGAACCCATATAAATCCAGGCAAGAAATTTAAAGAAGCAGTTTAAGCCATTAATGCAAATAGCAACCATCACCACTTTTCCTGGCTCCTTAAGAAACATTTGGAAACATTGAGCTCTAAGCTCCTTCCAAGCTTCTGGGCGCAACTTTGTAACGGCCGTTTCTTTTGTAACGGCTGTCAGGTTCTGTGCAAGCTATGGCCAGACCCTGATTGTATGAGGGTGCAATTTCATCGCAAAGACAAATGTATCTAAGTCTGCTTGTATGGTCTGAGAGCTGTGTAGGCAGTTCAACCTGATTAACATTGCCTTCACACTGACCTTCTCCTAGAAGCATGTTAATATCCCAATCTACATGCCTGCCTGAGCATTCATCATGGCACTATGATTTTTACTAGTGTTACTCCAATCTGAGCTCCAAATCAAGTAATCTCCTCCTGACAAAATAGGCAACTCTCCTCTATCCTCTTCTCAACCATAAACATGCATGAGTCAAAGAATTCCAAACTCACTGTTGAACTGCCAACTGTAGCCAATGGAATACTGGCAGTTTAACTATAATTTTGAGTTTCTTTTGATGAAGCAGCTTTTAATATCTCATTGAAGAGATACTGGTTTCTGGTTTCTGAATGACTATAACACTGAGTTAGTTTTACACTAACTTTCTGTTACCAAAGTTGTAAATTTCTAATCACACCCAATAATTTAGAACATTTTTATACTTTTAAAACCAATCAGAAACAACAATGAAGTGGCTATGCATCTTATATATTTAGACCAAACAAAATTTGTTGCCTTTTCTAGCTGTAATTTCAAGAGAAAAGCACCTTGTCACCGAGACTTTTCTAGGACAAAACAACTCTTAGCTTCTTTATAAAACCCAAAAAGCTATTGGTTTCTTTTAAAAGCAGCTTATGCCAACAGTCAATTCCTGGAAAGGCTTTTTCAGCTCAGCTCAACTCTTAGCTACAGGTGTAGGGTAGCTTATCAGCCTCTGCTGTGTATATTAAGACTGTCTTTAAAACAAACTTAAACTAGCCCAAAGGTTGTATCAAGCAGTTTTAACGATCTTTTCTTTTGAACATGCAACAAACACAGAACATTTAGACAATGAAACAAAAAGCAAACACAAACACGTGGACATTGGCACGCCAAGGACAGACAACAAAGAAGGACATAAATAAAGAGAAATTCAGGACGTCTCCCGAATTTCTTTCTTTTTCTAGATGAGCTCTGAAATAGCCTTTTCATTCTTTTTTGTTGACACAGCTCAGAGAGAGGACAACTGTTTTTCTAAAACCCTTTCTCTCTCTCTCATATTCAAGATGTAACTTTTCATCTCGTTCATTGGAGATGTAGCAGGCAGCTATTGTAACACCTCAGTACCCTGCTTTCTTAATTTTCCAATTCTTTCTAACCCTGCTCTTCCCACCTGAAGCAGCTCTTTCCTCTTCAGAGGAAGTTAGCTCCTCTGACTCAGAGCCACCAAGCCCCGAGGCCTCCAGCTCCTTTACCGGATAAAGAGATTTCTTTCTGAGGCTTCTTTTCCCTTCGTCTCTCCCAAGGGCGTCCTTTCCCTTACCTCTCACTTCCGCGGACTGAACGTCTTTGGAAGGGTCTGTTTTCTTAGGCATGCCTTTTTTTCCTTTTTCTTTCTGAGCTCCCTTTTTTTTCTGAACTCCTAAGCCTTATCCTGCTCTGTTTCTGACACGCTGGTCTGTAATTCGTCTAGCACTCCCTGGCCTGCCGCTATAGTCGAGCGGCTTTTCTCATCCTGCAAAACCAGAAGGAAGAGAATGAGCACTGCCTGGGGAGGGAGACGAAATAGATCAAGGCCAAACATGCCTCTCAGAGCTTACCTTTGTCTGCAGTTCTGAATCCACTCCGCGAGCGGAGGGTCTCCCTCGGTGCCTGGCGATGGTTTGGCCTGTTCCCGGGTTTCAGCACCAACTGTGACCCGCGTCACCTTCTCGCCAGCAAGAACGGACTCGGACACCAGGATCCTTCTGCAGCAAGCTTTATTCCAATGAAAATGAGGAAAGACCCCGATGGGAAGAGGAGCTCTCCTTATATACCCATCAGGTCGGCGTGTCCCTACTCTATTGGCTGATGCGTCTCGGCAGATATGACACGTCGGGCTGCGTCAGTTTTTGACAGTTACCGGCTGCTCAGGCATTCGCCTTACTGGTGTTTAATGGCGATTTCAGGAGGGAGACTACGCATGCGTGGCAGCGCACCACAGTATTTGGAAATTAATTACCAACGCTAGAAGATATTATTAAACCCACTGCCAAAGAACAATATTCTTTATCTCTGAGTGCCAAGTAGATTACTGAGTCTTGCATAGGAGTGATATCTAGAAACAGATACACACATTATCAGTAAACTTCATGCACATATCTTTGTAGCCGCCCGCTCTGCTGCTCCGGTCCTCGGGTCAGGGCCTAGCAAGAGAGAGAGTGGGGACGGAGATGCGAAGAATGGAGACAAGACAGGGAGTCTGATCAAGTCTCCTTTATTGGAAGGAAATCCTGGGTAATTATACCCTTTACCACGTGCCTTGCCCTCGTGGACAAGCACAGCTGAAGGCACTACATCATGTGCCTAGCAGCGTGGATATCACATGCGCCTAGCTAGCTGTGAGGACACCACGTGCGCCTTGCAGCTGGTGGCACTAAACAGCAAAACAAGATATGTGAGAAAAACAAGATGTTTATCAGAGTGTGCTCAGCTGTTGTAGGCTGTTGAAAACAAGTCTCTTGTCAGGGTATATGGCTCGAGATGGCTGTAAAGATGATAGCCACTTTCGGCTAGGAGTCGGCTCCCAACACATATCCAGCCTTCACATCCTTCACATAATGTTAGGATCATATTTACTTAAATGTACATGAATACCTATTCCCATGGTTTTGGTAGAATTACTTGTAAAGATCACAAATTTAAACCTATTTGCTAAAATGGCAGCTTCATTAAACTACAGAACATTGGTGTAATAGAATATGCCACTACAAAAGCATAGTTAGAAATAATCACATGACAGGAATGTTTATGATATAATAGCAGTAAGCTGTATTGGTGTGATATATTTTTTTAATTTATAAACATGTAGTTATGTGTGTGGGTGTATGCACATACAAACAAGTACGTGCAAATGTATGTGCTGAAAGAATCAGAATTGAGTGTCTCCAAGTGTTTATTGTATCTGGATGACAGAGTATACCCAGTTTTTAAATTTTTCATACTTGTACTTATCCATATTCTCTAAGTGCTTTTATAAACATGTAAATTATTATGCAAAGTAATGTGTTTCATTGTGGCAAAGTTATGCATATTTGCCAGTGTACATTGTCATTCATCTACCTCTCCCATAGCTCTTTCCAAAACTCCTCCCTCTTGTTGATCCTCTTTCTCTCAATAAATAGTCCTCACTTCTGCTTTCATGTAATACATATTTCACTAACCATCCTGTGATGGTTTGTATATGCTCATCCCAGGGAGTGGCACTATTAGAAGGTGTGGCCCTGTTGAAATAGATGTGGCTTTGTTGGAATAGGTGTGTCACTTTGAGCTTAAGACACTCATCCTAGGTGCCTGAAAGTCAGTATTCTGCTACCAGCCTTCGGATGAAGATGTAGAACTCTCAGCTTCTCCTGCACCATGCTTGCCTGGATGCTGCCATGTTCCCGCTTGGTGATAATGGACTGAACCTTTGAACCCGTAAGCCAGCCCTACTTAAATGTTATCCTTATAATAATTGCCTTGGTCATGGTGTCTCTACACAGCAGTAAAACCCTATCTAAGACACCCCCTTATCCCTACCTTATGATTTTTTAAAATAATACTTTCCATTCTTCAAATGTTCCACAAGGGCTCAAAGACTGAAGCAACAGTCCCAGACCCTATGTGGGCCTGCCCTAGGTCCTCTGCATCTATGTTATGGCTGTGTAGCTTGGTCTTCTTGTGGGACTCCTAATAGTAGGAGTAGGAGTATCTCTGACTCTTGTGCCTGCTTTTGGGATCCTTTTCCTCCTACCAGGTTGCCTCATCCAGCATTGATATGAGGGTATGTGCTTAGTCTTATTGTAACTTGTGCCAAGTTAGGTTGATATCCTAGGTAGTATGTGAGAGATTTTTCATATTTTGATCATATTTTCTTTTCCTTCATCCTCCCCACCTCTCTACTTACCAAATTCCATGTTCTCTCTCTAAATAAAATACAAAAATAAGGTGAAACACCTCCTGGACCCTGCAAGAAATAAAAAGAGTTCATTTTGTATTGGACAGTTACTTCTGGACATGAAGCCTGCCTGGGAATGTGTTTGATATATCCAGTGACTCTCCACTGTAAAAAAAACTAATTTTCACTTTCTCAAAGGTATCAATTGCAAATAGCAAATGCTTCTTGATTCAGCATGGGAATTTGATTCTATTTCCCATTATCTGTGATGCTATTTGATCTGACTTGAATTTGTACAGGTCTTGTACATGTGGCTACATACTCTGAATATGTGCATCATTCCTGTTATGTTTGGAAGGCACTGTTTCCTTGTGATCATCCACCACCTCTGTCTCTTATAATCTTTCCACCTCTTTTTCTGCATAGATTCCTGAGCCCTGAAAGGGGGGATTTGATGAAGGCATCCATTTAGGATAAAGATCTCCAAAGTCATTCACTCTCTGCATATTGTCCAGTTGTGGGTCTTTGTGTTAATTGCCAAAAAGCAAGAAGAGGCTTTTCTGTGATGGTTGAGCTATATACTGAATTCTGGGTATAACAATACATCATTGTGTGTCACTCTGTTGTGATGTTCTGAGTACTGTGATTACAGGCATGTACTACCATGTCGCCTGTAAATGCGTTTGTCATGCCACTGACAAAGACAAATGATCGATGTGTTAACTGTTTGCCTATACACATGAAGTTCCCTAAAATATGACCTTAACTCTGCAAAGTCACAGAAAACGTGTAAAGTTGGTTATACATAGCATTAAAATCAGACAATGGTGAGCTTGTGACTTTCTAAACATAATGATTCATTGAACTTAAACCAAATGTGTCACATTTCACTTTAACCTAAGTGTATACTAACAAGCCAATCAAGCAATGTATGTGAATACCAGTGGCATTCTGAGAAAGATTTTATAAGTTGTATCCTTCATGTATGCCTTCATGTTGCCTGTACCCAAGTAAAGCCTAAATACAGCAGTTGTGAATTGTTCTTTATATAATTATCACTCTACATAAGTCTTCATTTCTCTATGTTTTAGTAACAAACCCTGATCAGAGAACCCATTCAGCATGGCTGACAATCTACAGAAGCTCTGAAAAATTTTTAATCAGTCATAAATCTTCAGACTTCCGCCCACATTCCTTTGTTAAACCATACAGACCCTTAGGCATCCGCTAATACTTGATTTTTATAGCCCTTGATTGCTGCAATATCACTTTCTCCAATGTTCACTAAAACCACTTATGTTCCTCAGTGTGGAAGGAAATGGTAGCTTGTAGGATATTTGCTGCTGTTCAATTTACATTACAGTAATTTGTGTTGTGTCAAATTAGATATTATAGATGGAGGAACTTGGGCAACCATAGACTGGCCATGTTGCATTGCTTTGAGACTTCTGCTGGCACACATGTGGAGAAGCAAAGGGAAAGATGGATGATGGCATCAATTAGTGACACTTGGGAGGACCTTAACTCCCTTATAGCAGTGACATGTGTTTTTCATGGTTTTTACTGTAAACTCAGTAGCTAAAACCAAGACAAAATTATTACCTTCAAGTTTGGACCTGAAATGTCTTCCACAGTTTCCTGTACTTGCACACATAGTCTGCAGCTGGTAGTGTTGTTTGTCATGCTGCAGAATCTTTGACACATGTGGCCTACATAGAAGAAATCAGGTGCTAAAAACAGATGTTGATGGTTAATAACTGCTTCTGGTTCTGGCTCAAGTTCTCAGCTTCCTGGTTGGCACAATGTGAAAATTTCCAGCTTGGGCTTGCTCACTCCAGCCACCCTGCCTCTTATACCATCATAGACTGTACCCTCTAAAACTGTAAAACAAAATAAACCTCTCCTTCAAGGCGTTCTGCTTGTCACAGGGAGATAACTAATACATGCTATAATCTTCTGGTTTGGCCCTGTTGCTATCCAGGAATGGGAAAGTGCAACTTTTGCTGAGTCTCTGAATAATGCCCTTTGGAGTCCAAACAACCCTTAAAAACATAAAAGGGCTATTGTTCTCAGTTATGAGAAGAATAAATTGCATGAATCACCCAAACTCAGTAATTAACACAATAACTTAAGTATGCAAGTTTAAGAAATGCTTTTTCTAATATCCAAATTAACATGTCAGCTGTTGAACACTAGCCTAGTCGAATTCATCTTACACCTTTTAAACCTAAAATATCCTTACAGAAAAAGACTCAGAAAAACAGTGTAAAAGTCTTAAACTTGAAAAAAGAAGACAAATCTTTCTAAAATTACCTTCACTTTTGCTTGGGATGTACCTGGGTTGGTAGCTTGCCTACCATGTACGAAGATGTTTAAATATCCAGTACCACATAAACCAGTCACTGTGGTGCATACCTGTAATCTCAGCAAGAAGTGGAAACAGTAGGATCAAAATGATGCTCTTGGCTATGTATTGAGCTGAAGCCCAGTTTGAATTCCATGAGATTCTATTAAGAAATTACAAAATTAAAAATATTGTCTGAATATTAAAAATATGTCTGAAAGAGCATCTGGAGGTGTTCTAGGTCTGAAAAGATGTTTTTTAGGATGGTAATACAAATTAAAATAGAAAATGATTAAGATACAAAATTGTAAACTCATTAAGATAGGATAGATGGTAAAATACCTTATCTAAATTGCCCAATATAAACAGACTTGGCTTTTTTAATACAACTCATAGTGAGTAATTTTCATAATCATTTCATAATTGTTCCTACTGTGTGTCATTTATTATTATGAGAGAAAGAACCCTTTTAACTAGACAAAAAAAAATTGTTGTGCTGACAGTTGAGCTGCATTGTTGAGGTTTCGGTCTTTTGCTTGTATTGTAATGCTAAATACTGGTCCCAAGGCCTGGTTGCTCCCAGGAGTCTGCGCTTGCAATGTGACCTGCTCCTTAATTTAAACTGTTGGTTAAATAAAGATGCCTACAGCCTATAGCTGGGCAGAATTGAGATAGGTAGGGCTTGGGGTTTCTAGGCTTGGGGTCAGAGGAGAACCACAAGGTACGAAGAAGGTGGAGAGAGGAAAAGATACCATGGAGTAAGAATCTTAAAATCATGGCCAGGAGAGCTGGGTAATTGGAGTTAATAGCAGACCAAACAAAACAGGGCAAATCATATAGTGGGGTATTGGCAAGGAGATAGATTCTAACAGTGTAGAGGATAGATATCTGCCTAGCTCTAGTGTTGGTTAAGGCTTATTATAAACATAAAAGTTGTGTGTCTTTTATCTGGAAACTAAATGATCAAAGACTGGGTAGAAGCCACTGATTGAGATTAAATATTTTCTGTAACAGTTATACACTTACTTCATCAGAGAATCTATGAGCTATAAATAGGAACAAGCTTTACATGTTCAGATTCCATACAAAATATTGGAATGTTTTATAGGCATACCAGTGGCCTTAAGCATTGTCTAGCCTCTATATTTCCCTGCATGGTAGACTTTATATGAACCCAGTATATATACTGCAAGAGTATACAGATGTAGATAGGCCATATTGAAGTAAGAGTGTCTCCTTCTTAGTTTCTAGAGAGAGAAAATGGGCTACTGGATACCACATGAATTAGTGACAACCTCATGACATTAGTGACAAAGTTTGCTGGCACCACACGACGTTTCTGTGAATAGGCATATCACCTGTGTAGAGTTGATGCTACACTATGCCTGAAAAAGCCCAAGCCAAAGACTTTAATCCAGTTTTTTTTTCTTTTTTGGATAAGCTGTTCTCACTGTGAAGGATGTTGGATTCCATCTGCTGCAATGTTTTATAGGCAATTACTGTTCTGACACTGTATACCGAGTTTCTTCCCATTTCCAAGACTGAGTCCAAAACTATACTGAAACTATTTAATCGGATGATTTTCATCACAGTTCCCAACTAAAGTCCTGCGAACTTCTAGTCACTTTTAGTGAGAATGGACATTGAGATATTGAAGCACACAGCTCCTATGAGACTCTTAGCCTGATCAAAATCTTCTTGATGTATTTTATTCCAATCATCAACTCTACATGGCACCCATTTTACCAAATTACACAAAGGACAAGCAAATTGGCAAAGTGGATATGAAAACTCTCTCAGGCGCTAGAAATCAAGAGGAAAAAATATACTTCTTTTAAACTTCCAAGCATAGGCTTTCGTAGCATTTTCTCAATAAATTTTTTTAAATATTGTATTCATCACATGTAACCATAGTACTTCCAGAAAATTTATGGTTATATCTGGTCCTTTCACCTTGTCAGAAATGATTTTCCATCCTTATTCTTTTAATGAACTTATATGTCTAAATCTTTGTAGATTTTTTTTCTAAATCTGTGAAGAAGGTTAGCATTATATCATCTATGTAATCAACCTCTTTTACAGATGGCGGCCAGGGTAACAAAGCAAAGCCTAAGGCCATCATCCCATGACAAACAGCACAAGGTGTGACGGTCACTTTGAAGACGTACTCTATGATCCACTGTTGGCAGTTCCAGGGCAAGAAAATTGGTTTAGGATATAGTAGCTAAGGGCTTACCCTAAAGAAAAGATGCTAACAGAGTAAAATACAGCATGTAAAGAGCCCATCATAGCCAGGATGTGATGCTGCATGCCTTTAACTCAAGCACTCAGAAGGCAGAGGCCGGCAGATTTCTAAGTTCAAGGCCAGCTTGGTCTACAGAATGAGTGCCAGGACAGCCAGAGCTATACAGAGAAACTCTGTCTCAAAAAACACACACATACACACACAACAACAACATCAAAAAAGAGCTAATTTTTCAAAACAGCACTGTTTAGGTAGAGAGACATGGATAAGGCACACTTTATTCAGCTCTCCAGAAGCTTTCTTGTAGGCCATGCCAGATCATTGAAAGGGCTTTGGCCTGGGTAAATAAGCTTTCTGATCTTTCAGTTTCTGTAATTTTGTCATAGGCCCCAGACAATCTATACTGTTTATATTTACAGCTCTACTCCAGGTATGTAACTTTATAGCCTCTTACCTCACCCAGCTACAAGATACTTACTTTATAGTTCACATTTTGAGCCAAAATCTCCGCTGATGGTTTTCAGGGTATGCCGTAGCAGTAGCTTTAACACCAGTATGCTCTCTTTCAGAGCAGAAATGGTCAAGAATAAACTCAAAGGCAAAGGTATATATCTCAGATTTTATATCCCCATATCTGTCTTCTGCTGCCTATTGCTCCCAATGTTTAGAGGAATTACACTGTGAAGTGAGGTACATTCACCTCTAGAATCCACTGAAGCCTCAGTGTTTTACACATTAGTAAGGCAACAACAGATGAATAATTCTACATGAAGCCTCTTGTCAGAAAAAGGTTAAAAGAACAATGTTTTCAGGAACTGTGAGGGAGGCTCAGGAACAAAATCCAAGAGCCTTTTACCTCAGGTGCATTTTGTTCCCTGAATTGCTCTTGGACATGATTTCATGGCTCCTGTGACAAACACTTACATTCAATCTATAAGACATTTATTTTTGTTGGCCGTCAGAACATAGCTATTGAACCAAAGGTATGATGGTCAATGTACCCTGAATCTGGATATGGCCTTCTGCCTTGTTTTTATGACTTCCCAGATATAAACTATAGTATGTGCCAGGCAATTCTATTTTAATTGTTCTGTCCTGAGAAAGTTCTGGGAAAGGACTGCTCTGTTAATATTTAGTATGTGCTTACTGGTGTTTATTTCCATGTTTTTCTGAACTCAGCCAACCTAACTTGAATCATTGCTTAGTTAAATTCATGTATTCACCAAAACGGAAGTCAGGTTGTCTACAGCGTCATACTATGATCTAGCCCATTCTCTCAGGTCCTCAGATCCCACATACACAGATCTGCATAGGTCAGTGAAACTCAACACCTATGATGACATGGATGCTCATCACTCAAAGGTAACATCAATCATCTCCAAGGAATACCCTGGGTGGTTACTACTTAGGAGATTTTCTTCTTCTATAGGAGTAAAGTGGGGGACCCAGTACTTCCCTGTCCTCCATGCCATCATTTACCCTTCAAGTGACATTCTGTTTGGACTCGAAGGCCTCCCAAAGACACAATGTCATCATTTGGTTTTCTGTTTATCTTTCCCTTAGAACTTCATACGTTCTTTATGAACAAATAACTAAGTCTCAGCTACAACAACACGTATCTACAGCCTAATAACAGTCCTATACCATTTGTACTACTTTCAGGGGTAGCAATATATTCTTTAGTCTTTAACCTGTGCGTCCCATACTCACATAGTAGACTCCAACTCATCAAGGAGATTCACTACTTATGCTGTTTAGTCTTATGTTAACTTGACACAATCTAGAGTCGTTTGGAAGACGGGAACTTCAATTAAGAAAATGACCTGAATAGATTAGCTGTGAGCAAGTATATAGTATTTTTTCTTGATTAATGATTGATGGAGGAGGAAGGCACAGATCAGTTTGGGTGGGTGTCACCCTGGGTTAGTGATCCTGGGCGTTATTAAAAAAAAAAAAAAAGGTAAAGTACGAGGAGGAGCAAGCCAGTAAGTAGAACTCCTCCATAGCTTCTGTTTCAGTTCTTGCTTCCACCTTCCTGCCCTGATTCTACTGAATGATGGGCCACAAACTATCAAACTATCAGATGAAATAAACCCTTCCCTTCCTAAGATCCTTATGGTCACAGTGTTTTATTGCAGAAAATGAAAGCTTAAATAAGATACTACCCTACCTACCCCTCATGTTTTAGGGACAAGGTACTTGACAAAAACCAGCATAACAAAGCATCGAGAATAGAATTGTTTGATTAGATCAGGTTTGCACAGTCCATCGTGGTGACAAGAGCTTAAAGCAGGTAGTCAGGAAGAATGGAAAGATAACAATGATAATAGATTCTTTTATATCCAATCTGGTACACAATGCCACATAATGGTGCCGTTCAGGTTATAGGTGAGTCTGTCTCAATTGATCTAGTCCAGAGACTTCCTCACAGAGTAAAGGTCTATCTCCATGGCAAGACCAAATGGTGTCAACATGACAAAAGATCATCGATCACACACATGGAGGAGAAGGATCATCCTGGAATTCCCATCTAAGATTCTCCAATATGACTCGCTTTGGTTTCCAAGTCTCATCATAGTAACAGGGAGTGTTCAGCTATCATTACAGCATGAAAGCACAGTATCCCATGAAATACAGGGACACGCAGTAACGTCAATGTAGCCTTCCCGGGTGTTGTCTCCTCCTCAGTTCCATGTCATGTTGCAGGGGCTACACAAGTACTCAAATCCAACTCATCTCTGCTTCTCTCAGTTCCATGCCAATTGCATTGTGGGGATTCTCCTGGTGAGACATCAACAACTGTTATTCACCCTAGATAAGACATTGACAAGAGACTAAAGAAAGTATTCCAGCCAAATATAATTGGATGAACCCGTGATTTTATTGAGTTAAATGAAATGTGACTAACAAGTATTCTACTGAAAAGCTCATCCCAGAATGAATGGTACCTTATCCCCAGAGTTTCTTGCCTAACTTGCAGACTGCTAAACTAAAGAGTCTCCTTTACCCTGGCAGTGGTTCCCTACTTTACCTCATCTTTGTGGCGGGGCTCTGTGAGTCTTACAATTTTCTGAGATTTCTGAGTATTACAAGCTTCCAGCTCATCCTGAACCTTATAAGACACTCCTGAGAGATATATTTTAAGATTCATTTTTCATTATGTGTATATGTTTGTGTGTGTTTGTATACACATGAGTGCAGCTGCCTAAGTCAGATCCCTTTTTGAGCTGGAGTTGCTAGTGATTGTCAGCCACCTGACGTGGGTACCAGGAATGTAAGTAGGCTCTTCTGCAAGAGTAACATGCACTTTTAACCACTGAAGTAGGGTCTTCTGCAAGAGTAGCATGCACTTTTAACCACTGAACCATCTCTCTAGCCCTGAGAGAACATTTTGGTCCAGAAGAAGCATCCATGCACCAGTATCTCACCTTTGCCTAATATTAAGCTTATGTCTTTATGGTCCAGCACCTGTCCTTGAAAGGCTTACACCTGCTTTTGAAGGTTTGCTGAATGG
>NW_021620869.1:1227218-1294718 GCF_004785775.1 Grammomys surdaster
CTAACCCATGTATACAAAGCAAGTGGAGGCCAGCTGCCTTCTTGCTGGGTTGCCATAGACCATTTGGTTGGCATTTACCCCACAGATAGAATGTCATGACAGAAATGAATAGTAAAATATTTCCATCAATTGTTTTATCCTATGGGAATAAGAATTTTAGTAATATGAGAGCTGCTGTGCCTTTAGAAAATATTAATGTACATGAATCTGAATAAGTCCCATAACCACATCCATTTCCCACCACGTTTCCACTTATTTAAAGACAGTAGCTGATGCCTGGGCCTGTAGATCATGTTTGGGAGCCAGTCCTCCCCTCTGCCTCCATTTTCTGGGCTCTACACCTTGCTGTGCATCCAGTTTTCTCATTTCCTGTATCTCAGCTTCCACAGAGAATCAGCTTTTACTACCAGGAGAGTTCTCCACATGAGACTGTGATTCACCTACTTGAGTCCTTTCCAGATGTGGTCAGCTGGACTCCCTGGTTTTATGAGGCCACACTGGCCTAGGAAGCTGGTGAGCGGGCTTCACTCTTCTTCCTGCCCTCCATTGCGATTTTCCTAGCCCTGTAGTAGGCCAATTACAGAACCCTGTCCTCCCATCCTGCCTCCATTCCCTGGGAACTCCACCAACCCTGGCAGGGGACCCAGCTTCTCATAGCCCACATTTATTCTTCTCTGTCTCACAACAGCTCATAGAAACACTCCTACCAGGCAAGTCACCACACTTCCGTAGATCCAGAGAAGGCCACAAAAAAACAAGGAACAGAATACTCATCCAAAAGAAGAAGACCAGATACAATCACACCAACCCCAATCCAGGATGCTTAGAAACTAGCAAAAAAAAAAAAAAAAGCAACAAGAAAAATCACAAACAACCAAGACTATATGTCTTAAACAAAATCCAGCAGCCCTATTTTACCATAGTAAACCCTAATAAATGCAATATAATAAATGCAATATAATTAAAGTATAAGACAAAGACTTCAAAATAGCTATTATGAATATGTTCAAGAACCTTAAAGAAGATACAAATAAATCCCAAAATGAAGTCTATGGAAATACAATGGGATGAAATACTGAAAACAGTTCAAGACACGAAATTAGAGATAGAATCAATAAAGAAATGTAAATTTAGTTAAAATTTGAAATAAAAACTTTAGGAATTTGAACAGGAACCTCAGAGACAAGCCACTCCAATGGAATACAAGGGTAGGACAGAGACTCTCGAGCATTGCGGAAGAAGATAGAAGAAATTGATATCTCAGTCAAAGAAAGTGTTAAATCAAAGGGAAAAAAATCTAGGCACAAAATATCCAGAAAAATCTGGACACTACAAAAATTCCACATTTATGAATGATATGAATAAAGGGGGAAGAAGAAAACCAGGTCAACGGAATAGGAAATATTTTCTTTTTTTTATGCCATCCCTTTCTTTTAAAAAAAAAATCAAATCGTAATTTGTACTTATTCACGAGTGTTATAAACACAAAAAGGCAGGACGTGGGGAAGGGGATGACACTGAAGTGTGGGTGTTCAGGGGGAGTATAGATATCTTTCAGAACAGGGTATCGGCTGGATGAAGGTTCAGGGGAAATATTTTCAACAGGAACTATTTTCAACAAAATCATAGAAAAAAAATTTCCCAAGCTTAGAGATGAGATGCCTAATCGGGGTACAGGAAGCATATAGAACACAAATACACAAGAACAGAAAATAATCTCTCTATAACACATAATAATTAAAACACAAAACACAGAGTACAAAGAATATTAAAAGCTGCAAAGGGGAAAGACCAAGTAACACCTAAAGGAAGACTCAATATAATAACACCTTACTTTTCAATAGAGACTTTAAAAGCCAGAGGGGCCAAGATAAATGTTCTACAAACTATGAAACAAGAGATGCCACACCACACTACTATACTCATCAAAACTCTCAGTCACAATAGATAAAGGGGGAAAAGGTATCCCATGGTAAACGCAAACTTAAGCAGTATCTGTTTACAAATCAAGCTCTACGAAAGGCACTTGATGAAAAACTTCAATCTGAACACATTAACCACACCAAAGAAAACAAAATGACTAAATAATCAAAGACCAGCAAATCAAAAGGAGAAAAGAAGGGACTCACACCGTAACAACAAAATAACAGGAACCAACAAATACTACTTATTAATATTCAGGACATTAATGATCTCAATCCTACAAGAAAAATATATAGATTAACATATTGGATTAGAAAACAGGATCCACCTTTTTGCTACATCAAAGGAACACACCTTTCCAATAAGAATAGACATCAACTTGAGGTAAAATAATGGGAAAAGATATTTCATGCAAATGGATATAAGAAGGAAACAGGTGTAGGCATTTTAACATCTGAAAAAACAGACATCAGTCTAAAACTCCTAAAGTAATTGGAAGAGATAGGGAAAGGCACAACATGCTCATCAAAGAAAACATCCAAGAATATATTGCAATTCTAAACATTAGTGCATCAAACACAAGGACACCCAAGTTCATAAAAGACACACTACTGCAGCTAAAATCACATGAGCCACATGGTTAAAAATGGGTGACTTTGATACCCTATTCTCACCAATGTACAGGACATCCAGACCCAAAATAGAAACATGAGGAGCTAAATTATGTCATAAATCAAATGAATCTGACAAATATTTATAGAGCATTTCACACAAATACTAAAGAATATACTTTCTTCCCAGCAGCTCCTGGAACTTTCTCCAAGATAGATCAGATATTGGAGAAAAAGTGAACCTAAACAAATACAAAAAAAAAAAAAGATATAACTTTCTGTGTCTATCTGACTCCCATGGATTAAACCTGGATATCAACAACACCAGAAGCAACAGCGTGTTTAATAACATAAAAACTAAACAACTCATCTACTGAATGAAAATGGGTCAAGATAGAAATAAAGAAATTAAAGACATTCTAGAATTGAATGAAAATGAATACACATCATACTCAAACTTATGAAACACAATGAAAGCAATTTTAAGAGTCAAGTTCAAAGCACTAAGTACTTGTAGGAAAAAATGGATAAATATTATATTATCAGCTTAATGGCATGCCTTGAAATTCTAGAACAAAAAGAAATAACATGCAAAAGGAGTACACAGCAAGAAATAATCAAACCCAGAGCTGAAGTCAATAAAAGATAAACAAGCAAAAAAAAAACAGAAAAATACAAAGACTCAATAAAACAGAGGGGTTTTTCATAAGATTAATAAGACTGACAGCCAAGTTAAGTAGTAGATGAAGAGACAAGATCAGAATTAATAAAATTAGAGATTATAGGAGAACATAACAGTAGATACCACAGGTACCCAGAGAATCATTAGGATATACTTCAAAAGTCTGTACTCTACAGAAATGGAAATTTTTAAAAGAAATGGTAATTTTTCTTGATATATATAATGCATCAAAGTTAAATCAAAACTAGATACACAATTTAAACATTCCCGTAGCCCATAGTAATATATAAGAAGTGATTAAGGTGTTGATGGTGGCATATGCCTTTAATCTCAGCACTTGGGAAGCAGAGACAGGTGGATCTCTGTGAGTTTGAAGCCAGCCTGGTCTACAGAGTGAGTTCTAGTGAACCCAGGGCTACAGAGAGAAACCCTGTCTTGAAAAAGAAAAACAAACAAAAAAATACATTTAAGCCAGACATTGATGGCGCACGCCTTTAGTCCCAGCACTTGGGAGGCAGAGGCAGGCGATTTCTGAGTTCGAGGACAGACTGGTCTACAGTGTGAGTTCCAGGACAGCCAGGGCTACACAGAGAAACCCTGTATCGAAAAAAAACAAAGAAGGAGGAGGAGGAGGAGGAGGAGGAGGAGGAGGAGGAGGAGGAGGAGGAGGAAGAGAGAAGAAGAAGAAGAAATTAAAAGTCTCTCAATCAAAAAATACCCAGGGTCAAAAATATTTAGCACAAAATTCAACTAGAATTTCAAAGAAAAATTCATTCTAATAGTCCTCAAATTATTCCACAGAAACAGAAGGAAGATTGACTAATTCTTTTTACAATGTCGTATTATCCTGATCCCTAAACCACATAAAGATGTAACAAAGAAAGAAAATTACAGACCAATGTTCTTAGGGACATAGATGCAATTTTTTTCAATAAAATGCTTGCAAGCTGAATACATGAACACATCAAAAAGGTTACCCACCATAAACAAATAGGTTTCATCCTGAAGATTCAGCCATGAATCATAAGCAACATATGCAAGGCAATAAATGTAATTCATCACAAAACAGACTGAAAGAAAAAAGCCAAGGATCATCTCACTAAATGCAAAGGAGACCTTTGACAAAACCCAACACCTCTTTATGATTAAAGTCCTAGAGAGACCAGGAAGTCAAGGAACACACTGATATAATATAATATAATTAATATAATATAATATAATATAATATAATATAATATAATATAGCATAGCATAGCACAGCATAGCATAATATATATACAGCAAACCCACAGCCAACATCAACCTAAATGGAGAGAAATGAGAAGCATTTCCACTAAAATCAGGAGTAAGACAAGATTATCCACTCTCCCATACCTATTCAATATAATACTTAAGTCTTAGCCAGAGCAATAAGACAACTGAAAGAGATCAAATGGATACGAATAGAACAAGAAGAAATCAAAATATCTTTATTTGAAGAATATATAATTGTATATATTTAAAAAATAAAGACTCCATCTGGAAACTTTTATGACTGATACTTTCAGCATTGTAGCAAGAAACAAAATTAACTCACGAAAATCAGTCTCCTTCCTATATACAAATGACAAAAAGACTGAAAAAGAAATCAGAGAAACAATACCTTTCACAATAGCCTCAAAAAAATGTTCAGGTAATTCTAACCAAGGAAATGAAAGACTTGTGGAATAAAAACTTTTAAGACACTGAAGAGAAAGACTGAAGATGGAAAGTTCTCCCCATGCTTATGAATATACTCAACACAGCCATTCTACTAAAATCAACCTAGAGAACTCAACAAAATCCCTATAATAATTCTGACGCAATTCTCCACAGAACTTGAAAAGACAAATATTCAGCATCATATGAAAATACAAACACACACATTCACACACATACACAAACACACACACTGGAGTGCACACTAAACAAAACAAGATACCTAAAACACTCAAGGATAATAAAAAGACTATTGAGGGTATCATCATCCCTGAATTCAAATTATACTACAGAGCTATAGTAACAAAAATGGCACGGCATGGCACTGACACAAAAACACACAAAGTGATCAAGGAATCAAATTGAAGAGGCACACAAAATGCCAAACATCTATGGATACCTGCTTTTTGGTAAAGATGCCAGAAATACACACTGGAAAAAGACAATATCTTCAACAAATAGTGCTGATCAAACTGGATGGCTGCAGATAGGAGAATGCAAGTAGATCCAAACTTATCACCTTGTACAAAACTCAACTCCAAATAGATGAACTTAACGTAAGGGAAGAAAGACACACTGATTCTGATAGAAGAGAAAGTGGGACATAATCTTGAAGTCATTGGCACAGGAAAGGAGTTTGTGAACAGGACACCAAGAGCACAGGCACTAAGAACAGGAATTAATAAAGGGAACTTCATGAAATTAAAATGCTTCTCTATTGCAAAAACTCAATTTGGAGAAAAAGGCAGGATACAAAATGGGAAAAGATGTTTGCCAACTATACCTTCCATAGATGGCTAATATATTAAGTATATAAAGAACTAAAAAGAAAAACTAGATCTCAAGAAAACAAACAACCCAATTTTAAAATGGAGTACAGCCATAAACAGTATTTACAAAAGATGAAACACAAGTAGATGAGAAACACTCAGTTTTCAATATTCTCACCCATCAGAGAAATGCAAATCAAAACTCCTTACAGATTTCATCTTATACTTACTTGTCATACTGGCCAAAATTAAAGACAGCCTATGCTGGTAAGAAGGTGGGATAAGAGGAACAATTATTCATTGGTGGTGGGAGTATAATTTGTACAGCCACTATGGAAATCAATGTAGCAGTTCCTTGGGAAGATTGGGATGGATTTCCCTCAAGACTCCACTCTCAGGCACACAATTGTGTGTGTGTGTGTGTGTGTGTGTGTGTGTGTGTGTGTGTGTTTGTATGAAGGACTCTGTACCCTACAACAGGACAATTGTTAGTACTCGTTTGCTGTTGTTTCATTCATAATAGTGAGGAACTAGAAATAGTCTGGTTGTCCATCAACAGATGAGTGGATAAAGAATGCCTGGTACATTTGCACAATGGAGTATTACTTAACTGTTAAAAAAAAACATAAAGTTGTTGGATAAGATGGAACTTGATTCATAACTTCTGTTAATGTCAAAGTGTCTCGGTTTAGTTTCTGTTTCCATGATCTGTCCATTGCTGAGAGTGGGGTGTTGAAATCCCCCACTATTATTGTGTGAGGTGTAATGTGTGTTTTGAGCTTTAGTAAAGTTTCTTTTATGTATGTAGGTGCCCTTGCATTTGGAGCATAGATGTTCAGAATTGAGAGTTCACCTTGGTAGATTTTTCCTTTGATGAGTATGAAGTGTCCTTCCTTATCTTTTTTGATTAATTTTGGATGAAAGTCGATTTTATTTGATATTAGAATGGCTACTCCAGCTTGTTTCTTGGGACCATTGGCTTGGAAAATTGTTTTCCACCCTTTTATTCTGAGGTAGTGTCTGTCTTTGTCACTGAGGTGCATTTCTTGTATGCAGCAAAATTCTGGGTCTTGTTTGTGTATCCAGTCTGATAGTCTGCGTCTTTTTATTGGGGAATTCGGTCCTTCTTAGAAGGAGCAACAAAATACTCAAGGGAGCAAATATGGAGACAAAGTGAGGGACAGAAACTGAAGGAGGGGCTGTCTCAAGACCTTTCCACCTGAGTATCCATCCCATGTGCAGTCACCAAAGGTAGATGCTGATGTGGAAGTCAGGAAGTGCATGCTGATAAGAGCCTGATATGGATATCTCCTCAGAGGTCTTCAAGAGTCTGACATACTCAGAGGCAGATGCTCACAACTAGCCATTGAACTGATCATGGGGTTCTCAATAGAGGAGTTAGAGTGAAGACTGAAGGAGAGCTGAAAGGATTTGCAGCACCATGAGGAGAGCAACAATACCAACCAACCACAGCTCCCAGGGTCTAAACCACCAGCCTGGGAGCACTTAGGGAGGGATCCAGCGCTTCAGTTGAATATATAAGAGTGGAGGGCCCTGCTGGGCATAGGTGGAAGAAGAGAACCTTGACTGCATGAAGGCTGGATGCCCCAGGGGGTGGGAACTTTGAGGGTGGGGAGGTGGGAGTGGGGGGGAGGTAGATAGAGGTTACATCCACAGAGAAGAAGGAGGAGGGGTGAGGGGATTGGGGGTTCCTGGGTGGGTGGGGGATGGGGTAAGGGGACAACATAGGAAATGTAAATAAAATATCCAATAAAAATTTAAAAAAAAAAGATGGAACTTGAAAATTTCATCCTGAGTGAAATAACCTAGACTGAAAAGACAAATGTGATATGTTTTAGCTAATATGTTGATGTTAGTTTTTAAGCTTCCAATAGGCATGCCAATATAAACACAGGTTAGGTATAGAGTAAGGGACTATGGGAGAGGGAAGGATTGCCTGAGAAAGGAAAAAATAGAATACATAGTTTTGGAGAGACAGGGGATTGAGACTAGAATAGGGGGATTAAATGGAGAGGAGGAGGGAAGGAGTAAAGGAGGGAACACAGACAGCTAAAACTATGGGTCATCTAAGGTCTCATTAAAGCTTACTTTAGTAGAAGTTTCTTAACATATACACATAAATTAAAGAAATCTAAATGGAGTCACCAAATGACAGGGAGACAATACCTCAACCAGACATGTCTTGCCACCAACTGAAACATACAGGACCAGGAATGGGTTACATCAAGTTGAGCTGATGGCCAAGAGACCACATGGAAAGCCCCAAACAACTCGGACTATTGCCAAAGCCACTGATTACCCTCCACAAACTGATAGTCAGGCCCTGTAGTTAGAGATGCATGGAAGGAGCAATATCAACTAACTGGCTCGCCCAGAGCTCCCAGGACTAAACCACCAACCAAAGAGTATATGTGGAGGAAGCCATGGCTCCAGATACACATGTAGCGGAGGATAGCCTTGTCTGATATCAGTGGGAGGGGATGCCCTTGGTCCTGTGGAGGTTTGATGCCCCAGTGTAGGGAGATGATATAGCAGTGAGGCAGAAGTGGGTGAGTGGGTGGAGGAGCACCCTCATAGACGCAAAGGGGGGAAAGAGGGTATGGGATGGGGGCTTGTGGAGGGGTAACCTGGAGGAGGGATATCATTTGAAATGTAAACAAATAAAATGATTAATAAAAAAACAACATATCTTATTGAACATACAGAAGTGCCTAACTAAAAGTCTTCACTTCTCCTAAATAGTGGTCATAGCACTGGAAAGTACTCTGCATGCTACCAGAGGAGAAAGGTAGACATCAACCCAGCTAAAAACTCTCCAATCTGCAATGGTGACCTGCTTACATGACACACTGGTGCAATACTTGTCACAAATACTGTGGAGGTAACCAACCTCTATCTGGTTGGACTTAAAGCCACACCATGAAATGGAACCAATGCCTAACACTGCTCATGTGGCCAAGAACCTGAAACTAGATAAACCATGAACCTAAGGGGAAACAAAATACTATTTGTTCTGCTAAAGAAATATCATGACTTCTAAGGACATTCTGCTATACCTATATATAAATGTCTTGTTCAGCCAACATCATACAAAGAGCAATATCAACTAACTGGACACCCCCCCCAGAGTTCCCAGGGACTAAACCAACAACCAAAGAGTACACATGGAGAAAGCCATGGCTCCAGATACACATGTAGCAGAGGATAGCCTTATCTGACATCAATGGAAGGGGAGGCCCTTGGTCCTGTGGATCCTAAATGAATCTCTCCATCAAACCTCTCCCCTAACAGTGCAGGGACCTTTGCAGAAGAGAAGCTGGAAGGATTGTAAGAGCCAGTGGGGATTGAAGACATCAATAAAATTATGCTGTGCTAGTTAGTTTTGTTTCAATTTGTCATAACATAGTATCATCAAACAGGAGGGAGCTTCAATTGAGAAAATACCTCAAAAGGTCAGTTTGTAGGAACGTCTGTAGGGCATTTTTAAGTAGTGATTGATGAGGAGGGACTAGCCTATTGTTGATGATCCCATCCCTAGGATGTTGGTCCAAAGCAGACTGAACAAGCCATAGGAAGCAAGCCAGTACATTACATACCTTTATGGCCTCTGCTTCAGTTACTGCCTGTTTGAGTTTTTGTGTTGACTTCCTTTGATGACGAACTGTGATGTGGAAACATAGCCAAACAAACCCTTTCCTCCCCACCTTGCTTTGATTATGGTGTTTCATCACAGCAATAGTAACCCTGACTAAGATGGATACCCTCAAGATACAACAGGACTGATGCACGTATGAACTCTCAGAGACTGTGGCAGTATACACAGGGCATGCATAAATCCAAGCTAGATTAAGTTCCAGCACTGAGAGAGGAAAGTAAACATGATCTTCCATCCCTACTCAAAAAGCTATTCCCAGTTGACAACCACTGGCAAACAAACAAAAAAAAAATGGTTTTCTCCAGTAGAGTCTCACTGAGTATACAAACCACACTTTAGGGCAGACCCTGTGCCCATCGATACATGACCATCTTGAAACAAACTCAAAGTGAGTTGTGTAGAGGTTTTGTTCCATAATGCTTTGTCTGGGCATTTTGCCTTACTGTTTTTTTGCTTATATATTATGATTTCCAGAAAGAAAAAAGTTACTAAAATTTGTTTAATAGTGTTTATAAGTGATAGTGCATGTTTAAAATGCTTTTGCTTCACTTTTGGCCCAGTTTTATGAATATATATTCATAAATTATACATATATGTATATGCGTGTGATATATTTATATATTGCTAATGAACTATCTGTCAATTAATAAACCCACCATATATAAGGCTTGTTGAGCTTTAAAATAAAACAATCACTTTGTAAGTAACTTATTGAAATAGACCAGGCAGGAAAAAATATAAATTATTCAAGAAGAATAACAGAAGTATTTGATGATAAACACAGACAAATGTATCCATCATGACAGGTAAACAAAGGCAAAGCAGCATAGTCCTGCCAGGTTCATCTCAGGTACCAAAATAGCATGACACAACTTGTTAATACCTAGATTAACATTTCTGCTAGGATAAGATTCAATATAACTGTAAGACATTTTGAGCGTTTCCTTCCATCGATGAGGGCTTGGAGGTTTTCCATTAGAACTTTTATTCATTGAACCTACTTTCTATTTTATTGCTTTCTGGACTCATCCATTTTAAATTACATTGATTGAATATTTATGTGCTTATTTGTATGCTTTTGCATGGTATGTATGTGTGTGTTCATGTATGTTCTGGTGTGGATGCACATGTGCATGTGCATATGAAGGCCAGAGGTCAACATCAGACACCTTCATCAATGAAGCTCTACCTCCTTCTTTGACGCAGGTATCCCAGAGAATGTAAAGCTTACTGATTGACTCCTCTGACTGGCCAGCAAGTCCCAGGGATCTGACTTTCTCTGACACTCCTGATCCATAATTAAAGGTATAAACTACCACATCTGTCTTTTTTAAACAGGTGCTGAGGAGATATACTCAGGTCCTCATGCTTTTGCAGAATCCCTAAGGCCACATCATGGCCAACTGTGTGTATGCCTGTGTGTCAAATGTGTGTGTATGTTTGTATAAGAAAGGTGAGTATACATGTATGAGCATGTGTGCTATACATGTGTGCGTGTTCACCTGGGAGGCATGTGCCTGGATGAGTGGAAGTAAGAAGACAATTTCTGGTGATTCTTAAGTATTGTGCATCTTTTTATCTTTAAGACAAGGTTTCTCTCGGGTCCTGAATTTTCCAAGCAAGCTGGCTGATTGGCCATCAAGCCCCAGGGATTCACTTTTCTTCCTCCCTGGTGCTGAGATTTCAAGCATGGGCCATAGTATCTAACTGCTTTCCCTTTTTCTTTTTCAAGAATTTCATTATAAGTTATTTTATGTGTATCATCTCCATCCATCTCTCTTCAGCATCCAACTTCTTCCATGTCCACTTCCTCTTAAATTCACAACTTCTTTAATTATTACTGTTTTATTTATATTATATGGTTTATCTCTTCACATACGCAACCTAGAGTCTCTTTGGTGCTACTTATGTGTATACATGTTTAGGGCTGACCAGTAAATAGCTCATTCCTAGAAAAATTGTTTTTGTATCATGGGTTCTAAAGATGGAACTTGGGCTCCTGCTCTTGCAAGGCAAAATTTTGTGTTATCTCTCCAGAATCTATTTTTTTATTGGATATTTTATTTACATTTCAAATGTTATCCCCTTTCCTGGTTTCCCTCTCTGCAAGTCCCTATTCCATCCTCCTCCCCCTGCTTCTATGAGGATGCTCCCCTACTCACCCACCCACTCCTACCTCTCTGCCTTGGCATTAGGAAACACTGGCAAGTTTATAGAAGATATATTACATTTAACACCTACGTGGGATTTTATCCTCCTCATTCAATTTCTAGCTGCATTTTTCCTAATGAATGCTCATCAGCTTTTCTCTATTATTTGTGCAGACATGTGAACAGATAAAGAAATGTCTCTAAGTCCATGATCAGTCCATTATATAAAATACCTTAAAACTCAGTCCTCAGGAAAAAAATTCAGGGCTAAGCATTCAAATATATGGCCTATGTGGGCCATTCTTGTTCAAACCACCACAAACATTATTTTACATATAATCTTTTTATCTTATCAAATTTGAATCCTCCCCTGCCAGATCAAATTATCAAACTATACATTCTTGAATGTGAGCAGAAAAAAAAAAAAGCTGAGACCATTCCTAATTCACATAAGTCATCTTCAGTAGAACAACTGTGGAGATCTTTATGTGGAAAGTGTGGGGTGCTGACTAATCTTAATGTCAACCAGACACAAGCTAGAGTTCTCTGAAAAGAAGGAACCTCAGTGGAGAAGATGCCTCCATCAGATTCAGCTGTAAGGCATTTTCTTCATTAGTGATTAATGAAGGAAGGCCCAGCCCATTGTGGGTGGGGCCATCCCTGGGCTGGTGGTCCTGGGTTCCACAAGAAAGCAAAATGAGCAAGTCATGGGGAGCAATCTAGTAAGCAGCATCCTTCATGGCCTCTGCATCAGCTCCTGCCTCCAGGTTCCTGGCCTGTTTAGAGTTCCTACTTTGATTTCCTTGAATGATGAGCAATGCTTTGGAAGTGTAAACCACATAAACTCTTTCATCTTCAACTTGCTTTTTAATTATAGTGTTTTGTTGCAGAAATAGAAACTCTATCTAACACATGAAGTATGTCCAAACATTTACTGTAAAAACAATTAGGAAATTTGGCTTCTGTCTCACAACTACGTACCTTGGAATATGGGCTACTTAAATTCCATGGACCAGCATTCCATTTATAATAAAATGATGTGTAACAAACTTCTTTCCTTTAAATATTAATGTTCTAAATTTAAAGATGCTAGTTGTATTTAGGATACCTAAAAAAAAAAAGAGTCATTAGATTACCTAAGGAGATGGCTAAAGTACAAAGTACTCAAATTATAGTTTGAATTAAAGCAGAAATATCTATTTCTTCATAAGAAAATATCCTTAAATAATCATCTCTTTAATGGATTCCAATTTTAGCCTTTTTAAACTACTCCTAATTATTAATATTTGGAAAATTAGACATATACTCAATAGCAGAAACTGATAACAAAATATAGTACAAAAATATGGTGCTTCTGATTGGAAGATGGGATGTAAGGACATATGAAATCTACACTCATTATTTGGCTTGACGTATAATGGTCTCGGCCTTGAAGATAAATGAAGAGTTATGGTATATGATGAAGTACATAGAGGTCATAGGCTGTCAAAAATATTATAGACTGTCAAAATGGCACCCAGTGCTCTTGGCGAACTGTCGCTCACTCAGCTGGGAATGCTGGGCTGGAACTATCTGGAAACGCTCTTCTACAAGATCCATTCACAATAGTAAACTACAGCAGAAACCGTACAACCATTTGTTAACGTGGCTCAGAGCTATACAAACCTAGATGTGATTTAGATAATCAAACTATAACCCTCCCTCCCAGCCATGCCTTTCAGTCAGTGGTGGAATCACAGGCTACTGCTTTCTATAATCCGTTTACCCTCAGATTTGGAGGTCAAAGCCCAAACTCTTCAAATTTCCTGATACTGCATTCTATTCTTTGTGTCTTCTCTCCTTGTCTTCTTCCACAGCAGATATTAAGAAACTCAATAGTACGTATTGGATTGGAACACTGCAGGAAGTAACAATCACCATCTGATTCAGCATCAGTAGTTGCTAAAGTTTGGTTGCTCTCCCCCAGAGAAAATATCCTTTAGTTGACTGCTCAGCCCCAAGACCAGAAGGGTTAAAGGAGTCATGTGAGAAAACTCCCAGGCTTTACAAATATCCAGACTTGAAATACAGTCCACTCTCTCACTTATTTACTGTGTGGCACTAGCTATATCCATAATTTCTTGGTCAAAACCAAGTATATTTTATAAAGTGTCAGATACACCATAGGAAGAAAAATATCAACTAACTGAGCTCCCAGAGATTAAACCAACAACCAAGAGAATACATGGAGGGACCCATGGCTCCAGATACATTTGTAGCAGAGGTAAGGCCATCGCCTTATCTGACATCAAAGGGAGGGAAATCCTTTGGTCCTATGGAGGCTTGATGCCCCAGTGTGGGAAATGCTAGAGCAGTGAGGCAGGAGTGGGTGAGTGGGTGGAGGAGCACACTCATAGAGGCAAAGGGGAGGGAGTAAGGAGATTGGGGGATTTATTGTGGGTAACTTGGAAGGGGAATATCATCTGAAATGTAAATGAATAAAATGATTAATAAAAGTAAATATATATAAAAATGAAAATTAAAATTTCATACATGTGTATCATGTATTTTGATCAAGTCCCGACCCCATTCCCCGACCCCATCCAATTTCCTCTCTACCCCACTGCCACTTTTCCCTCCCAACTTTGTATGCTTTTTTATTTTAGCCCATAGAATTCATTTATTACTATTTGCATGTGAATGGCCCTGGGCCCATCTACTGGATGAGTATCCTCTTATGGCCTATATCCTTGAAGAAAACTGATTATCTTCTCAAGCAGCCCTCAGTATCCAGTAGCTCTTCAAACAGAGATAGGTGTCATCATCTTCTTCCCATCCATGCTGAGATTACTCCTGGCTTGTTCTTTTTATGTCTTATACTATTTCTTATCCCCTAATACCAAGAAAAATGCAATATTTATATGTATTCTCTAGGCAGCACATTGCCTGGCACATAGTACAGAATTTTTTGTGGATAGTTGATAACTGTGACAAAATAATTAAGGATAGAACACTGTTTTGAGATTCAAATCTTTGATTATTTAGTTTTTTAAGCTTAATAGATTAATATTTTTATTTTAATTATGTAATTGTCTGTTTATGTGAATGCCAATGTCTGATTTAGTCAGAAGCTTTGGATTCCCCCCAGAGCTGGAGTTACAGGCAGCTGTGAACTATCTGAAGTAGGAGCTGGGAACAGAGATTTCTTGAAGAAACACTGCATACAATAACCAGGGAATCATCTCTTCAGCCCCTTGGAGAGCCTGCCAGGTTGCTTCTCACCTCCTCAGTTGTATACAAGTTGTACTGCATCTTAGTTTACTGGATAGATTTAAAACACAGTATTGCAGAATGCTAATACAAAGCTACCCTATGCCTTCAAATAGTATAGAAAATGGAAAATATACAAGTAAATTCTGTTGAACCACATGTGTAGTTTCTCTAGTCGTTGAAACAGCTATTGCAGGGAGCCTGAGTTTCTTGCCATCTAAACCAGCCTCCTAGAGAGATGTGCTCTGGTAGCTGTATGAAGCCGCGGCTTGTGCTGACAGAATTCGCCATTATAAGATGGAGCTGGCATCCGGTGCTCCTCCAAGTAAACAAGTAAACTGCGCATGTGCTATGGTAAAAGCGCGCCAAAGTCAAAGCCCATCCCGGGGCGTTTTGGCGGGCAACGAGTAAGCAGCCAATCAGAAATGAACACGCCACTCCAAGGGTATATAAGCAGTGCCTTTTCCGGGCCTGGGGTCTTCCTCATTACATTGGAATAAACGTTTGCTGCGGAAGGATCCTGGTGTGGTGTCCGCGTGCGTTCTTGCTGGCGAGACGATTACACGCGGGTCACAAGTGGTGCCGAAACCCGGGAAAAATTCACCATCGCCGGCGCCGCTTGAGGAGACCCTCCACTCGCGGAGTGGATTCAGAACCGCAGGACAAAGGTAAAAGCTTTGAGAGGCATGTTTGGCCTTGGTCTATTTCGTCTCCCTCCCCAGGCGGTGCTCGTTCTCTTCCTTCTGGTTTTGCAGGATGAGAAAAGCCGCTCTACTGGAGCAGCGGGCCAGGGAGTGCTATATGAATTACAGGGCCGCATGTCAGAAACAGAGGGAAAGAAGCGCTTAGGAGCTCAGAAAGAAAAAGGAAAAAAAAGGCATGCCTAAGAAAAAAAACCCTTCCAAAGACACATAGTCCGAGGAAGTGAGAGGTAAGGGAAAGGACGCCCTGGGAGAGAGACGTAGAAAAGGAGAGGGAGTCTCAGAAAGAAAATCTCTTTATCCGGTAAAGGAGCTGGAGGCCTCGGGGCTTGGTGGCTCTGAGTCGGAGGAGCTAACTTCCTCCGAGGCGGAGGACTTAGACGAAGAGACAGATGAGGGGGAAAGATACCATTCAGATGAACGGCCGCCACCACGAAATCGAATACTAGCACTAGTGATGGTTATTTGAAGGCTTGTTTGCAGGAAGTGTGTTTTGGGGGATACAGTCTAGGTGAATGAGGTATTGATCTAGTGCCGATTTTGCCTAGGAGGTGACAGCAAAACATAGGTCAGGAGAATTCTAAACAGACATTGCCCGCAGTCTAAGAGCTGCTTCAGGCGGAAAGAGCAGGGTTAGAAGGAATTGGGAAACTAAGAAAGCAGGGCACTGAGGTGTTACAATAGCTGCCTGCTACATCTCCAAAGAATGAGATGAAAAGTTACATCTTGAATATGAGAGAGAAAGGGTTTTAGGAAAACAGTTGTCCTCTCTCTGAGCTGTGTCAGCAAAAAGGAATGAAAAGGCTATTTCAGAGCTCTCCTAGGAACAGAAGAGAATTCGGAAGACGTCCTGAATTTCTCTGTAGCTCTTAGATGTCCTTCTTTGTTGTCTGTCCTTGGCGCGCCAATGTCCACGTGCTTGTGTTTGCCTTTTGTTTCATTGTCTAAATGTTCTGTGTTTGTTGCATGTTCAAAAGAAAAGATCGTTAAAACTGCTTGATCCAACCTTTGGGCTAGTTTAACTTTGTTTTAAAGGCAGTCTTAATTTACACAGCAGAGGCTGATAAGCTACCCTAAACCTGTAGCTAAGAGTTGAGCTGAGCTGAAAAAGCCTTTCCAGGAATTGAAGTTGGCATAAGCTGCTTTTAAAAGAGACCAGTAGCTTTTTGGGTTTTATAAGGAAGCTAAGAGTTGTTTTGTCCTAGAAAAATCTCTGTGACAAGGTGCTTTTCTCTTGAAATTACAGCTAGAAAAGGCAACAAATTTTGTATGGTCTAAATATATAAGATGCATAGCCACTTCATTGTTGTTTCTGATTGGTTTTAAAAGTATAAAAATGTTCTACATGTCTTGGTTATAGACTATTGGCTTCAATTATTGGATGTGATTAGAAATTTACAACTTTGGTAACGGAAAGTTGGTGTAAAACTAACTCAGGGTTAGAGTCATTCAGAAACCAGATGTATAAAAAATAAGATTTTAAAACAGTATCTCTTCAATGAGATAGTAAAAACTACTTCATGCACTCATATATAAGAATTGGCAGCAAAACTTTGTAACATAAAGGTAATCTACTTGGTGTTGATTTTAGAAAAAATAGATTGTTTACATTGCTTCTGGTTTTGCTTCTCAAAATTATGGTTATACTCTAATGTTACAAAAGAAATTTAAAAATTTAGTTAAACTGCCAGTATTCCATTGGCTACAGTTTGCAGTTCTAATCTTGAGTTTGGGATTTTTTGATTCGCCCATGTTTATAGAAAAGGAGACAGCAGGTAGAGTTAAATAAAACTATTTAAAACAAGTTGTGATACAGTGCTGGCCTGCTAGAGATTAAAAACATTTACATTTAAATTAAGACAAAGCAGACTGGGATCTTAACATGCTTGTAGGAGAAGGTCAGTGTGATGTTAATCAAGTTGAACTGCCTACACAGCTCTCAGACCATACAAGCAAAGACAGACTTAGATACATTCGTCTTTGCAATGAAATTGCACCCTCATACAATCAGGATTTGGCCATAGCTTGCACAGAACCATAAAGATAAAAGATGTTTTAAATGTGGAAATTTAGATAGTTTTTAACGTGACTGTCCCAGGAACAGAGGCTTGAGCAACAGTCAGGTGACCAAGATTACATGACAAACTTGTCCTTGGTGCAGGAAGGATAATCTTTGGGCCAGGCCTCAGGATATAGGGTGAGATTAAAAACATTTACATTTGAATCAAGACTTTGTACAGAGTGGGTGCGGCAGAAGTTTGTATTTCAGACATTCCTTTTGTCCTGACCTGCCTCTAGAAGGGTGTTTTCTAGAATTTGTTTATTGCCTTGTTTGTTCCTTAGGGAGGGGTCAGCCTCAGACTCAAAAGAAATTCAAAACAGCTTATGGGCCAGGAGTTAGAGATAATGATACTTTTTACCCTCAATTTTTAAAAATCTGGACAGTCAGGGCCATTCGGCTGCTGACCATCACTGTTTAGAGCCTGACAGGCCAAAAGAGATGGTCAAATGGAAGGACATCTTGACCAGACAATGGAAAAGCCCGGATCCTATTTTAACAAGAGCCAGGGGAGTGGTTTGTGTTTTTCCGCAGGATGAAGACAACCCATTTTGGCTACCAGAGCGACTGACGCGACAACTCGTGATATTAGAAGATGACACCCAGGCAGACCCTCCAAACTCTGATGACAGCCCTCGTGCTGATCCAAGGGATACAGGTTCCTAGTATATCGGGGGAATAATGATGGACCATATTATCTGCCTTTCCAAAACCCATACCAGTCAGACATAATGTAGCTAATCTGTCCAGAAAATTGTTTCAATATCTTGCAGGAAATTGGTCAGAAAACTTCGATGAGACACTCAGAAAATTGAGAGCGGCTGTGGTGGCCATCAACTCGACGTGTGTGGATCTGTCCCTGACTGAGGGACTCTCCTCCTCGATCTCTTCAGCTTTCTTCTTTTTTTTTTTTTAAGTGGGTGGGAGTAGGCCTGTTTGGTACGCCCTATGTTGAAGATTAGTGTTCATGCTTTGGTTGGTTTGCAAACTCAGAGCTCAACAAAATCGTGACAAGGCTATAATATTGCCCAGGCGCTTGTGGCCATAGAACTAGGGGCTTCCCCTGCAGTGTGGCTATCACTGCTTCGAAAATAAGTAGTCTCCCCCTCACTAGTGGTGGTGCTAAATGTTGGGCCGACAGCCGTTGCACCCCTAGGAGCTGAGCTCCATTGCACAGGGAGAGGTGTCATTGCCCGTTACCTTACACCATCACTGTTCTTTGAGAGACTCAGGCCAGCTGTCATTGGTCCCAACGACGGGAAATAGGCTGACGCCACATGCCAGATATACACCATGAGGACAACTGGGGAATTGATGGCAAACCAACCCCATGACGGGATTAGCGAGTAGCAATGACCCGGGTGTGGGTATATCCCTCGTAGCCTAAGACAGGGTGGCTCGCCTTTCCTCGGTGTTAGCCCTATTGGTGCTGGGCGTGGAGAAACGTCAGCTAGCCTAAGACACGGGACATTGACCAGTGCCTGTTTAACAAAACAAAAGGAAATAGCCAATAGACAGATTCCTCAGCCACTGTACCCCAAGGGCTTTTGGTGAAGACACCCTATGAAGCCTCAAACATATCTGTACACAGTCCCTGCCCACTAAGGTGTTCGTTCCACGGATAGTAGGTCTGGTAAGTCAATGACGGAGCAGATGGATAAGCCTTGGCCACCTAAGACAGGGCAGCCCCGGGTGGGGAGGCTGACCCAGTGATGGGTAAGAGTTTCAGCACCACTCTCCAAAGAGACTCAGACCCGCCGTGAGACCCCCAAATATGGGAGTTACGAAACATTCCCAGGGATCTCAACTACCACCCTCTGCAATAAAACAAAAAAGGGGGAGGTGTAGGAAGCCGCGGCTTGTGCTGACAGAATTCGCCATTATAAGATGGAGCTGGCATCCGGTGCTCCTCCAAGTAAACAAGTAAACTGCGCATGTGCTATGGTAAAAGCGCGCCAAAGTCAAAGCCTATTCCGGGGCGTTTTGGCGGGCAACGAGTAAGCAGCCAATCAGAAATGAACACGCCACTCCTAGGGTATATAAGCAGTGCCTTTTCCGGGCCTGGGGTCTTCCTCATTACATTGGAATAAACGTTTGCTGCAGAAGGACCCTGGTGTGTTGCCGTGTCTTCCTTGCTGGCGAGGTGGGCGCGCGTCACAAAGCTACCCTATGCCTTCAAATAGTATAGAAAATGGAAAATATACAAGTAAATTCTGTTGAACCACATGTGAAGTTTCTCTAGTAGTTGAAACAGCTATTGCAGGGAGCCTGAGTTTCTTGCCATCTAAACCAGCCTCCTAGAGAGATGTGCTCTGGTAGCCTCTCCACCAGAACATTGGGTTGCAGGGTTACAATGTCTTCTGTTTAAAAGCAAAGTTTAAAACTGGAGAGGATAAGAACTGATCATTTAATTTTAAGAAAGTTTTTTTTTCATAGACAGTTGTTGTACGTCTATCAAATTTATGACAAATCCATATGCTTCAAAGGAAAACCTAAATGGGCTAAAACAAGATTGCAACAAAAATGTTAAAAAAAATTCAAATCATACAATAGCACAATTGTATAATAACAGATTAGGTTTTAGGTTAAAGCCCATATGACATGAGTATATTCCTTATTAGCTTCAAAGTTATTATATTTAAAGATGATATCAGGACCTGGAGGTCTTGAATAGAGTCAGCAAACTGTGCTATGTGCAGCTACTGAATATTTTAAGAGTTTCTGTGACAGAGTATAATCTATAACTACTCTCTATAGCTCAAAAAGCCATAAATAATTGATAAGCATAAATGAATGAACATGGCTGTGTTCCAATAAAACTTTACAAAACAAGGAAATGGGCCAAATTTACCCACAGAATGTTGTTTGTCCAACCCTTGGTCTAAAGGTTGAACTATAAATATTGATCACAAAATAAAGGAAAGTTATAATGTAACAGCTATTTACAACCTCAAAAGACATAGAAATATTTCCCCAAGGGGTTGGAGAGATAGCTCAACAGAGTCCAGGTCCAGCAGCTCTCACCCAACTATAGCTCCAGCCCCAAAGATATTTGGCAGCATCTGAAGGCACCTGAACACACACACACACACACACACATACATACACACATACCTACACACACAGCAAAAATAAATCTTTTTAAAATTTCTTCCCTAAAGCAAGATATAACAGTAAAGAAAAACAAGAAACATACTCTAAAAATAACTGGGCTGTTTTACCATTATAAAAGGAAAAAGTGGGTGCCCTTAAAGAAGTTTCTCTTCTTTCAAACTAAGAAGCCAGAGAAAAGAAACTATTTTGTGTCTTGAGACTTTACAGAGAAAGAAATGCTAGCACCTCCGACAAACAGTATGGGATAGAGTGAAGTAAAATCAAACGGCGGCAACAAAAACTATTTGAGTTTGTTGGCAGTGGCTGTGTAGATGCCTTAGAACCATAATTGGGGCAGATGGGTAGCATTGCTGAGTTTCCAGCAACGGGGCCTTCCTTTTATTGCTAAATCATATTCTCTGGACTCAAACATCATGTACAATTCATTCTGAGCTAATTGTTTAAGATACAGCACCAGACAATAATAATCACTATGTGGACAGGGATTAAGACTAAAAGGGAGAGATGGCTCTCATGCACAGTGAAGGCCAGTAACGGCCAGACACCTTTCCCCTCCTCATAGTTACTCATATGCACGTGGGACAATCTGGAACAGAAAAAAGAGTAGCCCTGGAGAATGTGTGAATAGAAAATAGCTTGGATAAAAATCATGAGCTAAACAAACAAGAAAACTAAAATTGTCAAATTATAAACTATTTATGAACCATGAAGTCCCTGAATCAAAGTTGTCTTTAGTCATATGAAAAGTAAAAATAGTTTACAGTTTACTTTAATCAATTAATTCATGATAAAAAATTTAGTTACATTGCTCAAATTCATTTTCTAATTCTGTGTGTCTTTCTCTGTGTCTCTGTCTCTGTGTCTCTGTCTATGTTGCTGTAGAAAATATTTAATCCCAATTTTGGGTTTCTACCCTGCCTTTGGTCATTCAGTTACTGGATAAAAGACACACACAACTTTTATATTTATAATAAGCCTTTTTCAGCACTAATTTTAGGCAGATATTTACCCTCTGTGCTATCAAAAAATCTATTTCCTATCAATAATCCCAAGTTATTACTTACTATGTTTCATCTGGGCTACTCTTACTCCAATTTGCCACCCCTCAGGGACATGCTTTCTTGACTCCTAACCCATGGTGTTTCTCTTCTCCCCACCTTCTCTCTGCCATCATGATCTTCCCAGACCTCAAGGCCAGGAACATCAAGCCCCACCTGCCTATCTCAATTCTGCCCAGCTACAGGATATAGACCTCTTTATTCACCAATCAGAAATAACTTGGAGGCAAGGTCACATAGCATCACTTGGGTCTTACATGTTGACTCTCTCTTCTCTGGGGCAACCAATATATTGTAATAGACCAAACCTCAACATTATGTTTCTCTGACTCTGTGTGTGTGTGTGTGTGTGTGTGTGTGTGTGTGTGTGTGTGTGTCTGTGTGTGTCTGTGTGTCTGTGTGTCTGTGTGTCTGTGTGTCTGTGTCTGTCTGTCTATCTGTCAGACTCACTCTCTATGTCTCTCTCTGTCTGTGTGTGTGCGTGCATGCATGCACACACATGCATGTATGCACATGCCTGTGCATGTGCTCACATGTGCATCTTTCCATGTGTTCTTCCAAAATAACTGATGCATTTGAGCTTTGCTTTATTCTCTTACAGGTTTACTCATAATGTGAAGTGGACACAAATATCTCTGTCCTTTTCATATATGTATAATTTTTTCTTTAAAATATGTAGAGAAGTTATCATACTTCTCCAGCAGCATAGAGTCAATAACAGTACCAGTATTGAACTAACAGGTCATTCCATTTCTGCACCTCCTTATAGACACTAAGATCTTTCTTTTCTTCCTATTTCTCAGGTCTCTAGTTCCCAGGGCTCTATAACAAGGGTCATCCTTTAGAGAAGTCCCTAAATGGGGATATGTATAAGAATTCATTCACAGAACCTGTAATGAATTTCTTCTCATAAGACCTCAACTAGAACTTCTGCGTAAAATTATACATATAAGTTTTGTTAGCTTTTGAGGTAAAGAAATCACAAATCTAACAATAACTCCAAATTTCCATAAAACCCTCGTACACACAGAAACAACTGACAGAGAGTATGCCTAGTGTCACAAGGCCAAGACAGCACACAGAAGAAAGTTTCACTTATATCTTCCCCTGCTTCAAGCAAAAGGGAAGCCTGTGGGCACAGAACAAGGGGGACAACTTTGTCTTGTCTGTTGTAGCTAGCTTCTACAGAGTCAGAAACACACTTGCATCTGAGTCCTGAATTGGGATGAGGAACAAAATGCAGTCAAAGCTGATCTTGTCATTCATGTCAGAGTGCTGTGACTCATTCTATAAGTCAAACCTTTGAGGTTCCTGAAAACCCCACTATGGCCTCAGTCATGTTCTAGGCCAATCCACCCTGTGTCACTGTGAACTCCCAGGGGCATTTTACAGGTTAAATCCACTGGAGCCTTTCTGTCTGTGCTGAAACACAGTTTAGCTGGTAAGGTATAGCATGTAGTTTTTGCTACCCCACCTTAAGCTCCAGGAACTACCCACACTACCAGCCCCCACCCAGGTTCCCTCAGATCTTTGGATGAAAAACAACACACACACATACACACACACACACACACACACACACATACCAGTTAAACTTAAAATGCCTTGGCTAATTTAATGACTAGGCACTCCTAGATCTCCCCTACCACTCCAGGCATAGTTGAATAGTGTGTGACCATTGGCCACTCTAACCAAAACCAAAGATTCACATAGATTGTTGGCTTTATCTCCTGCAGCTACAACCTCTTTCTTCTCCTCAGTTTTCTTGATCCTCTCGCTCCCCTGCATCTGCTAGCTTGCCTGCAGGGAACCAGACGTCCTACCTATTCTGCCCAGCTCATTAGCTGCTAGCAACTTTATTGTTGGATCATGAACCAGTTGGGGAACAGGACCTTAGCATAAGAATCACCTCCTACAGTAAGGATCCAAGAAATACATTTTGAGGGGTTCTTGGAAGTATTTTCTGATAAATGCTAGCAAAGAAAACTTCACTGTTACTAATTTGATTTCAAAGAACTATGTTGACTTCTAATTTGGGTGGAATTTGTTTCAAGTACAGGATGAAACAATGGGAGAATATTAAGAGAACTTGTCTTTAAAGCAAACAGAATTTTGAGGTGCAAAAACCTTTAGGTATTCTGAAAACTGTCTGACTCTAAATATCTAAAATCAAGTTTTAGAGAATGTCACTGTCATTCACTAGATCTCTTTCTCCCTGTCGTATCAGATAGTATAGAGCATATAGATTATATATATATATATTCTAAAAGAAAATTCATAATTTATTTTTATGTAAATCTATTATATATCATCACTACATATCATTTGTTGAATTAATTTTCAAAAAGCTACCTAGCATTTTTCTTTGAAATATTTAGGATGAGGTTAGCAAACAAAACAAATCACAGATAAAGGGAGTATGCTATAAAGAGATGTTTTCTTTTCTACTGAGGAATGTGTTACTCTGGGGTTTTGTAATCCCTTTCAGGGCAGGGATAGCCCTGTTGGCAGTCTCCCTCAGACAAGAGGGAACAATTAGTCTCACTACATTGAGGTCCTACTGTGGTTAAAGAGTTCTATATAAACAACTGAGCTGCAAAGATGAAAGGGATTGCACTGGGGATGCAGAGGAATTGTATATTTTCATTTTGATATGATATTAGGGGGAGAAAACTGAAATCAGGCTTACCTATTGTGCTATTTTTCATGATAAATATCTCCCACAGTATTAGGAGTTTAAATGTTTGGTCCTCAGTTGGTAGACCTTGTTTGGAAAGGCTTAAGAATTAAAGACTTACACCATTTAAAGTCCTGTCTGTCTATCTATCTTTCTATCTATCTATCTATCTATCTATCTATCATTTATCTTTCTTTCTGTGTATGTGGTATGTGTGTATGTGTGTGTGTTTCCTGCACGATGTTCAAACTGTAAACTCTAAGCTATTCCTGCTATCATGCCCTGTCCTTGATGCAAGCAAATGGAAAATGGAACCTATACTTCTACAATAAAATAACAAGAATAAACAAACACTGGTCATTTATTACTCTCAACATCAAAGGTTTCGTTCGATTCCCCAATAAAAAGACACAGGCTAATGGATTGGAAATGGAAATAGGATCCACTCTTCAGCTATATCCAGTGTCTTAGGGTTTAATTGATGTGAAGAGACACCATGTAATAGAAAAACATTTAATTGGGGCTTCCTTACAGTTTCAAAGGTTTAGTCCATTATCGTCATGGCAGGAAGCACGCCAGTGTTCAGACAGGCATGGTGCTGGAAGAGCTGTGAATTCTACATCTTGATCCTCAGGGGGATCTTGGTCCAGCAGGAGGAGACTGGATGCCACACTGGGTGTAGTTTGAGTATAGGAGACCTCAAAGCCCTTCCCTACAGTGACACACTCCCTCCAACAAGGTCATACCTACTCCAACAAGGCCACACCTCCTAAAAGTACCACTCCTTATGCTATGCCAAGCTTTCAAGTATACAAGTCTATGGGGGCCATTCCTATTCAAATCACCATAAAAAGAAACACACCTTAACATCAAGAATAGATGGAATTAAGGATAAAAAGATAGAAAAGGGTATTCTAAACAAATGGACCTGATTTTTGAGAAAGAAGCCAGAAATACACACTGGAAAAAGACAACATCGTCAAAAAATGGTGCAGGTTAAACTGGATGGTGGTTGCATGTAAAAGAATCCAAATGGATCCATACTTGTCACCCTGTTGGCCAAATGGTCTTTATGGGAACTGTCAAACAACCCTGGCTACTGCCAAGACTATTGATTGCTCTCCACAAACTAATGGTAATGTCCTATTGCTAGAAATAATACCAACACAACTCACTAACCATAGAGAAGTCTAATTGGTGCCTACCTACACGCAAAAGGAAAAGGCTAGCATCTTCAAAAATGGTGCAGGTTAAATGGCTGCATGTAAAAGAACAAAATGGATCCATTCTTGACACTCTGTACAAAATTCAACTCCAAATGAATCAATGCCTTTATTGACTAATGTTCATGATACCTGAAGGTACTCTGCATGCTACCAATGGAGAAAGATAAGCAGAAGCCCAACTATAAATCTTTCAATCTACAATGGAGACCTGACCAAGATTTGCTGGTATAATAGTTGCATGACGCTTGTGAAAATAATCAGCAAATATGTAGTTTGACTTTTAGCCCACTCCATGAAGTAGAACTCGTGTGTAACAATTCTTAGGTGTCTAAGAACCTGAAACTAAATTGGTCAGGGACCTGAGGGAAAACTAAATACTACTATTTTGCTAAAGGAATGTAGTAACAAAATGAATCTTCACATTCTACTATATTCATAGATCACTGTCTTGTTCAACCATCATCAGAGAAGCTTCCCTCCACAGTAAATAGGAACACAAGAGAGACCCACAGCCAGACAATGTGCAGATGACTGAGAGATCTTCAAACAGTAAGCCCTAAATAGAATGTCTTCATCAAGCATCTTCCCTCCGGGCTCAGGAAACTTTGCAGAAAAGGTGGCAGAAAGAGTGAAAGAGCCAGGGGAGATAGAAGACACAAAGGAAACAAAGCCTTCAAAACTCAGCAGGACCAATATACATGTGAGCCCATAAGGATGGTGGTAGAGTTATAGGGTCTGCACACATATGGGCCTGATGGGGTCCCAGGGCTAAGACTGGAAATGGACACAAACTACCATTCCCAGCCCAGCCTATCTCCAATTGATAACCACTCTCAAATGAAAAATTAATTTCCTCCAATGGAGTTTCAGTTTGTATACAAAGCACTCTTAAGGGGAGGCAGGCCTCATGCCGCAGTAGATGACCAACACAAAACAAACTTAGTGAAATTTTAGGAATTGGTTTTTAGTTTCATTGTTTGGTTGATTGTTTGGTTGGTTTGTTGTTTAAAGGTTTTGGAAGGGGTAGGGGTTTCATCTCATAATGGTTTGTCTGGGCTTTTTTTTTTCTTTATCTCTTATCTTATAGGTCTTTTGCTTCTATGTTATGGTTACCAGCTTTGTATCTTTATAGAAATTTTGTTTTCTAATCTGTGTGTCTTTGTATCCATATGTGTGTATTGTGCCTTTTTCTTTGACTCTTTGATTTTTCTGTTCATTTGCTTTGACCTATCCAAGTTTGTTTATTTTTATTTTAATTAATGTTTTCTTTCTTTATATGCTTGTTTGTTTTTCTAATGAAAGACAGCAATAAGGGATGTGGATTTGGGTGAGTGGGACGATTGTGTGAAAAAAAGCCTACTTTCAAAAAAAAAAGAAAAAATGTAAACTCATAAGTAGAGCCAAAAGCTAAATTATTATGGAAATTAATATGCACTATTTAAATAGAGAAAGGAACAACCTGGTGGCCACACACACACACACACATACACACACAACCTGCCATGTTAAAACCATAAATCATATTTTTTCAATAAATATTTTGACTTCAATGATTCTCAGCACTTAGGAGGCTATGGTAGTTTGAATAAGAATGACCCCATAGGCTCATATATTTGAATGCTTAGTCATCAGGGAGTGGACCTCTTTGATAGGTTTAGAAGCATTAGGAGTTGTGGTCTTGTGAGAGGAAGTGTGTCCACTGGGAATGGGCTTTGAGGTTTCACAAGCCCATGCCAGGCCCAGTCTTTCTGTCTCTACCTAAAGATCAGAATGTAGTTCTCAGTTACTGGTCCACAGTCTGCCTGCATGCCATCATGCTCCCCGCCATGATGAAAATGGGCTTTAACCTCTGAAATCGTAAATAACCCCTCAGTTAAGTGCTTTCTCTTATAAGAGTTGCTTTGGTCACAGTGACTTTTCACAGCAACAGAACAGTGAGTCAGACAGAGGCAGAGCTGAGAGAATCACCACTAGCTCAGCCTGAGTTAAATACTGAGACCCTCTCTCAAAGGAAAGAAGAGCAAAAAGGAGGAGAAACAAAAACACAAAATACTGCTGAGAGAATATATATATTTATGCTAAGAAAATATTAAATTATCATTTTATACTTGGCAAAAGCTCTACAGAAAACAAAAATCAATAAAATCTAGGTATCATATTATACACATACCTATATATACATATATGTTGTTAGATATCATAAAACTCTGTTAGTTTTTATTACGACCCGGCCAGCCCCCAAATAATCTAGACAGAGTCCTATTGATTTATTTCATCAGCTTTAACACAATTACTTGGCAATTACTCCTAATCTATTTTTCTATGCTAGACTGAATATTTCTCAGTTGTAATATTGAAGTTATTTGCTGTTTGAGTCTTTTCCTGGCTGCTTTTGTTTCATCAGCCTGTCCTCTGAACCCTGAGATATGGTTGCCATCCAGATGAGAGAATTCTCACATACACACCTTTGTTGTCTAAACCTTGCTCCTCAACTTAAAATTAATTGGTTAATAAAAAGATTGAGCCTGTGACTGGGCAGTAGAGAAAGAAAGGCGTGACTTGAGGATCGAGTGAGGAGTCTCAGGAGAGACCAGAGGGAGAAGGAGAAAGAAGATGGGGAGAGGAGGATGGATCATGAGCATGTGGCCAGGAGAAGTGGAGCCCAGGACAGGTTGATGAACAGAAGCAGCCCTGGTGAGAATCAATCAGCAAGTAACAAGGAACATATGACTGAGATATAAACTAAAAAAGCTCAGAATGTGCCCAATCTAGGCTCACAGCTTATAAATAAAATACTAGGCTTTTTGTCTTTTATACAGGCTAGCTAGAATATATAATTCATAGTGTGTGTGTGTGTGTGTGTGTGTGTGTGTGTGTGTGTGTGTGTGGAGAGAGAGAGAGAGAGAGAGAGAGAGAGAGAGAGAGAGAGTGAGAGAGAGAGGGAGGGAGGGAGGGAGGGAGGGAGGGAGGGAGGGAGGGAGAGGGAGGGTAGAACATTATGCAGAGATAATTTAAGAGGAAAGAGAGAAACTGGCTCACAAATGCAGAAGCACTGGATAGATCAACAAGTCTGAGCCCCAGGATAAGTGATGTTGCAATTCCAGTTGGAAGATCATCCATTGGCAGCATTTCTCATATTCAAAGAGTGATCAAGACTTGCTCACAAAAGCCGTCATCTTAATTGAGTGAATCTCACCCACATCATCCACAGAAGTCTACTTTATTTAGCTGGCCCTGTCCTCTGCAGGCTCAGCACTCAGAAGAGCTGGCCCCACATCTTGCCTGTGTGGCAGCTCAGGAGAGCTGGCCCTGGTGGCATGGGCAAGGGAAAGTTGGCTCTGGGGGTATAAGAGCAGGAAATCTGGCCCTGCCCCTTGCCTGGGCAGTGCTAAAGAGCTGCCCCTCCTGGTCAGGGTGCAGGTAGAGCCAGATCTGTCACTCACTTGGGCAAGACAGAAGAGCTGGTGGGCTCACCAGCTCAGCTACCACCCAGATCCAGGGCTTTGAGCTGGCCCACTCCAACATCTACCCCATCTATGAACTGCTGGAGCATTTGAAAGGGGGCAGTCCTACAAAACCAAAGCTAAGGGATCTCCATGACACAGAGCTACAACAGGATTTCTGAGAGGAGTCCCATTGAGGATCCCGTACTGAGAGCATAATAGGAGCCAGAGGCCTCAAACTAATGGCTCTTCAATGAACATTTGCAAGTAAAGCTGTTGGAGCAAAAGGATGTGACACACCACAGGTTCCATAGGAAGATGTGCTTGTTTGTTTGTTTGTTTTTGTTTATTTTGTTTTTTCTTTTGAAGGAAGGTTGCAAGGGCAGAGGGACGATACAGAGCGATGGGGAGATGAGTGGTATTGGATGTATGATGAGACAGTCACAAAGAGTAAAAAATTTTAAAAAATAATAAAGTACTATATACTTCAATGTTACTCTCATCTACAGAAGCATCCGGAGGAATGTTAATGAACACTGTGGCCTGACTACAATGACACCTAAAACTAACCATCATACACCTGTTTTAATTAATTTTAAGCAAATAATGGTGGGTGATGTCTGTAATTCCAGAACTCAAGTGACAAACTCAGAATTGCCATTGTTGAGACAAGTTTAGACTACATAACAGAACCTTGTCTAACAATAATCTAAAGGAATCGTTCTCCCCCCCCCGTCTCCCTGCCATCCTCCATGTGCTTGTGTGTGTGTATATGTGTGTGTATGTTTTAGATCAAGTATTAGTAGTAAACAGATAAAATAATTGATTACAATTCATATTCTTGTGCTGAAAATTAACTTTTCAAGACAATTTTTTATTTGCTTTTGAATGCTAATATGACTAAAAGTTAACTTGAAACCCATTGCTATTCTCCTGTTGGCAGCTCTCATTCCTAAAATTGTGTAACTTTGTAGGCAGAGGTGATTTACATGAGAGCTACATGAAATATTTAGAATGCTTTAGTCCCTATAATGATATTTTGTCAAGAAGAATAAGTTTCTTCACCTTTCGAAAGTATGCAAACAAATGTTAGAGCTTTCTTAGTAAGCATTATTCCATTAACTCAACTTATAATACATTTTTCTAGACATTTAAAATCTTAGTGGAGCTTTGATTACTGCTCAGCAGTCATATTTTGTTTCATTGTTACAGTTAATCAAAGATTTCCTTAAATGCCATCATTAACCATCTGTATATACTTGACACTTCCTCAACACCTGTAGGGAGAACTCATTTATGTTGCTATCACTTGCATCTTCATTGGCTCCTACAAAATATCCTTCTAGACATGGAAGAGGTTCCGAATATCTTATATATCATCCTCTCTAGTCAGAATCTCACCTAGAGCCTTAGCAGCTATAATTTGACACATTGTCAAAATCTGAAAACTATCACCCCATTGGCAAGCACATTTTGGATGCCTCCATGAATATTGTAATGGACTAAGGATACACCTTCCAAGCGGGGACAGAAGTAAACACTTACAGTCCCACCTTCTCCAAAGACTGAGGCAAGAGAACACATAGCCCAAGAAATTTAAGACCATCATAAGCAACATGGTTAGACCCTAACTCAAAAAAGAAAACAAAGCCTCCTTTTTTACATTGATTTTTGCATTTTGACAGGTCAAATTTTTTATTAAGTTAATCACAGGGTAGATTTATATTTCTGTAATATCAAGTTAAGTCAGGACCTTAGTAAAGGAATGCCCATGGGGGTGCCACAACTGCTAACAAGACTTCTGAAGAACCACCCAAATGGGTAGCCAGCCAGCATCTATGACTTGACCTGTGAAAACCCACCCATTGACTAGACCAACATCTACAAACCAGTTTCCAAGGATATCCATGAAATAGAACTTACATTTTCAGCCCTGTCCCTGAAGATATGACCAACATCTGTGACCTAACATCAAAAAGGAATCCCCAGGGGTGTCATAAATATCTAGGAGCCAGAAAAGGAAAGCTGAAAGGTTTGAGCCTGGAACCAGCAAGGAAAGCAGTCTTTATTCATGCCTTACTCCTTACCTCATCCAGCTCTCTATTGTTTATCTTTGTCATTTGTCCCTCTTTTACTAAAGAGTCAGTGTGATTTAGTAGCCCCTGCCTGTTCTGGTCTTGTCCCTCTATATCTTTTTTTCCTTCTATCTTTTTTCTTTTGCCTTCTTTCTTTCTTTCTTCCTCCTCCTCCTCTTCCTCTTGTTCTTCTTCCTTTTACTAGGCTTTCCCAAAGAACATGGGATGACATGGTTTGCATGATTGGTATCTCAGCCTGCTTAGAGTTAGAACTGTTTTATGTTGTCCAATTCTAAATAAATCAACCCTAAACACGTATACATATGAGCAACACTAACTCAACAAGTAATATAGATATATATACACATACACAAACATGTACATAAATATATGTATGTATATACATGTGTGCATGTGTATTGTGTGCATGTGTATCTATGTGTAAAAGTAATAAAAAGGTGAGGTCATAAATTTGAGAGAGCAAGACACAAAGGAGTTGAACATGAAGAGGAAGAGCTAGAAATGCTATAAATATAATACTCATATATGAAAGTCTCAAAAAGTAAAAAATTTTAAATTAAAAAACTACAATAGATAAAAAGAGACCATCAAAGTCAAGGCTGAAATTAATGAAATGGAAATTTAGACATTACAAAGTATCAACTAAAGGAAGAATTATTTCTTTGAAAAAAATGAAATGGGCCGGGCGGTGGTGGTGCACACCTTTAATCCCAGCACTTGGGAGGCAGAGATAGGCAGATTTCTGAGTTCAAGGCCAGCCTGGTCTACAGAGTGAGTTCCAGGACAGCCCAGGCTATACAGAGAAACCCTGTCTCAAAAAACCCCCAAAAAAAAGAAATGGTATACAAAATCTTATCCAAGTTACCCAAAAGAAAGATAAGATCTAAACTAACAAATTAGAAATGAGAAAGGAGACATTATAACAGATATTGCAAAAATTCATAGAATCATAAGAGCATTCTGTCAAATTTTATATTATATGGAATTCAAACACTAAAAGAAATGGGTGATTCTCTAGATGTAAATATCCTACCAAAGGTAAACCAACACCAAGTAAATAATTAAAGAAATAGACCCATAACCACTAATAAGATAGAAATAGAGTTAAAAATCTCCCAACTGTAAAATCCCCAGGGCCAAACAGATTCAACACAGGTTACTATTTAGTGTACAATAATATACTTGCATGAAATATTTTAATATAATAAAACTGTAGAAACAAATTAAAATTGGGAGATTCCAGTGGCTTTTAAGGAAAACAGCGGAGTAAAGAAGGGGAAGAGGTTTAAGAAAAGGAGCAGATTATGAACCTACTGTTATTCTGCTAAATGGACTAAATGTTAGACTGACTTGTGATGACTTATTATTACACCCATAAATCAATGTGTCTTCCAACCCTCACCACAGAATCTCCTTTCTGCAGCTTGTCAAGGTGCAGAGAATAAGAGACTGTGAAAAGCTTCTTTGAAAAGAAAGAAAAAACTTGTGGACATCTATGTCATACCTCCTTCTCCTCCAGGACTCAATGTGAAAAGGGAGTAGATGTACAGTAAGATCCAATGGCAGTGAAATATTACAAGAAAATAGTGTTTATAGGCACAACAGGGAAGCTATACCTATGGGCTGACTAGAGCTGTGACAACATGCACAAGAATCACATGAATACAAGCCAAAGAACATCCCAGGATGGGAGGAAAGGTAAGCATAAAGTTTATTCCTAGCAGTGGGGTTATTGCAATTTATAGCTGCTAAGAGAGGGAGAGTTAGTTTTATTTAGGTGTATGGTCCATGGGAGGTCACTCATGATCCCAGTGGATAGCCACAGCCTCAAGAACAAATTAGGCAGCATAAATTAAACTTCGGGAGGAATCACCATCCCTGACCTCAAGCTGTACTACAGAGCAGTAGTGATAAAAACTACCTGGTATTGGTACAGAGACAGGCAGGAAGATCAATGGAATAGAATTGAAGACCCAGAAATGAACCCACACTCCTATGGTCACTTGATCTTCGACAAAGGAGCTAAAACTGTCCAGTGGAAAAAGGACAGCATTTTCAACAAATGGTGCTGGTTCAACTGGAGGACAACATGTAGAAGAATGAAAATTGATCCATTCTTATCCCCTTGTACAAAGCTCAAGTCTAAGTGGATAAAGGACCTCCACATAAAACCAGATACAGTGAAACTAATAGAAGAGAAGGTGGGGAAGAGCCTCGAATACTTGGGCACAGGGGAAAAGTTCCTGAACAGAACTCCAATGGCATATGCTCTAAGATCAAGAATTGACAAATGGGACTTCATAAAATTGCAAAGTTTCTGTAAGGCAAAGGACACTGTCAATAGGACAAAACGACAACCAACAAATTGGAAAAAGATCTTTACTAATCCTTCATCTGATAGAGGGCTAATATCCAATATATACAAAGAACTCAAGAAATTAGACTCCAGACAACCAAATTACCCTATTAAAAAATGGGGTATAGAGCTTAACAAAGAATTTTCAACGGAAGAAACTCGAATGGCCGAGAAGCACCTAAAGAAATGTTCAGCATCCTTAGTCGTCAGGGAAATGCAAATCAAAACAACCCTAAGATTCCATCTCACACCAGTTAGAATGGCTAAGATTAAAAACTCAGGTGATAGTAGATGCTGGCGAGGGTGTGGAGGAAGAGGAACACTCCTCCATTCTTGGTGGGACTGCAAGATGGTGCAACCACTTTGGAAATCAGTCTGGTGGTTCCTCAGAAAATTAGACATAGCATTACCTGAGGATCCAGCTATACCACTCCTAGGCATGTACCCAGAAGATGCTCGAACATATAACAAGGATATATGCTCAACTATGTTCATAGAAGCCTTATTTATAATAGCCAGGAGCCGGAAAGAACCCAGATGCCCTTCAACTGTGGAATGGATTCAAAAAATGTGGTATATTTACACAATGGAGTATTACTCAGCTATTAAAAACAATGAATTCTAGAGGTTCCTAGGTAAATGGATGGAACTAGAAATTATCATCCTGAGTGAGGTAAGCCAATCACAAAAGAACACACATGGTATTCACTCACTGATTATTGGATATTAGCCCAGAACCTTGAAATGCCCAAGATGCAACTCACAGGCCACATGAAGCTCATAAAGAAGGAAGACCAAGTGGGGGTGGATTTGGTCCTTCTTAGAAGGAGCAATAAAATACTCAAGGGAGCAAATATGGAGACAAAGTCAGGGACAGAAACTGAAGGAGGGGCTGTCTGAAGACCACCCCACCCGAGTATCTATCCCATGTGCAGTCACCAAAGGTAGATGCTGATGTGGAAGTCAGGAAGTGCATGCTGATAAGAGCCTGATATGGATGTCTCCTCAGAGGTCTTCAAGAGTTTGACATATTCAGAGGCAGATGCTCACAACTAGCCATTGAATTGATCATGGGGTTCTCAATGGAGGAGTTAGACTGAAGACTGAAGGAGCTGAAAGGATTTGTGGCACCATGAGGAGAGCAACAATACCAACCAACCACAGCTCCCAGGGTCTAAACCACCAGCCTGGGAGCACTTAGAGAGGGATCCAGGGCTTCAGCTGTGGAGGGCCCTGCTGGGCATAGGTGGAAGAAGAGAACCTTAACCTCATGAAGACTGGACGCCCCAGGGGGTGGGAATTTTGAGGGTGGGGAGGTGGGAGTGGGGAGGTAGATAGAGGTTACATCCACAGAGAAGAAGGAGGAGGGGTGAGGGGATTGGGAGTTCCTGGGTGGGTAGGGGATGGGGTAAGGGGACAACATATGAAATGTAAATAAAACACCCAATAAAAAAAAATTTTTTTAAAAATTCTTTATGAATAGGTGTATAGATGAACCAAATAAAATCATTGGTTTTCTACAGTAAACAGTGGTAGACTCCTACTTTGGTTTGTTGCTAGGAACTCAAGAAGGAACATACATCTTAGGAAGATGGGTATATGTGTTCACATCTCCTCCAAGAGGAGATTTAGTAACAAGTGTTAAATACATGTTTAGCCTAAGGTTTGGATTATGTTTTCCTCTCTGAAAGACTCCATTTAAGTTCAGTCAGCATCAGCTGAAACGTAAAAATATACTAAAAATAAATATGGTACATTAAATATTAGTAGCAAATGGACTAGATCCATCACTTCTCACGTATTTTAAAATATATGTATATGTATTTTGTGGACTGGTAAGGCTTCACAGTGGGTAAATGTTCTGGTTGCTCTAGCCTGATGACCTGAATTTGATCCCTAGAACCTACAAGGAAGGAGAGAACCAATTCCCAGACTTGTTCCAGAGCATACATCCACCAACACACACAGAGAAACACTAAAATTTACATTTTACAAACAAAATATTATAATGAATAAAATACAAATTCGTTTTAAGGTGCTACTGAATTCATTATGGTACAGTGTAATATGAAGGTAAATTTTTAAATAAGTGAGTTTGAATTCCAAGTACATCACTTTTGTATAGTCTGGAGAATATTACAAACATGTCTATGCCTCATTATCATCATAGATTAAAAAATACTGTAATGCAATGCTGAGCTAACAATTTTGTAGATTCCAGCTATCCAAATGTTGTATAGATCTGCTTTTTAGTTGACATTATATAAGTAACGTAATGTTTCACACTTAAATGCTGTCCTTTGACTAACAGATACTAAAAATACCTGTTCTAGCTTGATTTCTGCTGTTGCGATAAAAAATATTCTGACCAAAAGCAACTTAAGAGAGGAAAGATTTTATTTGACTTGCTCTTTTATGTCCCAGTGCATCAATGAAGGAAGTCGGGACAGAATCATGAAGCAGAAGTCATGAAGGTAAGCTGCTTGCTGACTCAGGCTCAGACTCTGCTCACTTTCTTTTACAGTCCAGGATCATCCTCTGTAAATGGTGCCATCCACAATAACATGGACCCACCCACATCAAGTAATAATCAAGATAATCCCCACAGAGTGTCCATGGGCCAATATGATCTAGGTAATTCTTCAGTTGAAGAGTTCCTCTTAGTTGACTCTAGACAGTTAAATCTAACTACAGCAGCATTGCTATTACAAAGTTTGTCCAAAGTGAGTTTGGAGTCAGTTTACAATGTTATTAAAATTTCATTACCTTTAAAATGCCTACAAATCACTGATCTAGAGAGGAAAACCATCACAACATTGACTTGCAGAAAAAAGTACATTGAGTATTTGTTATGTGTACACAAGTAGTGTGGGACACATGTACACAAATGTGTGACATTTACTTATGATAAATCTTTTTCTTCAAATCTTGTCAGACACAATCATTTCTAAACCGCAAATGTAATGAATGTATTTGTCTTTAGAACTGAATTAAAGTTACGTGATTGCAACATGCCTCATCAACATCTATCACTCATGAACTCAATGTTTGAGTTCTTTGCCTCTATGATTTCAAAAAACATTTTCTTTCTTTTCTTGAATGGAGGGAGAAGAAAACGACCTTTGATTTACATTCAAAATGTTGAGTATCTCTCCCAGGAAGCTCAAAAGGACCTTGATGAAAGGTCCACGATGGGATGAAAGAAGACAAAAGAACCAGGCTCACTCACTCTTGCTTAATTGCATTCTCTATCTGTCTCTCACCAGAAGAAAGGAGCGGGGTTAAAACTTGCCTGACTTCATATGAGGTTGTAATGAGGAGTATTTGCAAGGGAAAAGAAAAGGAAACAAGGCTAAGCACCAATTGCAGAGCGAGGCTACACAATCTCCATTTTGAAGAAAGAAAATTGCAGAAAGCTCAGAAAACAGGGAGGGTATGTTGCTTGCTGACTTTCTTTCCTGAATATCAAACTGTCCTTGCTTTAAAAAGTCTTTTCTACCAGAGGGACATGGTAACTGTTGTCTTATATCACCTAAGAACAAAGTAGTAAATGAGTATAATGACTGGACATAAATATTCATGAAATCAGGTAATTACAAGGATAACCACTGCCTTTTGATTGTTTAGAACTGGACTGATTATCACATGAAAACCATTCATTTTTTGAAAGAACGCTATTTCTTCTTAAGCATTTGTACTGGGCAACGCTTCTCTAGCAGGAGGTGCCGTGATCCCTAATTTAGAATGCAATACCATCAATTTAGGAAGGGCAAGAGGTGGAAATGTCATTACCAAAGTAGTTTGTTAAGGTCACAGGCAGTGATCTAGAAAGTGCAAAGGCTGTTAAAAGCAAGGATGCAAAGAATGTACTAACATAACCATGCATCCATAAGACCTTGCATCGCAACACATTCTTCAAGAAAATGACCCTCATTTTCAACTCCAAGCACTAAATATTGCTATAATTGTAGTTACAAAATGCCTGTAATTGCACTAGCTTAGAAGATTTGTATCTATTTCTAGGTTGGGCTAAATTTAAAAACACTTTATAGTATGATAAGAAAAGTGTTAAGTGCTGTAGGAGACAATCAGGAATGTATAGTTCATTGATGCAATAAACTTTAACTTAGTGTCTATCAAGAGCGGGCATTCATGACACATAGCACTCAGCTTCATCTGTGGAATTCAGGCACAAAAGCAGGGTTTTTTCAAACACAGCAAAGTGGAATTTTTAGAAAGGTTTAGAGAACTGAGGCTGAAGAGATGGCTCAGCAGTTAAATGCTGGGCTTACAACCAAAAGTACAAGAGTGTAAAATGCTGGGCAACAGCAAAGCAAAGAAGGAAATCACTTAAAATGTATGAAGTACTAAAAAGACTGATGTTCTTACTAATTTATAAATTTGGATCTGGGCTTGCTACCTCCCTGTGGAAAGTTTGCACTTGAGCTTACTAGAATTTTTTTTCCCAAAAACTCATTTCAAGTTCCATATTTAAAGAAGAATTATCATAGGACTTCCTTTGTAGTTCTTCAAAAACAAGCAAAACAGCAAGCAAGCAAAAATAACAGACCAAATTATAACTTCAAAGGAGAAAAAAATCAGTAAGGAAACAATATTGATTGTACTTTGATGGTACATGACTCTTTCTAAAGAAACACCTATGAAGAAATATTAATCTGAAATTTCAATGTGTTTCTTGATAAAAGATAATCATGGCTGTTTCAGTTAGATAAGTGCTTGGAAAAATATGAAGTTACCCGAGTTCACAGATAATAAAATGAGAAATCTTTCCTTCTGGAGACAATTCTTTTACTTACTCTCTTTCAAGTCAATTCTAGGGATTTTTATCAACTTCTCAAAATGAATGTCTTTTAATTGGCCTTGAGTCAGACAGACTACTTCTAAAATGCGTAATGCCATTTTGCTACTGTTTCTGTCAAAGCATTTTATAGCCACCGTAACTTGTGCATTGTGGAAAGTGCTTAGTCTGTCGTTTCTATCTGTATGTGACCAAATTTATATCATCTTTTAAGTCTGGAGATTTGAGAGTTCAGGAAGTCTGTTCACATTATGCATTCCATTTCAACACTGAAAATGTCATCGAAATTTCTGAAATCTCTGTTGCCTCATCTTATCTTCAGGTCAGTGATGTGTCACATGTTAAGTAAGAAATTCAATGTAGGAGTGCATGAGTTGTGAATTTACAATAAGCATCTGGAAAATGATTCTATACAGTGCTCATTGAGAGAGTCTTTGTATGGGTTGATTAATAAATTTTAAATTTAATGTCTCAATAATTTTCATTCAACTATTAGGTGTCTTTTGGTTATGATGTCCAAAACGATATTCATCAGAATTCTTTGAAGATAGTGACCTAGCTCATTGTAAAGCCACGTAAAGACATTTTTACTGATTAATTGCAATCTCAACCTGCAACTTACCCTGCCCTCAAGTTACTGATAGAGAACCCCAAACAAAAATGCTACAATACTGTATAGGCTACTCTGTCCCTGCCAATCCCTGGGATATTCAATGTGGTCCATGCAGTGTGTTATATGTTCAGAATATAAAAATAAGATATTTTAAAAATAAATAACAAACATGCTCTAGAGGAAAAGTTAAATGACTAGGTGATCATGAAATGAATTAACCAATTAACTAGAAGAAATGATGTAAGTTCAGCAATACAATACTGTACAATGTACAGTTATTATAGAGAAGAAAATACTAAATTTACCAAAAAAAAAATAGAATGGGAAGAAAAAAATGTGGGACCAATTATCGCAGAATGGTTTGACTGAGAGATTACCAAAGAAAACCCAGATAGAATAAGGATACTCTCATGCCAGGTCTACCAACAAGACAAATATAAGACATGAAAGTTCTCCAATGGTCTTATTGCTGAATCAACAGATATAAGTCAATGCTGTGGCTGAAGACTACAGGAAAAGGAAAACAAGAACAGATCTGTCTGGTAGCTTCAGATACAGTGAAATTCAACAAGAAAAGCATCAGTAGATGGTGCACATGGATAACTTACTATGTACCAGGCCCAGAGTTAGCCTTGTTATGTGCATTATCTGACTTTATCCTTCATGTCTTATTTCATTCTCATTTTATAGGTATGAAAATTGATTCTCAAACTGATTAAACAACTCTCTTACAGTCCCGAAGTCAGTACAGTCACTGTCTGATCTACAACTCTGTTTCCATTGTTTTGTAACATGTGATAGTTAGAAGTAACATAAACCAGGGGTCAGTAGTCTGCTTCACGACAATGTTCTAGACTGGCTGGATAAACCTTATATGTAACACATTTTTGTTTTATTGAAGGACATGAATGTTTGCTTTGTTTTGTTTTGTTTTGTTTGGGGGTGTTTTTGTTTGTTTTGTGTTTGGTTTGGGTTTTGGATTTTTGGGTTGTTGGTTGTTTGATTGTTTGATTGTTTGGTTGGTTAGTTGGTTGGTTGGATTGTTTTGTTTTGTTTTGTTTTTTGTTGGTTGGTTTGTTTTGCCCTAGCTATTGTGAATAGAATATCAGTGGACAAGGCTAAGCGAGTCTCTGTGGAGAAGGACGTTGAGTCCTTTGTGCATATGCCAAGGAGTTGTATAGCTGATATGATCGGCTCGGTTTTAGTTCTTTGAGGATTCTCCACTCTGATTTCCATAGTGGCCAACAGTGACTGAGAGCTCCCTTTTCTCCTCATCCTCTCCAGCACATGTTGTCATTTATTTCGTTGCTCTTTGCCATTCTAAATGGAGCACAGTGAGTTCTCAAAGTTGTTTCACATTTTCAGACCTCTTTGCTAACCATTTTTACTTCTTTGAGAATTCTTCCTCCAGATCTCAAGCCCATTTTTTAAAATAGATTGCTTCTTTTATTGATTCTATTTTTTTTAGTTCTTTATATATTCTGCAAATTAATCAGATGTATAGCTGGCAAAGATTCTTTCCCGTTCTGTCGGCCTCCTCAACACTCAATTGATTGCGTCCTTTGCTATAGAGAATCATTATAGTTTTATGCGTTCCCAATTATCAGTTGTTACCCTCAGTTCCCTAGCAAATGGTGTCCTTCCTGTTCAGAGAATCCTTTCCTACATGTACATCATATAGAGCAATACTTCTGTGTCCTTCTGGCAATTTCAGTGTTTCAAGTTTCACACTTAGGCATTTTATCCACCTGGGGTTAGTTTTTGGTCAAGGTTGTGAATTCTAGTCTGAATGTTAGTCTATTCTGCTTGTGAACATCTAGCTTCCCAGCTCTATTCCATTCTTCTGCTTGTGAACATCTAGTTTTCCCGGCTCTATTTGTTGAAGATGCTCTTCTTCCTCGTATATGCAGTTAGCATCTTTATCACGTATTAAATGGCTGTATTTTGTGTACTTTGTGAACTAATGCTTGTAACTTTAATTTTTTTAAATCCTGTTTTTAATGATGGTTCTCAAATTCTTTAATCTCCCTTATAGCCCATCATCTGCCAGAGGCAGTGGAAAAGAAATTATATGGGGGAACCTGTTTAGAAAAGTTCTTTGGAGCAACTCCTGTCTGTGTTGTCTGGAGATTGGCAGTTCAGTTCACAGGTTAGCAGGCTGGATCCACTTGAGAACTCTTCGGGGATGTACGAATAGTCCAATTTGGTAGAGATGGGTTAGCAACAGTGGTGACACAACCTACCAGAGACAGCCTCAGCTCAAGTCAAGAGGGACCAACAAGAACACCAGTAGAAGTTCCTGGCTGTGCCTCTCTCAGGGAAGTGAAGACTAGTAAAGGCTTGAGACCCATAAGTGTTGCACAGCTAGTTGTACCAGCAAGCCAAGCTCTGTCTCCATCACTCCGTGGAGTGATGTCTATAAACTCCAAACAGCACATGTCCTCCATGTGCCTTGCCCCAGCACTGGTTTTGATTCAGCACATGCATCTAATCAGCCTGAGTCCTTGGAAGTGGTAACAATATGTAACACACTACCAGAAGTTCTTTGGTTTGTTTCTCTCTATGGAGTCACAACAAATGCAACTCAACTATGCAGTGTAAGGCAGACCAATACATGTGTGCTGTTAGCAAAGAATCCTTCATCATGTGTCCTGTCACACGCTTACTTTAGCAGAACATCCTCTCTCCTGTGTCTGCTTCAGTGAAACATTCCTTCACAAATCTGCCTTAGCCTTTCACACCTGTGTCCACTTTAACAAAATGTTTCTTCACATGTTTGCCCCAGCAAAATACCATCCAACTGACTTATCAAAGAACCCTTAAGTTTCCACTTAAAGTGCTTGGTACTTTGATGTAGTTCTGTTGGTCTTCATGTCTGGTTTTCTGCCAGTACCATGTTGTTCACATTCTTTTATTTTATTTCTGTTTTTTTCTTTTTTAAACATTTTTTATTAATTATTCCATTCATTTACATCTCAAATGATATCCCACTTCCTAGTTACCACTTCTATCCACCTCTCATCCCATGATATCCCACTTCCTGGTTACCCCTCCACCACCTCCCTATTTCACATCTGCCCTCCTCCCTCCCTTTTGCCTGTATGAGAGTGGTCCCCCAGCCACCCACTCACACTCTCCTGCCCCATGGTTCTAACATCCCCCTACTCTGGGGCATCAAACCTCCCTGGGACCAAGAGCATCCCCTCCCATTGCTGTCAGGCAAGGCCATCCTCTGCTACATATGTATCTGGAGCCAAAGATCCCCTTTGGTACACTCTTTGGTTGGTGGTCTAGTCTCTGGGAGAACTGGGTGGTCAGGCCAGCCTGTGTTGTTCTTCCAATGGGGTTGTAATACTCCTCCAATCCTCCAGTCCTTCTGCCAGCTCCCCCACCGGGTTCCCTGAGTTCAGCCTGATGGCTGGCTCTAAGCATCCACCTCTGCATTGATCAGTTGCTGGCCGGACCTCCCCAGGAACTGCCACACTTGGTTTCTGTCTGCATGTGCCTCTTAACCACGGCAACAGTGTTGGGTTTGGTGTCTGCAGACATGTCATATCCTCACATTCTTATACCCACAGACGAATAGTCTCATCCCTCAGCAAAGAAATGTTTCCTTGCAACAGGTGGAGACCATTATAGAAAATGTAGCTTGTCAAAATGCCGGGAACAAGTGAACATGTGGTACCCAACACAAACTGTTATATCTACACGATCCCAGCGTGTAAGGCTCAGGAATCAAAGCAAGACAGAAGGTGGAAAGATTGTAAAAAGCCAAAATAACAGGGAGTTTGACATGAGGTTATGTTTCCTGGAAATGTCAGAGAAGCTACATCCATGAAGTCTTATCAACATGGCTGCCTAAACAAGACCTCAGAAAAGAACATTGATAGACGTGCTAACATAGATGCAGAAAGTCTCGTGGGTCACAGGCTGAGAATAATGGATGCTGAGAATAGGAGAAATAGTCTTTCCCAGAAGAGAAAAAGAAAAATTGGTTGCCCAATACTAAGTGGTCAGCAAAGAAACACACACAAGTAACATTATATAGACAGATTTAAAAGACTGTGTTTATATATTTAAGAATATATAAATTAAATATATATAATACATATAAAACACAACAATTACAGAATTTTAGAGACAGCAAGGAGGTTGCATAGGAAGGATTAGTGGAAGGAAATAGAAGCATAAAAATGATAGAAAACAATTCTTCTTGATAATTTTTTTTAAAAAATCATTAAATTAGAGGGAAAGTGCAAAGAAATTCCAGAAATGGACTGCTAGTATTTACCTCTGCTGTCCTTAAACAAGAGACACTTCCAAGACTACCTGTTGTAGTGTGTGGGAAAGGGAAACAAAGAACTGAATAGTTCCTAAATTTTCAATATGCAAATAAATAAACTAAAGGTCTTATTTGGTTGGTTGGTTGGTTGGTTGGATGGATGGTTGGTTTTGTTTTACTTTTTCTGTAGTACCAGAGATCAAACTTGGGGCCTCATACATGTTAGGCAAGAGTTCTAGCTGGCAGCTAACTTTCAAGCTTAGGTAAAGTGTTCTCTTCAATTTAGTGAGTCCAGCAATAGCCCAAGAATCTGCATGTCTGGCAAAATCATTGATGGCTGATGATGTATGTCTAAGAATTATTTTTAATAGAAAAATATGGGAAATGAAAATGTTACAGTTGGCCAGGCGGTGGTGGCACACGCCTTTAATCCCAGCACTTGGGAGGCAGAGGCAGGCGGATTTCTGAGTTCGAGGCCAGCCTGGTCTACAGAGTGAGTTCCAGGACAGCCAGGGCTACACAGAGAAACCCTGTCTCGAAAAACCAAAAAAAAAAAAAATGTTATAGTTGGACATGGTGGCTTATGCTGTCACCACAGCACTCAGGTGACCAAGGCAGAGAGATTGCTGTGAGATCCAGGTCAGTATAAACAACAGAGAGAAAACTCATCTCAAAAAGCAAAACAACAAAAAAAAACTTTTTCACAGATACAATCTGTATTTTTATGTTAACTAACAAAGTTATATTTGTTGTCTATGACAGAACATACATGGAAGAATAAAGCTAATTAATACACCCATTATCTACATAACTACATTAAGCTAATTAACATATCTTGCCTAATAACATCATTTGATGGCAACGTTATTTGAAATTTACTTTTCCTATATCATAACTAGATACTGTAACTGTGGAGGTCAGCTTCAATTGTCACCTTGACACAACTCAGAATTACCTGGGAAAAGAGTCTCATCATGGATTGTCTACACCTTGTTGGCTTGGTAGGGAGCAGAAGAAGCCCTGAGTTGAGTGGAGTCCTGAGTGAATGTGGATTGCTGACCTGGACATAGCCATGACAAGGACAAAGGCCTCAGATTCATGGGAAATTGGCAAAGTCTTTCCCCATGTAGGTCAGGCTCAGACTTGACAAAGCCTTCTTCCCCTAGTCCAAGTAAATGATTGATGTGTGCAAAACCAGCAGCTACGCTTCCTCCACCTAACTGCATACAGACCAAGACTGCAGCCTACAGATACCTCATACCAGGACTAGATAGCCCCACCCACTATGCTGTAAATCATAAACACACTCAAGTTCTGGGTTGAAAGGTAGAATAGATATGGATCCCTAAGAGTGCCCATAGCCCATCTGTGATCCACGTTCTTTTATAACCCTGTGGCTGTCACTGTCTCTTCTTCATTCCCTAACTTGTCCTAGCTAGGATTCAAGGACCAAGTTGTACAGGTTGTAGTAGACATGTGTGTGGTGTATTATCTCAATTACATTTATCAATGTAGGAAGACCCAGTCCACAGGAGCTTCACCTGTATAATGATGGAGAAGCTGAGCTGAGCACAAGCAAGCAAACAAGTAAGCATATACGCATGCATTTGTTTCTTTCTGTTCTTTACTGTAGAAAAAATGTGATTAGCTGTTTGTGATCTCTGCCCTGACTTCCATACAATGACAAACTGTAACCTGAAATTATATAATGAAACAAACCTCCCCTAAGTTGTTTTTTGTCTTAACTTCTATATTGAAAAAATTTTTCATTTCATATTTTGGTCACACTTTTCCCCCTCAACCAGCTCTTCCAAGATCCAGTTTACCATAGCAACATAAATAAAACTAGAACAATCACTATAATGTACAATTAATATTTTGAGCCAATCTTTTCTACCTAATTGAAATTGGATACCTTTGAACCAAAGTCTCCCCTTCCTGGGGCTTGGCAACACCACTCAAGTCTATCATCTCAAATGTTTCAGATTCCACATATTGAATATATATAGTATTAGTGTCTGGATTATTTCATTTAGCATAATTTTCTAGAGACTTATCCATTTGTGTTGTCAAAAATGACAAGATTTCATTACAATTGCTGAATGGCATTCCATTTGAGAATGGCATTCCATTTGAGATATAAGTATATATAACAATGTACATATGTTATCTACATCCATACACAAAACAATTTCATCTATTTTTCAATCTTTAGACTATCAGGCAATTCCGTAATTTGTAAACTGTGAACAATCTTGCAACAAACATGGTGATGCAATAGCTCATAAGCAATTTTCAATATATACATTGAATATACACATATATACACATGTATAATACATGTATACACATATATACATATATCTAGAAGTAGAATTGTTGGATCATATTGCTTTTAATTCTATTAGGAAATTCTGTGGGTTTCTTTCCATGATGACTATGCTAATTTTCATTTGACCAGCATTATGCGAGGGTTCCCTTTTCTCAATATCTTCACCAAATGTTTTCTCTTGTAAGTTTTTGATAACAGAGTACTAATTATATAAGGTGGTCAGTCACTCCTGTTTTACAAATTTCTGACTGTGTTTTGGGGGGGCTTGTTCCTTTTATTTACTTATTTATTTTTAAGTTACCCAGGCTGGCCTGAAACTCATAATCCTCCTGTGTTGAGACTATAGGCATGGCATGTGTCACCATTTGTAGCAAAACTTGTACATTCTCTTAGTTTGGGTCTTATTGCTCTGAAGAGACACCATGACCAAGGCAACTCTTATAAAGGCAAACATTTAATCAGGGCTGGCTTACAGTTTCAGAGGTTCAGTCCATTATCATTATAGCAGAAAGTATAGCAGCATCCAAGCAGACATGATGCTGGAGAAGAAGCTGAGAGGTCTACATCTTGATCTGAAGGCAGCCAAAAGGAGATTTTCTTCCTCAATGGTTGGAGTTTGAGCATAGGAGCCTCAAAATCCACCCTCACAATGACACACATCCTCCAACAAGGCCACCCCTATCAAACATTGTCACATCTTCTATATAGTGCCCCTCCCTGGACCACCATGTTCGTCCTTTCAAGTAAGATAGAGCAGATAGAGAAACCCAACTGAGTAAGGCCAAACACAGTAACTTAGAGAACTGTAATACAGTTAATATAATAAAATACTAGCTCAAGATAATCCTAGCCCCATCCTGCACTCTTCTTTAGGAGCCTCAAGGAAGAAAGTCTCCTGATGTTCTTAGCCATACATGTCTATATCTTCTACTTAATATCTATATCCATAATATATATAATAGATATTACATGTATATAATATCTATAGTTTTTAAACTTCTACTGCATATCTCAATTCTCATGCTACAATCCCAACGTCTTGTTCCATCCTCTGAGGAGATGAAGAACAGCTGACCCCAGTCAGCTTTAAACATATCCTTTCAATCAAGGTTGACCAAAGTCCTAATTATTTCAGGCTTTGCACCTTGACAGGCTAAGCTAATTATTTGATTTGATTGCCTGAGGGAATGACAGATGATTCACCATGCTATCTCACTACAAGCAGCTTGGAACAATTCGGTGAACTGTTTTAATGGCTTAATTACTGTGGTTCTTCAAACATCCAAATTAACCGAAAATGAAAGTCATTTAAACAAACAAGCAGGTAAGGGTGTTAGGACATCAGAAGGCTGTGTGAGAAATATTTATCACATTGACTAAACGTAGCTCCACAGTGAAACTTGTGACTTTGGTTACTGGCACTTACAGCCCTTAATCAAATCTAATGGTAACATGTGTACATAGTCATAATAGTATACAGCACAGACTTTCACTGATTAAAAATGTGGTAAAAATGTTATTTGCTGTGTAATTAATGGGCTTAAATTCTGCTCCTGATTTTGGTACAGCATCCATGTGGAGTTGATTCAAGATAAAGAAATCAGGATAATATTTCCTCCGGAGGCTTCAGCATTCTTTCAAGTTTCCTATGTTTATATTTTTATTTCAGTTTTTATATATTTATTAAGTATATATTGAGTTCTTGGACTGTTTCTAAAGCTAACAGTAATTTGTGCTGATACATGTGTAGCAAAATAGTGTGGCATGGAATCCAAGCAAAGCAAACAGATTCATACAGCCTTACCTTTTAGAGAACTGCCACTAAGTAGAAAAAGTAACAGGATCCAGCCATAAGAGCAGCTCCCTCTCAGTTCTAAATGGGATCAAAGCCTCCCCTCCAGGCTCAGGGAGATAGGCAGAAGAGGCAGAGATCTTGTAAGACAGAGCAGATGGATGACTCCTGAACAGCAGTGCCTGGGAGACACAGTAGAGCTGACATACACAGCAGCTCAGACCCTGTGACATCATGCACAGGGCCTGCACAGGGACAAGCCAGACAATGCTGAAATGGGGAGTGGACACTGGCTCCCATCCCTAACAAAGAAACTATATGTGACTAGTACCAGGATGCAAAAGAAAAATTAGTATTCTCCAAAGGAGTCTCACTGGACATATGAACCACATTTCAGGACAGGCCCCATACCCAGAAGAAGTTGGCCAACACAAAACAAATGCAATAATGTTTTTGCAGACTTTTATCTTTTTGACCTTTTGCATGTGTATTTTGCTTTGTGGGTTTACGTTTGTGTTTCTTGGTTTTTTTCTGTTTGTTTGTGGTTTGTTGTTTTTCTTAAGAGAGTGTGGAGTTAGATGGGTAGGGATGTGGGGAAGATCTGGGAGCAGTCGCAAGAGGAGAAAAATGTGATCAGAATATATTGTATGAAAAGTATTTTTCAATGAAAAATAACTGTTAACAGGAGAGAGACTTCCAGCAGCAAACAGTCTGGGCTTGACACTTATACCAGCTACATAATCGTGTCTGCCACCGTTTTCCCTCTGTTTTACATTAAGGGGTAACACAAAGAAGGAACCTTCTCCTAGATGAAGATTAGTCAGTTAAAATCTGTGGAGTCCCAAAAGAGACTCTCATGTGCCATAAGTCTGCGGTCATTTATGTGTGTCCATGAGAAGAAATGAAACTTAGCCTACAAACGTGTTAAATAAAAGCCCAAAACTTTCCTTTCAGTTTGACTAAAATTAAAAAAACAAAAAACAAAAAAACAAAAAACAAAAACAAAAAAAACTCTTTCTCCTCATCCAAATGGGTCATTAGTGGCAAATTTACTTGAAGTCTTTCGTCTGGCCAGGATTTTCTCTGAATTTGTATCTAAGTTTTTAAGAGTGACAGTAATGCTGAGTCACCTGGACAGGGATCGAGGAGTTAACATGTGATGTCCTCTGCTCTCCGTCCTCTCCTGAACTGTCCTTTATCTCTCTTCTCAGCCTCTAGTCCAGTGGTTCTCAACCTTCCTAATGCTTCAACCCTTTAATACAGTTCCTCAGGTTGTGGTGAACCCCAACCATAAAGTTATTTCATTGCTACTTCTTAACTGTAATTGTGCCACTGTTATGAATCATACTGTGACTATCTGTTATGCAATTCCCAGGAGGTCACAACCCACAACTACTTAGAACTAATTGAGACTAACAAAATAAGTTATTTTCCTTCTGCCCAGCTTCTCACCCTGAACTTTCCATGAGATGACAACAAATCCCACTATGAGTTCTTCCCTTTCTACCTCCAGGGACAGCAATTCGCCTTCTCCATTCTAACACTGGGGGCTGTGCAGTCGCAAAAGCATCATTTCTGCTCCCAGAATCTGAGTCGTTGATTTCACCAGCTCACTCCCAACCCCCAAGGGCAGGTAGGGTCTGGCAGTGAGCTGCCTAAGGCACAGGCAACACTTTTCCTTTTCCACATTGTTCCTCACTGGTCTCCCCAAAGAAATGTTTTTTAGTGATGTAAATGTAGAATTGCTCCCTATTCAAACACTCTGCTTTTTTTTAATTAAATCTTAAAATTCACTACAGCCTCTAGATGACTTCATTAGAGAAGCCTGGAAAGGCTTTCTGCCTCTTGTCTGTGATCCTTCCTTGTTTCCTGAAGGTCAGGCTAACTTTGTATCCTTACAGCTTGAAAGAGAATAAGAGAGAAGTGGGAGACAAAATAAGAGAGGGTTGATTATCCACAACGTTAGCCAACAGAAATAATACTTGTATCCACCATTAGGGAGGCTCCAGTTTAAGGTCAACGTAGGCCATACAGCAAGACCCTGTCTCAAAAAGAGAAGGCAAGAGAATAAATATACTCTCCAGAATAAACGCCCATGGTGAAAGGCAACTCATTCTAAGAATTATAAGAAAAAGATATGAAGAAGAAACCATGTGGTTTTTGAGCAAAGATTCCTGTGAGTTGGGCTAGAGTAGAAAAACCACAGGTGGATGCTGCATGTAAAACTGCCATAAGAAATCCAAACAAGCAAAGTGGTAACGCAACTATCCAGAGAGGGTTCAGACAAATGGGCGAACAGGAAAATCCGCTGGAGTTTCATAGAAGGCAGTTTCTACTTAGAATAAAACCATCACAGTCATTGTTTTCTTTCTAAATAGCTGTAACGGAAAGTTATTCCCAGTGAAGCTTGTCATCGTTGCCGAAGCAGCCTCCAGGGACCTGAGAATAAACCTGACTCTCAGGAAGTCATAGTGACTCTAAGAAAATGTTTCTGTCTGTTGGTTTAAAAGAGCCAGGCCTCAAGGGCTGTGTTATAAGAATTAGAACTTTTCTCTACGAGAACAGCACATTTAACTTCTGATTTACTTTCAAGTTTCAGAAAAGGACTATAAAAAGTCTGGTTCCCACCAGTCCCCTACTGTGAAGTGCAGCCTCCTGATACAGTGTTAGAGAATTGATCCATGCATAATAAATGCTTTCATTATGACCACTGCTTTCTCTCCACCCCAGTGGCTCTTCATGGTTTGTGGTACTGAAATATTCCGAGTACTGCGATTTATTTCTTCCCCAAAAGTACATTGAGGTGTACGCTATCATCAGCCAGTCTGCTCGGTCATGTCATTTAGATGTGAAACTTCCCTATGCTTTGTTCTCTTATAGCCATTTATTGGAATATTTTATAGAGTCATAATTCAACCTCAGTTTAAAGAAAACACAAGGGAATTATCTGTGTAATGGAATAAGTAAATGGAGTTTCCAAAGAAGATGAGAGGACTCAAGGTTAAGAAAAGTTCTGTGTGAAACTAGAAAATGCTTTTAAGCCTTATTTTATTCACAAACATTTCGATATACAATTATGTAGGAAAGTAATGTGCGAAATTGGACTCAGCACTGTGAAAAGAAATCCCCGAGTGTTGGTCTTACTAGGAATGTTTTAAATCTCCACACAGGGTGAAGTGTATCTATCACCATTGGGTTGGATGGGATTTGCATGGATTATGTCTGTCGCTCTATCATATTTGCAAATCTTAAGCTTAAAGCACTAGAAAAATCTTTCTGCAGGTCAATAAAGATGAAAACCATAGAAAGATAAAATCTAGAAATATGAAAATCAACAGGGACAATGTTTCATTTTTTTTCCTTGATACCAAAAGAATTACCTGACATAAGATAAAATCTTCAGAAGAAAAATAACGTTAGCTCTCAAAATATAATGTAACCTTTCCAATTTCCTCCGTTTCTGATTCCTCGGAGTTGTAAAACTAGACTGAAAAATATTACAAATGCCTTTGCACTTGGCGTTTATAATACATACTTAAAATCACCTTAACTTTGAAGAAAATATTTTTTTCATCCTTGAAACACATTTAGTGTTCATTCTAAATGTACATCTTTATGGGGTAGACTGTGATAGACCAGTGTGCACATACACAATGTAGTCACCAAACCAGGGTAACAAAAATTCCTGTCTCTTTAAACATTGGTCACTTTTGTGTTGGGAGTTTTGTGATCTTGTCATTTTGAAATTGAAATCTGTCACTGGGGAAAGTCATCCTATTGTGCTGAAGATGAAGCAGAAATGCTGTCTCTGGGCTCTGCTTTCTCATGCAGATTCCCTGTGCAGAACTCCCTTAAGTTCCCCTCCCTCCATGTCCTCTCTAGTATCTTTTGTTTACATGCCTCTTCACTCTTCTGCAATACTATCTCATTGATTTTTAGGAATTAATTTTCTAAAAAGGTTTTTGTTTTGTTTCCATGTCTTGCTTTTGCTTCACTTGAAGTAATGACTCCTAACTATGCTGTAGTTGATAGGGTTGCATTTTATGGCTGTATAGTATTCTCTTGCTAGAATGTGTATTTTCTTCACTCATTGACTAGAACCCTTCCTCTACTATATACAACAGATAGTTCTCAAAATGTAAATTATAACTTCCTTGATATTCCATCTCTTGCCAGAAGAGCAGTCATTCAAAAAACAGCTAAGAACAAATCCTGGCACAGAGGCAGAAATGAGGCAATCCAGCCACTGTGGAAATCAGCATAGAGGCTTCTCAGAAAACCGAAAACACATTTGCTTTAGGACCCAGCTCTCCCACTTCTGGTATTTACCCAAAAGATTCCAAGTCGATGTATCCCAGAGATACTTCTACATCAATGTTTATTGCAGTACTGCCCACAATAGCTAATCAATCTACGTCTATCAAGAGAGAAAAGAAAATTCTGCCATGTATATACAGTACAATATCTTTCTTCCATAAAGAATAAAATAGTGTCATTTTCAGGAAAATGTAAACAATAAAATATAATCATATTGCACAAATTAAGTCACTCAGAGAAATACAAATATCCCATGGTTTTCATTCATTTTTACTTTTATTGAAAATAGGTTCCTTTCTCAGGTGACATATCCTGATTATAGTCCCCCCTCTTCTTCTCCCAGTTCCTTCCCACCTCCCCTCCAGATCCACGCCCTTCTGTCTCTCATTAGAAAAGAACAGGCTTCTAAGAGAAAACAACTAAACATTACAAAATAAAATGTAATGAGATGAAGTAAAAGCTATCATATCGAAGTTGGATATGGCATCCAAAAAGGAGGAGAAGAGTCACAAAAGCACAAGAGTCACAGACCTGCTCACTCTCAGTCAGCAGGCTCATGAAGATATAATCTAAATGCTGAGATATGTACACAGAGGGCCTGCTGGAGAGCCATGTGGCCCTGTGCCTGCTGCTTCCATCTCTGTGAGCTCCTACGCATTTTGTTTAGTTGAATCAGAGGGCCATGTTTTCCTGTGGCTCTTTGAAAAACAAAATTCCGTAGGATTCTCTGAGCTCTGGGGGATTTGCTGGAGACTTCCCATTTAGACTCTCTCTCCACATAATGTCTGACTGTGGATCTCTGCATTTGTTCCCATTTGCTGCTGGAGGAATGAAGTGGAAATTTAAGGGTTCTTTGGAGAGTCAGTTGTGTTGGATGGTGTTTTGCTGGGGCAAATACATGAAGGAGTGTTTCCTGAAATGGACACAGGTGAAAGACTAAGGCAGACTCGTGAAGGAACGTTTTGCAGACACAGGAGAGAGGAGGCTCTGCTAAAGCAAGCACATGAAAGGACAGCTGATGAAGGGCCCTTTGCTAACAACACACACGCACTGGTCTGCCTCAAGGTGCACAGTTTGTGGGACTGTATAAGGGTATCCTGGGTCATGGTTGAGCAGGTACTTAGAACCCCGAGATTCTCCGTGGAATTCTGCGTGAGAACCGGCAGGAGTTCGGTCCTTCCCATTATCTAGGATCCTGAAAACAGTCACATTTCCATTGAGTCACATATAGGCCTCAGGCCCTAGAGATTTACATACTAATGAAGGCCAGAGGGCAGAGCAAATTAAACATTCCTCCCCCAGATCCTCCCCTAATCCTCCCCCTTTCTCCCTCCCTATATAACTCGGGACGGCCCTGAGTTTTTGGGGGTACGCCTAGATCCATCTATTATCCGTCATGTCAATAAACCTTTTTGGAACCAAGGACTTCCTCGTGTTACTGGGGCCCGCCGCCGCCAAGGCCCTCAGGCCACTGGAACCGTAGGATCTTCTTCCCTGATGTGGGGACCCGCCACGGCGGCGGCGGGCTTGCGCTGTGGCGGCCTTTTTTAAATTTTCCCCACAATAGTTGAGCTCCTTTTGTCTGGACTCCATAGAGAGAAACCACCAAAAAACTGTTGGTGGTCTGCCTTGGCTTCTTGATGCTTCTGAGGACTCAGGAGGATTGGCAGAGTGATATCTGCTGAGACAGACACACATGCAGAGGCAAGACCCATGGTGGAAACATGATGTGTGGAGGGATAAATAGGACTGGATGGGCAGTGGCAGAGGCTGAGCCTGGCTTGCTGGTAGAGCTAGCTGTGCAACACTTGTGGGTCTCATGTCTTTACTGATCTTCACTTTCCTAAGAGAGGCACAGTCAAGAACTTCTCCTGGCATTCCTGTTGGTTCCTCCTGCTGACTGGCGCTGAGGCTGAGGCCTGGCTGTCTCTGCTAGGTAGTGCCACCACTGCTCATTTCTGTTTGCTATCCCAACTCTACCGAACTGGACTGCAGGTGCATCTGTGAAGTGTTTGTGCGTGGATCAAGCTTCTGCTGCTGACTCCTGTGAACTAAACTGCCAATTTCCAGACAACATAAACAGGAGTTGCTCCAAAGAACCATTTCTAAATAGGTCCACTTCCCCTGTATCCTTTCTTTTTCTGGTGGGTGGTAAGCTAAAAGGGAGGTAAAAACATTTAAGAACCATCATTAAAAATAGGCTTTGAAAAAACTTAAAGTTATAGAGGAAAGCTTTCTGGTGACGACTGGATAAGACCCTGATCCATGAGTATAGTAGAATATCATTAGTCATCGTTTTATTGATACATTATTTTTCTAGGCCAATAGTGTTTGGTTTTACCTGAGGTCTCTGGGCTATCTAGTTTCTGGTTCCTGTTTATCCTTGCACTCTTAGGTATGGATTCCTTCTCATGGGGTGGACCAGCCTAGTCAATGTAGTTCCAGGCCATCCAGAGCTACACAGTGAAAGCCTGTCTCAAAAAGAAGAAAAGATTCATTTTTAATTTATGTGGATGTGTGTCTGTGTGTGTGTGTGTGTGTGTGTGTGTGTGTGTGTGTGTCATGTCTATGTGGATGCCTATATAGCACAGAAAAGGGTTCAAGGCCAACCTGGTCTACAGAACAAGTTCCAGGACAACCAGCGCTATTACACAGAGGAAACTGTCTCAAAACAAAACAATCACTTCCGTTAGTAACCCACTGAAAAGACATCCTCCAAATATTTCTCTAACTATTGTTAGGTTTCTTATGATTGGATGATGTTGTTGTTGTGGTGGTGGTGGTGGTGGTTACTGTTATTAGTATCTTTATTTTAGCTTTAATACAGAACCTATTTTTCAAAAATTCTATGGAAAAATTTCATATCTTCTCAAGCTGCCTTTGCTTGTAAAACACAGAAAATGATCAAAATGCAGATGGCTTGTCTATATACTCACTATTTCCTGAATCTCTATATTCGGGCCATGTTTCAAATATGCTTAATCAGTTTCAATATGTGTCCAATCAAAGCCTCGGTTCCTGGGAAGGGGACAGCATTCTAGTCTTCTCCCCTCAAAATACATAAAAGCTAGTTCCTGTAAAGTGACCTTCATGTGTGAAGCCATTATCCAAAAATTACACAGAACCAAGAACTCAAGGAAATCAACCTGTGCTGTCAGTTTGTAACCAAGTTAAGGCTAGGGAGAACCTCTAATGGTACCGAGATTGCTCTCTGACTTTCTTTATGGGGAAATCACACACGTTTTTCTAACAAGCACATCAAGTTTCTGTCCTACTTTGCTTTCCATTGCTATGCTAAAACAATATAACCAAAAGCAATTTGAGAAGAAAAGGGTTTATTTGGTTTACATTTCCATGTAACAACCCATCATGAAGGGAAGGCTGGGCTGTAACACAAGGCAGGAACAGAAGCAGAAACCATGAAGGAATGCTGCTTACTGCCTTGTTCCCACTAGCTTACTCAGGTATTGTAAACCCAGGATCTCCTTCCTAGGAGGGCTGTACGCACATCAAACATCAATCGTTTATAAAATAAAAAGTTTAAGCTTCACAGACTTGCTTATAGGCCAATTTAATCAAACCATATTCTCAGTTGGGCTTCCCTCTTCATGGATGGCTCTACTTCGTCAAGTTCACACGCACGCACATGCAGGCGCGCACGCCAAAAACAGAAAACAAAAAGCAAACAAACAACAACAAAACTATCCGACAATTCCTATATCTTTATTTTCAACTCACCAGGGCAATTTCCGATGAGCCAAAATGGACATAGTCTGGCACAAGTACATGGCCTGTAAAGCCCTTTCCCATCAGCCTGTGCTTTACCTGCTCCAACTCCGTAACAGCGGTCACAGCTGAGAGTTAGAGCAGCAAGAGGTTTTATTGTAATCTCCTCGCTCTGAGAAAGCTCTGTTCCCTGTCTCCTCTTCCACTCCCTTCCCTCTGGGAAACTTTTCTCTTGTGGAGAGGCTGCACTTTATCGCTCCCTTCCTTCTCCCAACACCCGCCTTCTGTTGCACCCCAGCTGGGAACTGATTGAAAGGGAAAACTGAGAGCTGGAAATGTTTCAAGTCATTTTCTTCAGAGCCTCAGGACACCCAGAGACTGATTCATTCACTTCTCACCTCCTCACAACTTTCTCTTAACTTTTCCAAGCACTGTCTAAAGGCATAGAACAGCATGCGGCAGCCTGACACCAAAGGAAACCACACCATCCCAAACCCCATTATCGCCATGACATTTGATGCCCTAGACTGTGAGACTAATGCATTGCCTTTGCCAACGATTTTCAAGTCAGGAAAATTATAAAACGTAATCAAGTTATCCATCTCTGTCTGTGCACTGCTGAATGTCTGTCTACTGCTGTAATTATGTGGGATATGTTTCAAAAACGGGAAATCCCTAGAAATCAGTGGGCTCAAGCTCTCTGCGATGCCTGTTTAGGATTTCTCATAGGAGCATTTGCTCTCCACTACCTTCCGATAAAAAAATATGTTGGCCATTATGAAGATAAATCAGGGTGATGATATACAGGATTTCTAATCATGGAGCAGGAAGCATGTGATATAAATATGGGATGCCCATTCCTCCAGCCCTCAGTCTGGAAAAAAAAATCATAGAAACCCAAACTCAAATAATATAATGTAACAGGTTAATATAAACCAAGAAAGTTCTTTTAATTAGTCACTTTATTGGTATAGAGATTCTGTTGTAAAAGTACGTGGGCCTATAAATGTCTATCTAGTAAGAATATGAAAGGAAATACAGAAGACATTAATCCTAACAGTCCAAGGAATTTAGTACAAGACTACAATATAATCCATCAAAATTGTACAGATTTTTTTTACCAGATAAGCCTTGGACATTTCCAAAACATATGGCAAAAGCCAATAAAGTATGGGGGTCACTAGTGCAAAACGTAGGAAGAAAGAGAGGGAGGAAAGAAGAGAGGGAGGGGAGGAAAGTGCATGTTGTTGACTTCTGTTTCTGTCTTGTCTGCATTCTCCTTTTTACTCATTAGTCCTAAGGGAGACCTTTCCAACTTCTCTGTAGGCTTGATCATGGCTCCTTTATGTAAAATAATAAACAGTATTAATTGTAGATACTGCCGTATGGTGGCTGCTCACTGAGTTTTGAAGTTTCAACTGTCGGAATCATCACTCTGCCCTTATATGGTATTGAACAAGACTGGGGATTCTTTCTAAGTTCTTAGGATTTGTATAGGTCAGAACAAGTGAGAGCAGAGTCCAGAAGGAGACAGATGGAAATTACAATAAGATTGCTAGTTTTAAGCACCACAGAGAACATGTAACATCACTTGCTTTTTAAAAACTAGTATTTCTTCCACAAGCCAGAAAGCCATGTGTTTACATACCCACACACACCCCTACTTAACCTGTAAACATAGACTCACAAATATCTCCAAGTTTCAGATAGCTTAATAATAAAAACTTTGGTAGATTGTCTTGTAGTAAAAATATTACCTAAAGCTACCTGCTTTAATCAAATTCTTTCCTTTGGCTCTGGTGATTTTACATCTCATTGTTCAAACTTCTCAGCCCTTAAGAATGTGCCTGTGAATTTTAGAAATGGTTATCAAATATTGTATAACATCTTATTTTCCATCTGTATCTCAAAATAGGAATCTTGAGTTTCCAGTGTGATGGCCTGAGAGTGACAGACGGCTGTACTTCCCAGCCATCCCCGCTCAGATCAGGTATCATGAGACTAAGTTTAGTAATTAGGAAAGGGGCAAACATGATTGTAACTTGAAACCTCACTGCTTTCCTTTAGTTTTCAATGAAGATGCAGGGTGGGTGAGAAAACTTTGCCCATACAAATGAGGGTAACGCCCTAAACTAAGATAGAACAGAGTCAGAGATGGTCTAGTTCTTAAACACTGGCCTGGACCAAATGCATCTCCCTCCTCACACTGGTTTGTCTGCCTCTGCTCTGCTACATCAGAAAAGAAGAAATGTCTCCTTAACTTCAGTCATGACTTTTGGCTTCTTAGTTATAGCAACCCAGATTAGACCCTGTCTATTAAAAGCGTCTTAGTTCTTGTTCATTAAGCATAGTTTTAATATTTAAAGAAAAACTAGATTGCAGAGAATCACACATAAAAATACGTTGATAGTATAAGGAAAATGTTTATATCAATTAACAAGCAATTCAACTGCTTGAGTAAAATTATCATGCAAACTGGAAAACATAAGTGTGTAGTCCAGTAGTGAAATGCATACTTAGCATGTATATGGCACTGGCTTTAATCATATATATGTAATTTTAATTTATATATAAGATATATATAACTTATATAAAAGATATATATGTATCTTTTAATTATGATTTACAGAAGGGTCTCATCTCTTAATAAGTAACCATACCTTATCATACCTTCATTGCAGCATTAAAGTACCCAGTGTATAGAGACAACCTAAGTGTTTATCAGTGAATAAAGAAAATGTGACATACACATAAACCACTGAAATACTCTTCAGATTTACAAGTGAAAGAAATATGGTCATATTCTACTACAGCATGTATGGGGCCTGGAAAATTAATAGTTTTGCTAAGTGAAATAAGTCAGACATAATAGGACATGATCTTGTTAACATGTAGGATGTGTATGTATGAAATCAATCTCTAATACACAGAAATAGGGAACGTAACCATTGTCACCATGGACAGAAGACAGAAACAGAAGGTAGGGGAGGGTGAAAGTAGAAGTCAAAGGACACAAAAAAGCAGGTGAACCAGTCTAAAGGACTAATGTGCAATATGCAGAATAAAGGCAATAAAAGTGTATTGCATTGGGATTTGCATTAAATAAGTAGATTTTAGCTTTCATGTCACAGGAAAGTATAACAATGTAAGATGTTATAATTTGGTGGTCCACTCCACTACAGTAACTATTGCTTCTTTTATATGCATAAGGTACCTTCATGCCAAATAACCTCACATATACAAATAAATGTATCCAAAAACAGAGACTGCATGTGGGCTCTGCCAAACTTTACAGCTGACTCAGCTCTCTTCTCCCATCGGACTATACTATACTTAGCAACACTCTTGTAATGGTTTGTATATGCTCAGCCCAGGAAGTGGCACTTCTTGAAGGTGTGGCCCTGTTGGAATAGGTGTGGCCTTGTTGGAGTTGTGTCACTGTGTGCGTGGGCTTTAAGATCCTCATCCTAGCTGCCTGGAAGTCAGTATTCTGCTAGTGTGTGTGTGTGTGTGTGTGTGTGTGTGTGTGTATACATATATACATATACACACATTCCCGCTACTCTATTAGCACTGAGGTGCCAACTGGACCACTCAATAGTGCTATGTATTTATCCTTACAAACATCTTTCTCAGGATCCTGTGGTCAAACACAAATGTGAGTGAATTGCATGTATAAGAGTTTGTCATTATTACTTCAGACATCAGAGGAAAAACCCTAAACAGAGTAGAAATTTAAACTGAGATTTCACATTCTGACTCCTGGAGGAGAGAAAGCCAGAAAAAGCAACTGTTATTAAGGAGTTTGTTTCCCTCTCCCTACCATAATCTTTATGTTTTCAATGCAGTTACATATTTTTCATGCCTTGACACATGAAAAGAATATGTGCTAAATGACCAGCTTCTAATGGTTAAAGAAACTTGACTGCATGACAATACAGTGTCTTCTATACTTTTCACATAATATCATTTTATCACAGAAAAAAAGAAGCCCTTGGGTAGTACATCATAGTCTAGATAATATAATATAGACATCAAGTGAGAATCATCATTACATAATAAGTGTGTTGAGTTTATTCTTAGGGGCACACTTCCTTGAAGGATTGTCCCATAACCCTAACCAAGAACACAGCCCTTACTGTCCCTGTTGATGCTTCCAAGCATGAACTAGCATCATTGGCTTCTGTATTTTCCATCTTCCTTTAGCTATATCTCCTCTCCTAGCTTCCTCTGGTTTCACCTTATAATCCTCACCGTTAAATCCCTGTGTTCTTTATCACACTGACTGTCATGTTCATTCATAGATTCACTTCTTACTGCTTCTAATGTGCTCCATTTTGTCCCCTGGAATTTATCTCCTGTACTTACCTGAATTAATAAAGTCATTGTTTCAAATGTCACTAATGATCTTTCTCAGGACACTCAACTCTTCTAGAGGAGTTGACAGAAATGTCAAACTTGAAATTCCTTGATCTTCAAGACTGCACCCTGGTCTCTCCTCACACTTCTGTTTCCATTTCTATTTTGAAGATTAAATTATAAAAGGTACATAAAAGAGGTAGAACAGTAGAAATAAACTGATTAATAAATGTTTACTTCTTTAGTTTTTATGTCTTCAGCATCCTTTCTCCCACATGTATGTGGGCACAGAGACTGAGGCCCTGGGCTCTCACTCACTCTGGGCTCCCACTCACTCTGACACTTAAGGGGTAGCCTTTTATTTTCATAACTCTCCAAACATTTAAAACTAAAATGCATGTCCAATACTGACCGATTCTTTCATCCCATATTTTCTTTTTTGTCTGATTTGATATTTATTTTGTTTCAGGTTTTTCTGTATTTGGGACAGGGTCTCCTTATATACATTGGCCTGGTCAGCAACTCAGCAGGTAGCCCAGGCTGGCCTGGAACTCACAGTAATCTGCATCCCTTATCTCCCAAGTTCTAGGACTAAAGGTATATGGTTCTATGCCTGGTCCTCATTTTCTTTTCTTACTATTTTATTTGTTACTATGCAATTATATTATGTAATTATACTATTACAAATTACTATGCATTTGTAGACTATATTGTATAGATTTATCATTTTTAGATGATACTTGGAAACACATATGTATGTGTAATAACCAGACCAAAACACCAACATAGGTATTACTTCACCTAGTTATCATTTTGTGGTGACTACACCTAAAATCTACTCATCCTATATTTTAATTTGTCTCCCTGCATCTGAGCCTTTCTTCTTGTCCCTAAACCAGCTTTCCTTAGTAACTAAATTCCACAAATTTGAAATATTTTCAATTTTTTGCCTTCATATCTATGTCTTGTGTATGACATGCAACCAAATTCTATTAATTCTTATTTCACAATATCTACATTACCTTTTTCCCTTAATTCCTCTATTTCAAATGAAAATCAGCTCATGCTTTGGGTAGAGAAATAATTTAATTATTCATCCCAATAGCCTACCTTTTCTCTCAACAACCTTCAACACACAATATTCCAGAAACAAGTGCTGCTCTGATCCTCACTGAAAGTGGTTATGTCACCCAGATTCTCTGATTTGCTCAAGACTTCCTTTCATTGGACTTCTACCTTGAAACCTTACTCTTTACTGTGGCATGACCTCCATCCCCAGGCTCTTCCCGAGCCTTCATTATAATCTATACTGTTCTATGTTACACTATGGTATTCCCCCGAGCCTTCAATACAATCTATACTGTTCTATGTTATACTATGGTATTCCCCCGAGCCTTCAATACAATCTATACTGTTCTATGTTACACTATGGTATTCCCCCGAGCCTTCAATACAATCTATACTGTTCTATGTTACACTATGGTATTCCCCTGACTCCTTTACAATCTGTACTACGTCAGACTGTGCTAGTCCCAATCTTCACTCACTCTCTTCCTATTCTTGCTTTCAAATGGGAAAATTACAGTCTTAATCCAAAACTCTGTGTCAACTTTGATGTGACGTTTCTCCAGCCGTGTTACACTTTATTTCTCCCATTTCTCCCCATATGTTAGGCAAAGGAAAATGTGGACAAATCTGCAGATTCTTTTTATTTTCGACAGCAAGCATCACATTATGCATTCATCAATTTATCAACCTGAACTGAGCACTGATATTGTTTTATGAATTTGTTCTGAAAAAAAATTGAAAAGCAAGAACAAAGAAACCCAATAGCAGTGGCATGAAAAGGAATTACTTTTTTTAACAAATAAAAAGTGCTATACGCAGATATATTATTTGTAATAATTCAATGAGATATATATATTTATGAAGTTTCCACTGTATGTTTTTTCTTCAATAAAAATGTTTAAATAATTGAACTACTAAAACATTATGTATGGCACACTAAGAAGATTGTGTCTATGTCCCAGTTTTACCTAAGATCAGTCCTAGAAGAAAAAAAAATGAAAAAATGAGATCCACTAATACCAATCAAAGTGCTGGGAAGAAAGCAAATAGGAACTCCACTTCTGCCCACAGAAACTAACAGAGTCCACACCTGAATGACAGGCACTGATTGCTGCTCAGCTCTGTACTTACTGTGCAAAGCATAATTCCCTCAGGCTAGCCTGAAACTTAAAGACCTGCCTTAAATCCATCTAATTCTCTTTGATCTGGCTGATTGTATGTTCGTCAAGGCCGTCTAGCACCAACAAATTGAGCTTCCCACATAGAATGATGTTAGAGTGTAGAGTGCGAGGGAGACACTGTTGCTAACATAGATTACACTAGATGGAGTTCCCTAGACAAATAAGCTGGGTTCTGACTTACAAATCGGTCTCTTCTGAGTCTGATGACTGTGAACCAGTTCAACATGTAACAACTGAAGAGTGCTCATAACTGAGAAAAGCTCTACAAAAAAAGGGGGGCAACATAACAGTGCAGAAAACCAGTGTTTGTGCACCCTTGCAATACCAGAAGAGAGAGTGAGCATTCGAGAAACACGTCCGTGAAAACAAAGGGAATCATGTAAAATGTTATTTTTTGTGAAAAAAAATGCAAAGTTTGAAAACACAAAGAGAAACAAAAGAATAGCTATCTTTGGTACTTCCTATCCAAAAGAGAAAAACTACTCATTTTCCAAGACATAATATTGCTTTCTCTTACCCCATTTGTTGTCTCAAATTCCTCTGAAGAGTACTTTTGGAGAATATTTAGGCATTCAGGAATATGCATGTATGCATGTAACCATGGTTAATGAAAAAAGAGGCACAAATGTGAAAGAGATCAAGAAGGGATGGATGAAGAGGTTGGAGGGAGAAAGAAGAAGGGAAGAATGGTATGATTATATTATAATCTCAAAAAAGAGGTAATTTTTAAAAGGAGAGAGATTCTACTTTAAGAGCCACTTTATCCCAATCTCAAACATCATGATGCATAAGCAGAGATCTCTGGGTGGATATACTTCATACATCCAACCAAGGAAGTCGATTCAGAAGCTCAGGACCCTCCTAAAAGGAAAAGATTGTCCTGAGGTCTATGCTAGTACTAACTAATAATTTAAGACTGGCGTTACTTAAGCTGTCTCCACCACACCTCAAGACTGCATAAGACCAGTTGCCAACAAATAGAAAGATCCTACAATTAAAAGTCAGACATTTGTGTCCAAGACAAATCCCACGCAAGCTCCCAAGTGAATGGGGAAAAAATCTTAAAGGTGGATTTGATTGTTCCTAGGTTTGTTGTAGATTTGAAGGAAAGCATGGCTAGAGGCAGAAACATCTAGGAGAGTCCAAAATGAACATGACCTGACCTAGGCCATATGAGAAGATGGAATCAGCAGGAGGTAGGAAACAAAGAGGTAGGAAGGTAAGTAGTAAAAGAGGATGAAAAGGGACCAGTGTAGCTGAAATGGCTGGATTTTATAGGGAAGGGCAGCTGGAGGGGAGGACAGCCAAGCCCACAGGCTGGAGAAGTTTAAGGTAGGGGGAAGGGTATGTCAGCCATACCCTGTAACAAGTAAGGACTGAGGGATGCTGGGAGAACCTGGGGGCAAGACCTGGGGTCTTGATAAGTTAAATAGGTACCTCAGTTAACATTTGTCCCAGGTTTGAGGCCTAACATCAGGAAAATATCACACAATCAAACAAAATAACGGGGCCAAAATTACCTGGCCAAAGAAATAGAAATAACTCGAATCTGCTTGGGATTTTTTTTCAACTTTTCATTGATTCTTTGTGAATTTTACATCATGTGCATCAATCCTACTCATCTCCCCATCCCTTCATACCTACCCTTTGTCCTTGAAACCTCCCTAAAAGAAAATAAGGAATAGGTTCCCTTGGGTCTGTGCCAGTGCCCTCAGCAGACCTTCAGCGCCAGCTGTGTACCCAATCCCACAAAATTCAGAGGAGGCTGGACACACCTAGGATCATAGGATGCTGAAGGAAAATGGGGGATGCCAGAATGATTGGTGAGGCATGCTGATACTAGGAAAAAGAAGCTTGCTGAGTACCCTCACAATGATGACTGGGAAGCTATATTGGACATATGTTCCTGACCCACATTTGCTTTCCTATATCCCAGAGGGGACAAGCTGCCTTGCCTCAAGTTTTTAGACCTTGTGGGACAGAGAATCAAAAATAGAAGTTATAATGAGTCTTGTATTGTTCTTAAATGTGACCAGTTATTCAGACTCAATCATGGACTGGTCTAGAAATAAATCCAGTATTGGAAATTACAGCCTTCATTTGGAAGGCTAGATCTGGACATTTTCCGGGACATATTTGGAAGTTAACTGCAGTTCTCTATGATGTTATGTTAGCAAGAGATAAAGTTGGGACAGGAACTGGATTTCAAACAAGTGTTAGTGCATGTGATAAGGTTCTTTTAATTGCCAATTAAAAGTAATTTTAAAATTACTTTTGTTTCATCTACAGTATTTAATTTAAGTTGCATTGATTGTACACTTTTTAATTGCGTTAGTGTGTTGAAAACTGGCATGTCTGTTAAAAGGGTCCATCAACCAGCTTTTGTTTTATTGCTCTGAGTATTACAAAACCTTGGTTTTCTGCAAAAAGCTTGCAAATACTGGAATGCATGACTCAGGCTTTAAGCAGAAACAATAGGGTAGTGGGCTTGATTATTGTTGGTATAACAGCTTTAATTACATTAATTGCTAGCACCACTACTTCTGCAATTGCTTTGACACAAGAAGTTAAGACAGCTATTTTTGTTAATCATTTAGCAAAAAAAAAGTCACTAACGTGTTGATTATACAAGATAGGCATTTGGAACAAGAGATTGATGTTATGTATCCTATTCAAATTATTGGAAGGAGGTTCAGAGTTTAAGAGTAAGGAGCCATCTTGAGCATCATGCCAAATACCAATGGAGTTGTGTTACTTCTAAAATTTACAATAATAGTCATTATAATTGGGAAAAGTTTAAAGACACAGGGTATCTGGCATAAGTCTAACACCTTTCTGGATGTTTTAACTTTGCATAGTGAGATTATGAATTTAAAGAATGCTGCTCTGCTGAGTTTAGATGCTGCAGATACTGCTGATAAAATTATCCATGGCTTGAGGTCAGTATTTCCATTTTGGTCAAGCTTCAAGAATGGCATATATAGCTTGATCATGCTAGACCTTTTTGTCCTGGGAATACTTTGATTCATGCCCATCATGTGAAAGTTTGTCTTTAACAACATCAACATGTTGGCAGCCAAAGTACGTGACTTGAAACTGAAAACAGACCCCCAGTCAGAGTTATTAATTTAATAGGCTAGCAAGCCAAGGACAGGTAAGATTCTGCACAGAGCCTTACCAACCTAAAACATAAGTGCGTTGCTTTTGATAATGTATATTCCACGAAAGATAAGGAAAGCATTCTTGTCAGAAGGACCTAAGACAGGCTCAGTCTTGTTTATGAAATAAAAGGGGGGAGATGTGGAGAGATTTTGGGGCTGCTTGGCAGGAATCTGACATTGGCCAAGGATAAGGAAATGGGCTTCAGGCAGGAATCTGGCATTAGGCTAGAACAAAGAAGTAATTTCAGGCAGGAATCTAAATCTTAGGCTATAACAAAGAAGTAATTTCAGGCAGGAATCAAATTTTAGGCTAGAACAAAGAAGTAGGCTTCAAGCATGAAAATGACTTTGGACTAGGACAGGGAAGTAGGCTCAGATATTTTGGTCATCCTGATAAGCCCTTAGAAACAGTGATCACAGAAGTGATCATGACACTTTAGTTATTGCCTTGCTTGTTCTTTGGCTATTTGTATTTATTGTCTTGCTTGTTCCTTGATTATGTTCATCTATTGTATTGCTAGTTCCTCAACCTAGAAATGACCTTAATACATGCATGTAATTAAAATGGTATAAAAGCAAAAAATAGGAAAAACAAAAAATAAGGAATAAAATAAATACATAGATAAACCATCTTGTTATGGGAGCTCTAGTATGTCACAGTGTGTCATACTGTGTACCCTTTACCTGCAAATGTTCATTTCAATGATTCATTGGTCTTGTTCAAGGCCTCTGGCTTCTGGTACACTATCTATACTATACTAGTACCTCACTGTTGCCCTGTGTCATGGATATTCTGCAGGTTTGAATCAGTAAGACCAGTCCTTTCATGTGCTCCAGCCATTCATAGATGGGATAGATTTGGGGATGGGCTAACTCAAATCCCTGGATCTGGGCTTGCATACTAGCTGAGTTGGTCATCCCTCCAGCTCTTCCATACCCACACCACCAGTACGGGCTCTCCAGCACTGCTCCAGCTAGTTCACCCAATGCCTTAGCTGACAAGGTATAGGGCCTGCTCTCCAGAGTGTTGCAGCAGGTGTGGACTGAAGCCAGCCCTCCCACTTTCATGAACTTGGTGTCAGATGTAGCCGCTGGTAAGGGGTAGATGAGATGACGAGAGCATCTCTCCTGTACCCATGCTACCTCATGGCAGAAGAATGTTAAGGCCAGCTCTCCCGTGTTCATGTCCTCCAGGATAAGCAGAATATTTATAGCATGAATTGAACTTCTGAAACTATACTTTATTTCATATGGCCAATAAATTTCTAATTTTGCTAAATTTATTGGATGGTGTTTTTCTCTTCCTTCAAATTTACTGGGAGAAATTTTGACTTAAAAGAGCAATGAAAGAAATCTTTATCACCCACAGTAATTAAAGGGAAATTATTTTATTCAAATGCTAGGAACTTGATGGGGGAAAAGAAACCATTGCATTCAGAGACATCCTCCATCAATGTCAATTTGGGAGTGCTAATTAAATATGAGTAGCATAATATGCTTTTCATGCTTAAAAGATACAAACTTGACATGTAATCATCACAGACCTTAGTAAAACACATTTTCTTAGGATGGTATCTACCAAATCAATCCGGTTATTTCCAAGCTGAGATGGTAAGGACAAAGGTAATGCAAGAGTCAAAATAACTTGACAAGGGCTCACCTTTATTGATCGCCATCAACCAAAATAGAACATCTATTAAGGATGTCAGGGAGGCACTCCAGCCAGGGAAACAAATCAGTGCTTTACTCAGACACCAGTCTCCTGCAGCAGATGGGAAAAAATACGGAGACCCACAATCAAACATTAGGCAGACAATGACAGATCTTAGAATACCTAGCCCCAAACATTTGATGTCTCCATCAAGTTCCTTCCCTCAGGTCTCAGGGAGCCCCACTGAGGAGGAGGTACAAACAAGCGAGAAAAGCGAGAGGGAATGGAGGACACCAGGCAAACAAGACCCTCTAACTAAATGTGATCCGTGTACATACGGAGTCTTAGTGACTGGGGCAGCAAGCACAGGGCCGGCACAGATCTGCACCAGATTGGAGCCCAAGAACTGAAAGGAGAAGCAGATACATGCCTACATGACCCCATTTTTAATCCAGGATCAATTTCCAATTGATAACCATTTGCAAATGAAAATTAGTTTCCTCCAAGAAAGTCTCACTGGAAAAACAAACTATGCTTAAGAGTAGGTGGCACACCTAGCAGTCGATGACCAACAGAAAATAAAATCAACATCTTCAGAGGTTGCTTGTCTCCTAATGTCATAATCAGGGCTTTACCTTCTCCTTCTTTTTAAATTTTTTTCTTCTCTCTTT
>NW_021620869.1:1297218-1314962 GCF_004785775.1 Grammomys surdaster
GTTATACTGGGCTCTTGTCTGCAAGCACAGCAGAGTATCATTAATAGTGTCAGGGGTGGGCTGCCTCTCATGGCATAGATCTCAAGCTGGACCAGTCTTGGCCCTTCCCTCTATTTCTGCTCCATATTGTACCCTGAACATGTATGTAGGCAGGACAAATTGTGGGTCTAATGTTTTGTGGCTAGGTTGGTGTTCCAATCCCTCCCTTGGAAGTCTTGCCCGATTACAGGAGATGTCCAACCCTGCTTAGATGGCCAAAAACCTGCACCTGAATAGCACATGGACATATTGCTCTGCTAAAGAGATACTATTTCTCTGATAACTGAACATAGACATAAAATTACCCCTAACTGTAATGACCCGTTCTGCCCCACATTTGGGGGCCACTAGGTCCCGGGCCATACTGCTGCTCTGGTCTGCAGGTCAAGGTCTAGCAAGAGAGAGTGGGGATGGAAGGGCAAGGGACATGAAGAACGGAGACAAGACAGAGGGTCTGTTCAAGTCCCCTTTATTGAAAGGAAATCCTGGGTATATATAAGCACAAGCAGGGGAATGCAGCTGAAGACACTTTACCACATGCGCCTTGCAGCTGGGGGCATTAAACAACAAAACAAGATATGGGAGAAAAACATGATGTTTATCAGAGTGTGCTCAGCTGTTATGGGCTGTTGAAAACAAGTCTCTTGTCAGGGTATATGACCTGAGATGGCTACAAAGATGATAGCCACTTTCTGCTAGGAGTTGGCTCCCAACACATAACATTTTGCTATACCCATAGATTAGTGTCTTATTCAGCCATCATTAGAGAAATTTCTTTCTACAATACATAGGAACAAATACCAAAACTAAAGACTGGACAAGGTACAGAGAATGAAGGACCTTGGAATACTCGGTCCTAAATGGGATGTCTTCATCCAAACCCTCCCCTCAACATTCAGGGAACTATCCAGAAGAGGAGGTAGAAAGGTTGTAAGAGCCAGTGAAGATAGAAGGCACCAAGGAGATGGTGCCCTCCAGACACAACAGAATTGATGCACATATGAACTCACAGAGACTGTGGCAGCATCCACAAGGCCTGCACAGGTCCAAGCCAGATGGGATCCAGTGCTGAGAAAGACATGAGCCTCATCCCTAACCCAGAAGCTATCTGTGTGCATGTACATGCATACACAGACAAATAAATGGAGCAACATTCTTTTTTAATACTTGTAATAGAGATAAACTATGTATTTTTCATATTTCTTTGTCCTGAGTTCCAAACATATTACAAAGCAAAAGCAGGGATGGAGAGGAGGCTATGTGGTTCAGACCACTTGCTGATCTTCCAGATGGCCCAAGTTCTATTCCTAGCACTCATGTCAGACTGCTCACAAATTCCTCGAACCCCAGTTCCAACAGCTCTGATGCCTTCTTCTGACCTCCACAGGCAGGCAAGCAGACAGACAGACAGACAGACAGACAGTAAAAATCTTTTTTTTTTCAGAGAAAGTATCCCTTACCAAGTGTCACAGCTTACACCTATAATCCCAGCACTTGGGCTGCCACAGGAGGACAGTTGTGACTTCAGGGCTAGCTTGAGCTAATAATAAGTTCTAGGCCAGTTTGCACTGCAGAATCAGCCTTTGTCTTGAAACAATCAACCAAAAAAGTAACTGTTAAAGAGATATTTTGTCACAAGTTATTGAGAGCTTATTAGTTTTCAATTATCAGTAAAATTTAAAAGACTCCTTCCTAAATAAAATGTATATTCATGGAGAAAATTATTTTTAAGGGCTCCAACCTTGTGTTAGTATCTCGGAGTTAAACTAAGACAATTTATGAAGCACTAATTAATATATAGTGTTAAATCAAATTACCATGCTGAGACATTTTGCTGAGCGATTGGTAATTGCTGTTTAATGGTAATCAGAGCAAACTTCTTCATAACATTTACAAAGTAACTAGGATTGCGCTCCACGCTCCAGAAAAAAAAAAAGTCCAGCTTGCTTTTGTTAATGAAGCACTTACTAAATTTTATATCATTTGTCATTAAGTAAATTCTTATCTTTGCTGCCATATAAACGGATTACCCTGATGGCTCTAAGCCTTATTTCCCAATAAGGAATAGTATTTGCTATAAGTTGAAAGTATATAAACATTGGAAGAGTTAGCCTAAATGCAGTAGACCAAACTTACTAGAGTCTTCCTGGAGGTCAGCCAAACACTAAAAGCCCCATATGGCCTGATGATTATCTACCATCCAGAGGCACAATTGTGCCAAACCTCAAGAGAATGGGCTCCCTCGATTGGGTGGCCTGGTTTCTCCTTAGGCTAACAATTTTCTCAATTGCTAGGCAAGGCCTTTAGCCCATATGCTGAAACTTTTCCTTCAAATAACATAGGAATCAAACTCTGAAATGTTTGACACTGACTGAGGAGCTGTTTAAAAGCCTCTGAAACTGTAAAACGAATATATCTTTGAATCATGCATTTATATATTTCCATTCCAATAAATCATATTGCATATCTTCCTAGCTGATATATTTTACTTATTAAATTAACTCAGTTATCTCCCATACACAGTTAAAACTTTGGGAACTACTTGCCATAATGACTCTTTGTCTCTGGCGCGACTTTTGACATTTCTATAATAGTGTAAGTAAATGCCACTAGATTGTTGATGGCCTGCCTTTAAGTTTGCAGGATGTAAATTTGTCTTTATTAGTGCAGGCAAAACAGATGAGCCAAAACCATAAGCTGTTCAACCAGCTTGAAATCTTTTATAAAATTCAAACCTTCTGTGTTCTAATATTGGTATGTTTATATATCTAACTAAACAAATATTTGGACACTAGCCTAAATTATTAAAATCTAGTGGAAATATACAATACAGTGTTTGAGCCCTGGATGAAATAAGCAAGTGTGAGCTGCAAACTAAATCAAGTTTGCAGCCTATTTTGATACACTCAGCTAGTACAGGCAGTCGCATGTTTAAGTGGCCCTGTTGTAAACGGTTATAAGAGCAGCCACATAATATTTGATTTTGCCTTTTGCCACAGAAAAACTAAAACAGTAACTGTCTTGTCTTAAATTAAACACTGTGCTGACCCCTGCTGCAAAATATCAATGTTTTTATTAGGATTCTTTCCTAAATTTATTCATGAGAGGCACTGCAGCAAGACCCATGCCAAGGGTGCCTATGCTCACATAGCTAAGCCTACTGTTCTCAAAATCACTGCAAATCACAGGTCTTCTGGCAAAAAACAAAACCATTACAAGATAATATATATATATATGTGTGTGTGTAAACTATTTGTGGGTTGATGTGAAAAGATGAAAAAAATTATAAAAGAAAACTAACGAAATAAAAACAAAGCCTAAAACATAGACACCACTAAGAATATCCACCAGACTAACTTTAGATTTAGACACATAACAAAACAGAAGAGCTTCCAAAAAGAAATGGTGTGTATTAACTCTAAGGAGGTAATAACTCTTAGACATCACTTGGTGAGAGTTTGTAACGACTTAAATGTCCTTAGGAAAAGTTGTAGCTGAAGAAAAGCAAGCAAACTGACCTTAGCACCATCTATGAGAGAGTCTGATGTGTACTGACATGAACTAGCCAAGATTACATACCAAGGATGGTCTTAAACCGAGTTCAGTTTAAGTCTTAGAACGGCTGAGAGGGTAGAATTGCATCAGTCTGTGTTCACTTCCTCAGCAGATGCGCTTAGAGCACATGGAAGCAGTTAAAAGAAAAATCTCTCGCAAGTGATCTCAAATACTTAGCTGATTTTTATTCCCCATGCCTGTAAAACAAATGAGTTAAAAATTACTTGGGAGGGTTGCTCATGCAAGCAAGGAAATAAACTGTAAAGGACTTTGTCAAACTTTAACCACTGCTTGTTAGAGAATTACCAATGACAGTCTGTGCCCTGCATTCAACACCACACCTCACAGAAGGTGTCCAGGCCTCTCCATAAGAGCAAGAGTGGCCATTAACCACAAAGAAGCAATAGGGTCACCAAGAGAATGCTGCTCTAAACCTTAACGGAGAATTAAATAAACACTCCCGTGGAAAACAGCACAAGATAGAAGGAAGACTGCCACCTTCTGTCCTCCACAGAAATCCTGGATTCTTTTGTCCCAAAATAAAGGGAAAAGAGAGAAAGTTAGGAGGAAAGAAAGAAAGAAAGGAAGAAAGAAAGAAAGGAAGGAAGGAAGGAAGGAAGGAAGGAAGGAAGGAAGGAAGGAAGGAAGGAAGGAAGGCGAGAGAAAGACAGAGAGAAAGAGGTAAGAGAAAATAAAAGAAAGTAATCATGTCTCGGACTTCAGCTAAGATCTTCCTGGAGTTATTGAAAAAATTCCAGATAGCCTCTATTGTAAAAAAGAAAAAAAAATCTGCTAATACTAAGAAAAATAGAAAAAAACTTCATGTCCAAGGATAGTAATTGTTATGGATGGCCTGGTGCTGTTTTTAATTTTGACGTGAATTCCGCTCTCCTGGGAGGGGCTCCAGACAAGGAGTGAGTCACATACTCAGGTGACTGCTTGTGAACCAATCCTCTAACAAATAAAGGAGACAATCATTGGGCCAGTAGGAGGGACTTCCAGGTTGGATAGGGGAAGAGAGGAAGAGGAGGGAGATAGGACCTTTTGGACAGGGACAGTGTGAGGACAGGATGTAGCTACTAGTGTCACCCAGGTTCTATGGAGGATCCACCAGGATTCCCCACCGGAGGATTTAGATTTAATACAGATACAAGATTCAGATTCTAGTTGTTGTGCCCAGAGATTGAGTTACCATTGTTTCTGAACTAAGTTTGTGTGCTGTTTTCCTTCCCACAGCCGTGCTACTGGACTCAGGCCATTACACTAATGTACACTGAAGATTTGAGAACAGAACAGCCTATAGAATATCAATATGACCAATGGTTTTACAATCGTCATTGCCTGTGTGTTGTTTTGTGGCTGGGGATATTGCCAGGCCATGTTTCTTAAGGTAATATTAAGGACAAAAAAAAATTCTTGACAATAAAAGATGCTACAACTCCAAAGGCCAGTGTTAAATAGCTTCTCATTGTTATCTGTGTTATGGAGGCAGCAATTTCCATTCTCTTCACACAGTGAAATCTTCACACCAAATGCACAAAGATATTGCTTTCAAACCGGGTGGTGGTGGCGCACCTTTAATCCCAGCACTTGGGAGGCAGAGACAGGCGGATTTCTGAGTTCGAGGCCACCTTGGTCTACAGAGTGAGTTCCAGGACAGCCAGGACTACACAGAGAAACCCTATCTCAAAAAACCAAAAAAAAAAAAACAAAAGATATCTCTTTCAGACAAATCATACTATTGGTTTTACAAAAGTTGGTTTCAACATTACCATGGTTGTCAATCAATCTGGTTTTATTATGGGAAAAAAATTAGAAACTCTGAGAGTATATAAAGGTTGTATTTAAAATCACCTTCAAGGTTCAACTTGCAGTGAATAGTAGTTACTAAAGAGGCTCATAATATTAAGGTTCTGAGAAAAATCAACAGTAAATGTTCAGACATAGAGTAGTTATCTTTATCAACCCCCCACCACAAACTCAGGAAACATTACAGAAGATGGGACAGAAGAGAGAGAGAGAGAAATGAGAGGGCTGAGCAGGATGCTGTGAAACGCTATTCTCTGTACATGACCTGGATGTTGCAGACATGAACTCACAACGGCTATGTATACGTACCCAAGATCAAGCCAGTTAAAAATTCTAGCATGAAAGATGGAAGAGCTTCCGAGGGTCTACCTCTTATGGGCAAGCTATTAGCAGCTGATGATTACTCAAGGAAGGAGACTCACTCTTCTGTGAGGGTATGCACTAGCACGTTGCACATGCCTATTAGATGACAGACACCTCATCTCTGAACATATAGGCAGCACTAATTGATCTGTACGTATTTTAAAACCAAAAAGGCATTGAGTTGGAAAGGAGATTGTTGAAGGAAATCTGGTGGAAATTGAAAATGGAAATACAGAGAATATGGGGTAGGTATGATCAAGATACATTCTATATATGTGTGTTTGAAATTGACAAAGAATAAAATATCTTTCAAAGGCTACCTTAAATGAAAATAAAATCATCTCTATAGCCATTATACAAGATTTGCTTTCTTTTATTTCCTCTCCTTTTCCTTTGAGACATATTCTTGCTGTGAAGCTCACACCGGAGTGAAGGTCATGCTCCTCCAGTCTCTGCCTACACCGCCCTGGGATTATAATGTATACCACCACAAATGGCCAGATCATATCTTAATTATTATAGGCTGATGTAAACACAGGACTTACCTACTAGTCCCCAATACACACTCACTAAAATTGGTGGAAATGCCCTATTGCTGAAGACCACACCTACACAACTCACTGAACAGAGCACAGTGGAGCAGGTTCCGACCTAGAGCCTTCACCAATACTGACTATCGTTCATAGTACTGTACACATTACCAGAGAAAGGTAAATACCAAGCCATCTATAATGGTACAATAGTGGCACAAAAATTGTGAGAACAACCAACCATCATCTGATTGGAATTAAGGCCCACTCCATGAGATAGAATCCATGTCCAACACTGATCAGGTGACCAAGAACCTGAGACTACTTAGGTAAGGGACCTAGAGTAAAACTAAATACTGTTCTGCTAAAGGAATAGCAATAAAATGACTTCTAATGACATTCTGCTATCCTCATAGATCAGTGCCTTACTCAGCCATCATCAAAAGCTTCCTCCTCAGAAGACAGGAACAAACCCAGAGACCCACAACTGGACAATATGCAGAGAGTAAGAGACCTTAGAACATTCAGCCTTAAATGGGAGGTCTCCATCAAATTCCTCCCCTCTGTGCTAAGATGTCTCTGTAAAAGAGGATATGGAAAGATCTTAAGAGCAAATGGGGATGGAGGACACCAAGAAGACAAGGCCTTTTAGACACAACAGGACCAACACACATATGAACTCACAGAGACTGTGGTAGCATGCAGAGGCTACACAAGTCTAAGCCAGATGGGGCCCCAGCACTGAGAGGGCAAATAGACACAACCCCTCATCCCTAACCCAGAGGCTATCTCTAATTGATAACAGCTGAAAAAGGAAGAATTAGTTTTTTCTAACTTAAGGGCAGGTCCCATGCCCAGCAATAAATAACTAACACAAAATGAATTCAATTATATTTTTGGAGCATTTTTGTCTCACAATGCTTTCTCTGGGATTATTTTTCCTTGCTTATATATTATGGTTTCCTATTTTGCACTCATGAGTTTTCTATGTGTATAAATGTGTGTGTGTGTGTGTGTGTGTGTCTGTGTCTGTGTCTGTGTCTGTGTGTGTGTCAGAGTCTGTATGTGTTTCTTGTGCTTTTCCTTTAGCTCTTTTTTTTTTCTTTAAGTCTGTTTACTCCTATTCTGGTCGGTTTGTTTTTATTTTATTATTTAGATGTCTGTTTGTATTCTAATGAGAGAAAGGATGTGGATTTGAGTGGATGAGGAACTACAGAGGATCTGAGAGGCTTGGAAGAGGGAATACCATTAACCAATTATATTGTGTGAAAAAAATCTATTTTCAATTTAAAAAAAAAAAAACAAATAGACCATTTATATCTCCTCTGCAGGTAGAACAATGGAAACTTCAATCTTGGAGTTTGTGGGGTATATGACAGTTTATAGATTTTTTTTTTGGTATCTGGAGACAATCTGTCAATAGAAGCTTCTTCCTGTGGTTTTAAAAAAGAAAGAAGGAGTTGTATCAGATTTTATTTAAGGTGCGAACCTAAAGAGAATGAGAAAGGGTACGGCAGCCAAAGAACGGAAGAGAATTTAGAAGTTAAAAAGCAGAAATACATGGAAAACTGCCCACCAATAACAAAACTTTTCAAACTATGGTCTAAGCCATCACATACTCCCTGTGCAGTAAAGTGGATAAAACTGGCTTCAGTCACTCACAACATGCAAAAGTCTAATAATCACTCAGAGACATACAAATGTGCATAATCTATTTCTACTGATGCCAAGCTTGTAAAAAGGGAGAAAGTAAGACATGTTCTTAAAAGAGGCACTGGGGAGGAACTAAAATACAAAAATAACCGTGATCAACACAAATTTTGGAACATAGGTGTCCTTAAAAGCAAGTATGAAATCACAAAGGGCTATGCGTGCTCTATATTGACAAGAACAGTGGCTAGACTCCTGTCACTTTAAGATTATTTATTCTGCTACATTGTGTACTTCATGCCCCTTTCCTTTCTGTGGTTGGAGTCATTACTTAAAGGCTAAAAGCAAAAGCGACAGACAGATGATGATGAATGCAACAAGCCAATACAAGCTGAAAGCCCGCTGCCTGAGGAGCACAGAAAGAGAAGAGGCTAAAATGCCAGCCTGACTTTATGCACATCCTGGACTCAGGAAGTGAACACATCTGGTACTTCAGAAGATTAGAGTGAGGGTGAAATTCAAACATGATTAGGTGACTATCTATAGGAAAATTAGTAAGACACTAAAGTCCACATCTACCCCAGTAGTCTCATGACTTCTCTGCTTTGCTGATCAGAGGACTAAAGGCTGGATAAACAAGCCATGGGCCAGAGGACAAAGATCACTGATGATGAGCTTGGGCCAGAGCAAGAACATTAACTGAAGGGAAATCTACTGATCAATTCCCTGCTTCAACTTGACTCCTACATCAGCTTCGTATACAAGCAGGAAGTTTGGAAAATTTATAGAATGAAAGAACATACTGAGATACGGAGTCAGGCTCTTCAGAAATAGATCCTCCCTGTCAATCACCCTAGTCATGCTCTACTTAAGGATCACAACTCCTGCTCAGTGTTCTAGGCACTGATACAATTACTAAAGATCTCCAGAGATTTCAGAAAAATTCCTTCTGAAAGAAAATATTAATGCAAAGCAAATTAACAATGGTAGTCTATACTTGTAAACATAGTACACACACATGCACATACATGCACACATACACATGTACACACACATATCATACATACACATAGACATGTACACACACAGACACACACACAGACACACCTACCTCAGAGATTGTGATGGTTAATACTGGTTGTCAATCTGATTTAATCTGGAATCAAGTAATAAATATGTCTCTCAGAGGGTCTGTGGTGACATTTTCTAAAAGGCTTAACTGAGGAAATTAGACCTCCCTCCAAAGTGGTGGCACTGCTTTGGCATTGCCATCTACAGGTAAGCTTTTCTGAGAGAAAGGCGGTGCTGCTTTGGCTGCCAGAAGTGTCTCTGCTGTTCCTGTAATGGCTGTCATCTTTTACTAACACTAGAACTGAACTTCTTCAACAATGACAATGAAAGACCACACCGTTCCAGGGTTCTCCAGGCCTTCAGTGCCAGACTAGGAAAGCTGAAGGATAGACTGAGGAGTGATTTCTCAGACTTGTCAGCAAGTACAGACGACCACTGTTAAACAACCCAGAATGCACCATGTAAGCCAATCAAACGAGTTGTCTTTGTAACCCATGTTCATTCTATAATATTCTGTCTCTCTAGAGCAGTGGTTCTCGAACTGTGGGTCACAACCCCTTTGAGGGTCAAATGACACTTTCACTGGAGTCACATGTCAGATGTCCTACATATCCTAGATGTCCTACATATCCAATACTTACATTATGACTCATAGCAGTAGCAAAATTACAGTTATGAAGTACCAATGAAATAATTTTATGTATGAGGGTCACCATAACATGAGGAACTGTATTAAAGGGTTTAAGTCTTAAGAAGGTTGAGAACCACTGCTCTAGAGAAACCTAACAGAGAAAGAAACTGAGATCATTAAAAACGGGGAAATTATAACACCTATAGCCTGTATTTTCAGAGAAAGAGAGAAAAAGAATATTCATATGACACAAAGAGGGGAGAATTTTTGCATAAAAGCTTCAGTAAAGGTCTTTTAAAAATAAATGATTGGTACAATTAAAGTTACAGAAATAGTTGACTATAAAATGTAATATAAAAGTTGAAATCTCCCAGACAACAAAACATAAAAAAGCTAAAGATGGTAGGGAAAATAAATGGGGCCACTTGAGGACTTTAAACATCTGAACAAAATTATTTCAAGTACACAAATTATAAAAAGGCAAACAAGTTGATACGCCAAATAAATCATAAAATGAAATTCACTTACAGTAAAAGGCAGATTCTGGGGACGAAAGTAACAATGCCCTACCACCATATACAGGTTATAAATTAGAAGATGCTGGACTAGTGAACTCAAAATTATGTAAAATGTATTTGCCAGCATGAATTTCTGTACTCAGCAAAATACTTGTAAAACATGAGGGCACTATGAACGTAAACTGAGTATCTTGATGGCCCTGGGGATCAGAAAAACAATGTGTCTCATTGGACAAAGTCCAAGATACACAACAGGACTGTGCTATACTCTAGCTTTTCCCAGCTTCCAAAGCTGCCACCAGTTCTTAGCTAGTGGAACCTTTGGCTCTTTCCGCTACTACTTTTATTCTGATTCTTCTGTTCTTAAAGGAAGCTTTTGAATACTCAAGAATCCCTGGATAGATAACCTCGGCTCACCTCCTTCTACTAAGAAGAGCTGATTGGAAGCTATAAGTTCATCTATTAACTTACCATGCAGCAAAAGGTATTCACAAATCCTAAGCACAAGAAAGTAGATACATTTGGAGACCATTAATCTACCTATCATGGTGTGCAAAACTGAAAAACTAGCACAGTACTTGACACCTAGAGGTAAATACTCACAGAAGTAGCTGAAAGGTTGGGTGCCTTCTACAGAGATCAGTTTGGAAATAGGAAGGAGAAGAGACTTCTATGGTTTCCATCCGAAGCATGGAATTATCTCTTATTATAAATCATGCGCACTAATTGATTTCATAAAAGAGCAATCATGGAATTCTGTAGTACTGTTTCTCTTTCCTTCTAGCTTTGGTCCCTATCAAAAGCTTATACCAACAGGCTTCTGAAGCCGTTGTCAAAACAAGTGTTGTTGATGCACAGTTTTTGATTTGTAAGACATATGCTTTATGCTGACTGAAAAAAAGTCCCTTGAGTCTAAGGAGGGGGAAAGCTTGGCACTACTAGCTTATTTTTGCCATAAAACATACCTGAAAATAATCTGACGATAAAATAAACAAACCTTTGCACAAAAGGTTAAACCTCTTTTCTTTCTGTCTAGGAGAAAATTGAGCTTGCAGGGATCCTAAGACTTAGAACCAGGCCACTAAACCTGGTGGGGCAAGAGAACCCATTAACAACGAGACCATCAGCACCACTCCTTCTCTGCAGCAGGGAAGTTTGTGTAAGTACACACAAGATCTACAGACCATCCATCACATGGCTGTGACAGAGGCAAGCTAGCTGCTCTAGAGGACACCCCACCAGCCCCTTAGATCTGCCACAAGTGGCATAATTTACTTTCCCCTTAGTTTTCTGAACTTTACAACCTGTCCCTTTGTGACACCCCACAGGGAAGTCATATGTCCCCTGAACTAGACTGTACCGAATTACACACCAGTGCTTCCTGTGAGAAGCAATTGTAAAGGCTCTGTCTCATCCTCATGTGTATTTTGAGAACCACGCATCCTTTTGTCATAGATTTTGCCACTTACTATGATCTGGCTCCTTTTCTATCTACATCCCTCACTGAACTGTGACATCTTACAGCAGATAAGATACCTGTTGCTTTCACATCCCCAGCAATCACTAATGCAGCAAGAACTTGACAGATGATCCCATAATGAGTAAGTGCTTATGATGTTCCAGTCTAAAACTTCTCCCCAGACTGACATACTATAATGGCCAGAGATTTCATACATATGTAGATTCCACACACAGAGTAAATCAGCTTGGTTATAAGAAAATAAAGTAATAGAATATTAATTTGAATATGTATAGAACATGATCTAAGAATCATTAGAGATATGGTTTTCAAATCCAATGCCTTCTTCTTTACAGATGTGGATCACACTTATTGCTCAGGCAGATTAAGGTTCAAACTTCTTTACCACGTACTATCAATGTTACATTGGATTATTTTATGTTTCATAACATTATTTCCTTTCATATATTCATATGTCTTTTTATTTTTGTTGGTGATTTTAGTTATTTACATTTCAAGTATTATCCCCCTTCCTGGTTTCCCCTCCACAAACTCCTTATCCCATTCCCCCTGCCCCCTGCTTCTGTGAGGGTGCTCCCCGACCCACCCACCCACTCCCACCTCCCCATTCTGGCTTTCCCCTACACTGGGGCATCGAGCCTTCACAGGACCATATTTCCCTTTTTATAAATAGATAAATTAATTAATCTCAATTGTATAGGTGATGTATTAATGAGATAATACATAGCTAACTGCACAAATCAGATGTAGTAGACGCAGAAATATATACTAAAGCACACCACGTGAGTAGCTGCCTCTTAGTTCCTCATCTTTCCATAAGCTGATAATGTAATCTGGGTCTTTCATATTTATAGAGCCATTCATAATTGCAGCAATAAATGGTTTGTTATATGTATATTACTATACTTAATAAAAATATTTTTACAAATCAATTTTCTTTTTATGCATTACCCCAATTCAAGACAGTACATTTTATTTTTTATTGGAAAATATTTTTTTCTCTCTTTAGAGGATCTTTACTCCTGCCAGGATGATAACTAGTCCTGCTCTCAAAGTAGGAGGGTGGAGAGTTCAAGGTCAGCCTAGAGGATGTAATGAGTTTCTGGCTAGCCTGAACTGGAGGTCAACTCAGAATCAAGTCCTAAATGTACTGAGGTTTATCAGAACCCTCCAGGAAGAATGTTTCTCCATTTTGGAAAGCACACAGGCAAATACTAAACTAGAGTGATATCACTAAGCACTTATTTCCCCTTTTAAGACTTGAGAAACTTAACCCCCTCAGTTCTAACCAAAACACTAGAAGGAAGGTAGCCTTGTTTCTCTGTGGTATAGATGAGGCAACTGACAACCACGGACAGGTTAAGTAACTTCTCCAAGGACACACACAATCACTAGAGCTATGCTTCAAACCTAGGTAGTTTGGCTTTAAGATTCATCTTAATAGCATTCATGGGATTCTGAGACATATCTATATGTGTTTTAAATATAGCATTTGAACCTAGCTCAAACTGCGTGGGCCAGTTAGACTTTTAAGACATGCTCACTTGGGGGTTTTCCAGTACCTAGGCAAAACATGAAGGGTGCAGATAATGGCTAACCAAGAACAAAAGTATATTACAGTTGTATCCGTTCCCAAGTTGTGAGGCCCTACTAACTTATACTCAGTTAACACAATTTCCATTCAGCCAGGTTCTCCTATGGTAGTCTCAGTCCATTTTCCTAACTATGTAAGGTGGGGGTTTTATTTCTTTCTTTTTTCTTTTTTCTTTTTTCTTTTTTCTTTTTTCTTTTTTTTTTAATATTCAACATCCTTAGCAGCTTTATTTGTAATAGCCAGAAACTGGAAACAATCTAGAAGTCCCTCAACTGAAAAATCGATAATGAAAATATTTACACAATGGTATATTACTCAGCTGTTAAAAACAACGACATTATGAAATTTACAGACAAATAGATGGAAGTAGAAAAAACTCATCCGGTGTGAGGTAACCCAGATCCATACATGATACGTACTCACATATAAATGCTGATCGGCTCTTTAGTAAAGAACAATCCTGATGCAATCAGCAGACCCGGAGAGCTAAGTAACAGAGCAGGCTCAGGGGCAGAAGAGGGCTCAGGGGGCAGAAGAGGGCTCAGGGGCAGGCAGGGAATGCATGATCTTCCTGGAAAGAGGAAATAGAATAAATTTTGCAAGTGGACTGGGATATGTGGGAATGGGAAGAGCATTTTTTTTTTTTAGGTTCTGACTTTTTTTTTAGTAGTAACTTTTTTTTAAATGTTAATCAAAGGCTTTATAAGTTTGGTAATACTCAATAACAAGATGCCCATACAATCAGAAGTGTAACCCAATATCCAACCTAGCTATACCAACTATCTTTGACTGACGGAGACACAAGAACATCCGCCTCCATGTTCCCCTCTCTCTCTCTCTCTCTCTCTCTCTCTCTCTCTCTCATCTCCTAGATCCTCCTCTCCTTCTCCTCCTCCGAAAATAATTTACCTTTGCCCTTCAGTTGATAAAATAATTTTTTATTACTTTAATTTTTGTTTTACAATCCAGTTGTTGACCCTCTCCCAGTCGGCCCTCCCACAGTTCCTCATCCCATTCCTCTTCCCCCTCAGTCTCCAAGAGGATCTCCCCCCAACCCCCACCAGGCCTCCCTATTCCCTGGAGCCTCAAGTCTCTCGGGGGTTAGGGGAGTCTTCTCCCACTGAGGTCAGACTAAGCAATACTCTGCTGTATATGTATCAGGGGCCTTGGACCAGCTCCTGTATGCTGCCTGGTTGGTGGCTTAGTGTCTAAGAGATACATTTTAAAGTTTCCTTTAAATTTAATAGTGCATCACTTCTTTATAAAGGAAACTTACACTCTAGTTAATACAAGAAATCTAGAAAACACAAATTATAGCTGCCAGTCCAAAAAATCTAAGAAATGAAAGGAACACTTAAAGATAAAACTTTTAAAGCATTATTAAATATTTACATCTAAACCCAGGTTTAGTATTCAAAACCAATGACTTCTCTTAGCCTTTTTGTTCAAAGGACTTTGTGTATTTAGAATATTCAGGAAGAAATTGCAAATGACGTGAAATGAAACCAAATATAGCAAATACAGACTCAAAGCCAAAAACATTTGTTAGGTATTATGGAACCTGACTGTACAACCATCAACATAGCATGAAGAATTTTATTCACCAGCTGCAAGTAAGCCCCTTCCAGAGAAATTGTGCAGAGATTTGAATCTTCACAACCATTCCAGTATTTGAAAGGACAATACAATGCAATGCTATTACAGATATCTATAATAACTGACTTTGTAAAGCTTAAATTCTTTCAATACCACTAACTTCGACACCTGTTTTCAGTGCAACTCCCAGGCAAAGAGCAGCTCCTAATGGATATACTGGGGGCTTCCCTTTTTCTCCGTCTTGATGCTGTAGGCCACAGATCTCCCTAGGCCTTACATTTCTCCTCTCATTTTCAGGGCATCCTGTCATGACTTCCGCAGGGTTAGCTCCTGGGCAGGCTCTGTGCTAAGCCCTTTTCACACGTCATCTCAGACTATATTCACATCTCTCGTGGGACATAGGTAAACATCAGGGCGATGAGGGTCAGTAACCTGCTTAACATCGATGCAGTCGCCACCTGGTAGAGTACAAGCTCATACGCCAAACTCAAGCTTAACCGACTCATTTCCTGGTCTTTCGCATCTTTCCTGACTGAAGAACAGTTCATTTGAGAAGCCCCAATATAGAAGGAGATAAAATTACGTCAAACCTGCGTAGTAGAAATAAGATGCAAAGTTCACAGTGTGAAACTACTCCTGTATCCTGCACTTCCGAAAGGAAATAAATTCTCCAATGAAAATAAACTAAAAGTGACTGCATTCCATCCTTCATCCAAAATGTGCCCACTTATCCCAGTTAGAAAGTCATGACTTTTCCAGTCTGGTATGAAACACTTAGGTCCAATGTGATGTCCTGTTTAACCAACAAATGTGGAGAGAGTTTAGACACCTGACATTTGACAGTTACTACCGAACCCTAAAATCTTCTCATCATTGGGGAAACATCTGAAATCTCCCTAGCAAAACTGAGAAGAGACAAGGAGAAGGAACGGAACATCATGGACAGAGGCTCGGTCTCCCCGACTTCCAAGCAGACTAATGGACAAGCACCTGCAAACTCGAAAGCCATTCCCACAATGTGCTTTGTGTGGACCTTTTCTGCTCTCTTCTCTTCAATCTTTGTTTCTTCACTTTTGAATCCTGACTTCACTTTATAGACCGCTTCACCTAAATCTCTACCTCCACTGCTGTTTCCCAGAGATCCTGAAGAGTAAGCGCATGCCGCTCCATGGTTGGATGCTACAGGAGAGACGGCCATAGCAGTTCTCATGGATCCCTTCTGTTCCTGATAGGTTTCCCACCACCCGTCTGCTCAGCCTCCTCTCTAAAGATACCATGACCGTCCAAGTGAAAAAAAAAAAAACGTGCACGTAGATGATAAATGTAGAAACTTTCACCGACAGCTATTGTAGTCGTCCATAATTTTTCTAAAATAAATTTAACATTATTGCATCATGCGTTTCTCAATTATAACCACAGTAAATATGCAAATTAGTGCAACAAAAATAACTATTTCACAGAACAGTAGTGAAAACAACAGAGAGGAAAGCGTTAAGAGTGTGGAAGAGCAAGGAGCCAGAACCCCACGCCAGCCACGTGATCGCCCCGAGGACAATCTGAATTGGAATCTGTTGTTGAGATGGAAGTCACAAATGTGAATGTTCAAGCCCTAGAGCGAGCAGAAGTCAAAGATTAGAATTCACAGTGTTCAGGTAGCTACAGACGGAAGGCTCAATTACTTGAGACTTTAAACGTGTGTGCGGAGTTCTCTAAGCAGCTTGCACTTGAATGAGAATTCTGTGTCTGTCAATACCCCTAAACGTAAAACTTGAGCTTTAAAACTTCAACATTTGGCCTCAGACTTTAAAAAAATAATAATAAACCTTTAGAAAATTATCTGTGCCATCAAATTAATTCATCTCAATTTGATGATACATTTTCATGACAATTTTATATGTAAGAGATCAGGTCATAAAATTACTCTCAAAAAGTTCAGTCCACAAAAGTGAATCACTCTGTAAAGGGTATGGAGAATCATTTTGTTTTGTTTTGTTTTTCCTTTGTGTACACATTGATTTTATTGTAACAAAGCAACTTGTACACTTCAATATTTAAAATGAACATCTTTTTCTTTCCAGTGAAAACAAACCAAAAAATTTAAACTAAATAATTAAAGATAAAGTTACAGCAGAGAATGCCAACTCCAGATAAAATCCTACAGGTTCTGCTGATTCTTCCACTGAGTGGCAGGGCTCAAGTCATCGTTAGGAGAGAATTTTACTGTAAAAGTGTTACCTTAAACTGCAAGGATGTCTGTTAAACATCACAATTAAACATGCCAGAGGAAAAGCCACATTGTCAGATGCCACTTAAGCCCCCAGACAACTCAAACCTGCCCTTGCTAACCATCTATACCCTCCCTTAACTTCTTTCTTTTTATTAAACAAGAGAAAGTAGACAGATACATATTGGTAAATGCTTTGTGTATTCACATAGAGACACAGTGTAATCTCTGAGCCCAATATACAGAGAAAGGAAAAAAGCTAGATTTCTATGCACTACTACACAGGGGCCTAGCACCCTCCAGCCTCCAGCAGAGCCAAGGGAACAGGTAGGGCTTTTCTTTTTTCCCACAGAGCACAGTGGAGGTGTTGAATCCACAGTTTTTGAGACACGAAAAGATGAAATTAATTTAGAACAGAAAAGTGGAGATTCTTTTCCTGTTGTATTTTGCTTGAGGTATTTTTTCCCCCAAATTCATTGTGTTGAAAGACCTAAAAAACAGTGAGACTGATGACAGAGGGACAGATCGGGGAGAAAATGACTGCAACTTGCTCCTAGGGACTGAGGAAAATTTTAAAAAGGAAATAAAAGAAAAGAGAAGGGAAGGAAGGGAAGGGAAGGGAAGGGAAGGGAAGGGAAGGGAAGGGAAGGGAAGGGAAGGGAAGGGAAGGGAAGGGAAGGGAAG
>NW_021620869.1:1314972-1322498 GCF_004785775.1 Grammomys surdaster
AGGGAAGGGAAGGGAAGGGAAGGGAAGGGAAGGGAAGGGAAGGGAAGAAGGTTGGAATCCATTGGTCTTCTGTGCTAGTCATCCTCTCCTTCATCCTCCTCTCCTTCATCCTCCCTCTCCTCCCTTCATCTTCTTCACCTTCATCCTCATCTTCTTCATCAATATCTTCCAACCCTTCTTCCTCCTCCTCCTCCTCCTCCTCATCATCATCATCATCATCATCACTATCTTCTGCCTATCCTTCTTCACCACCCATATCAAGCCCTAGAGCGAGCAGAAGTCAAAGATTAGAAGTCTCAGTGTTCTGAACCAAATAGTCCTGCAAGAGTCCTCTCCTAACATGGCTGCACTTGCATCAGAATAGTCAGTAAACCAGGTAAAGAAGCTCTCTGGCTCTTTATGCTGCCTCTTCCTGTTGGCCTTATTCTGTGTTTGACTTGATCATTTTATCAAATCCTTTCCAGATTTCCATTTGATTTCCTGTGGATTCTGAAGATAGGTCACCATTCTCATTCAGATGAAATTCTTTGGAGAGAACTTTATTTCCAAAATAAGGATTTCCATCAGAATAAAAATCTATTCTGTAACCTGATTAAATGTCTTCAAATTCTGTCACTCAGCTCCGGTCAAATAATACAAAGCCTTCTCTTCTTCCACTCCAAGCAGTGCAGACACTTGTGGATGGTTGACAAATGTTATCCAAAAAAGTTTGGATTTTGGAGATCAGTTCTGATCTCTTCTGAAAAAGTGGTTGGTGCAGTTTGTTATATTTTTGTTCTGCTTTCAAATTTTCCTCACTGGCTTGTTCATTAAGTCTGTCTGTTTCATTTTGTACTTCATCAGTTGCTTCTTGCTGTTCTTTTTTTCTCCCTTCAGCAGGCTGGGGGAGGCCTCTCCTCCAGCTTCAGTGCAGCAGCCAGTCTGGGTTTCTTGGACTGAGACAGAATCACATATTGCTGTTTCTGGGCAGAGGCCTGATGTTCACAGCAAGAAGGAACTTGCAGAGAATCCTTTTTAATACCTTGTCTTAAAGATAGGGTTTCTGTTGCTTCAATAAAATGCCATGACCAAAATGAACTCAGAGAGGAAAGGGTGTGTTTAGCCCTACAATTTTGAGTCTGTCATCCATGGAAGTTAGGCCAGAAATCAGAAGGCGGAAACTGAAGCAGACTCTGCAGAGGAATGCTTGCTGCTTATTGGCTTTCTCTACACACATTTCTCAGCTTGGTTTGCTTTCTTATCTATCCAGGCCACCAGGAGTGGCCCTGTGCCAATGAGCTGGAGTCTTCCACATTCATTGTTAATCAACAAAATGTCCAACAAGCATGGGCAGGGGTCAGTCTGGCAGAGCATTTTATCAGTCCAAGTTCCCTCTTTCCAAATGACTCTCACTTGTGACAAATTGACAAAAGTACCCAGAATACACCTCATAAGTTTCAGTTTCAGATGCTTTGAGTTGATATGGAAAACTTCAAAGTCTGCTATGATCTAAAGATAACTTTCCCTTCAAGGGAAAGTTTAATATTATTTATCATTTAGTTCAAAATGGCTTGTTCAATATCCAATTAACATTTTTCTCCTCTCACTTGCTTATAACTGAACATTAATGTATTCTACTAAAATAATAGCTCATATACTTAAACACTAAAAGTCTGAAATTAAAAACAAAACCATTTTAAATAACTTAAGTAAGATCTCTGCCTTTAGTTCACAAAACACAGAATATGTATTTCTCAACTGTCCTATTTTGCTTCCTATTGCTGTGATAAGACACTGAACAAAATTGACCTGGGGAAGAAATTATTTATTTGGCTTACAGTTTCCACTTTCACAGTACATTATTGAGGGAAGTCAGGGCAGAAGCACAAACAGGGAGCAGATGCTGAAGCAGAACCACAAGGTACTGCTTGCTGTCTTACTCGTCATGGCTTGCTCAATTGCTTGCTTGTACAAACCAGGAGCACCTAACCGGCATGGCAGTGTGTGCAAAGAACTGGGCTCTACCACATCAGTCACTAACCCCTGCACGTTTATCCATAGACTAATCCGAGGGAGACAATTCCTGAGTTGAGGTTCTCTCTTCCCGGGTTTCTCTGGTTTGTGTCAAACTGACAAAAAACTAACCATCACATCAACCTGAAGTGGAAACTTAAGGGTTCTTTGGAAAGTCAGTTGTGTCAGATGGTGTTTCGCTGGGGCAAACACGTGAAGGAGTATCTCCTGAAGAGGACAAAGATAAAAGGATGTTTTGTTAAAGACAGACCCGTGAAGGAATGTTTCACTGAAGCAGACACAGGTGAAAGGATGTCCTATTAAAACAAGCACGTGAAAGGACACATGATATAGGATTCTTGGCTAACGACATGTATGTATTGGTCCATCTTACATTGTGTAGCTGAGCTCCATTTGTTAGTACTCCATAGAGAGAAACACCAAAAATCTTCTAATGCTTCAGCTTCTTGCCACTGCTGTGGACTTGGGACAATTGGCAGAGTGATGTCCTCTGAGACAGATTCACATAGAGTTTTGCTAGGACAGGCTCACATGCTGAAGCAAAACCTGTGGTGAGGCAAGACCTGTGGAGGACATGTGATGGAAGGAGTATAAATAGGACTCAAGAGACTGTAAGAGGGACTTGCTGGTACAGCTAGCTCTACAACACTTCTTGGTCTCTAGTCTTCACTAATCATTCATTGAGAGAAGCACAGCAAAGAACTTCTCCTGGCATTCCTGCTGGTCCCTCCTGCTGACTCGAGCCAATTCCACTGAGGCCTGGCTGTTCCTGCTAGGTCATGCCACCGCTGCTGCTATCCTGACTCTACTGAACTGGTCTGCTGGTATATTCGTGAAGTGTTTGCAAGTGTGCTGATTTCCTGACCATGAGGATAGAAATTGCTCCAAAGGACCATTTCTAAACAGGTCCACTTCTGAATCATAATAACCTTTCTTTTCTACTACCTCTGGTGGGCGGTGGACTAGAAGAGAGGTTAAAGCATTTAAGAACCATTGGTAAAAGTAGGCATTGAAAAAATTAAAGTTACATCAACCAAATTAGATTACTTGTTCAACTAGTTTGATTATGTGTTTCTGTGTATGTATACTTATGCATATCTTGTTTGTGTTGGTTCTAATTTTTGTGTAAGAAATCAAAGTGCCAATACCCTTACCTCATAGTGATATAAAAATCACTTTCTTCTTCTTTTTTTCTAATGTTGGGGAATTGATCCTAGCATCTTGCTAGGTAAGAGCTCTGCCACTGAGCTACATTTCCAGTCCTAATTAACTCATTTTTCACAGGCTTAAATTGGAATCCTGTCTTGTCTTCTGATATAAACTGAAGATATTGTTTCAGGAGAAAAAAAAATGTGATAAAGAAGTCACCACTCCACCCTGCAGACGAGGACTTTACACCCAAGTATCTTCTTCTCATGTACATCTCTAGAAATTTTAAACAGCCCCCTGATGGAGTAGTCCAAGGTGAGGGGTCTAATTTGTGCTAAGCATTGTAAGAGTCTTAATAAATACTACATGGTTTCATTTTTTTATAATGATAAAGAACCATTCATGAAAAAGAATTTTGTGTACTCTATGAAGACAGACATTATACTATCTAAGTAATATAAATCCCAACCTGTAGCCGCCCAAGCTGCCTCACGTTTAGGGGGCCACTTTGTAACGGCCCGTTCTGCTGCTCTGGTCCGCAGGTCAGGGCCTAGCAAGAGAGAGAGTAGAGACACGAAGAATGGAGACAAGACAGGGAGTCTGGTCAAGTCTCTTCAAGTCTCTTTTATTGAAAGGAAATCCTGGGTATTTATAGCCTTTACCACATGCCTTGCCCTCGTGGACAAGCACAGCTGAAGGCACTACATCATGTGCCTTGCAGCGTGGATATCACGTGCACCTAGCTAGCAGTGAGGAGACCACGTGCGCTCAGCAGCGTGGATATCACATGCGCCTTGTAGCTGGTGGCACTAAACAGCAAAACAAGATATGTGAGAAAAACAAGATGTTTATCAGAGTGTGCTCAGCTGTTGCGGGCTGTTGAAAACAAGTCTCTTGTCAGGGTATATGGCTCAAGAAGGCTGCAAAGATGATAGCCACTTTTGGCTAGGTGTTGGCTCCCAACACCAACCAAGACATAAGATTGAAGTGAAAACTTCTGGCTTATTTGGAAAGTCAGTTATGTCAAATGATGTTTTGCTGGGGTGCACAGGTGAAAGGATATCTTCCTAAAGCAGACACATGAAAGAATGTTTTCTTGAAGCAGACATGGGTGAAAGGATATTTTGCTGGAGCAGATACATGAAAGAATGTTTTCCTGAAGTAAACATGTGAAAGGACCCGTGGTGAAGGAATATAAATATTATCCCAAAGACAGCATTGCTATTCTTGGCTGACAACACTCATGTATTGGTTTGCCTTACATAGCATTTTTAAGCTCAACTTGTGGTAGCCAATACTGAGAGAAACTCGCCCAAGAACTGCTTGTGTGGTTAATATTGGTTTTTGCATGGTATCTGCCTACTAATCCTGGAGCTGATGGTTTATATGTGGTGTCTGCCTGAGAGGACTTGTCTGCAGCTGCTGAGATGTATGCTATGGGACTGAACTGCTGCCAAAAAAGATTAAGCTTGCCCCAAAAGAACTATTGCTAAACAAATCCACTTTGTCCTAATATATCCTAATAGCTTTTCTCTTCCACTACCTCTGATGGGTAGTGAGCAAGGGGGAGGTTGAATGCTTATTAAAATGGGCTGCAAAAATATTATGCCTACATAAGATACTAGCCATCTGTTGTTCATCAAAATGAAGCTTCTAGTCCCCAGATTGAGATATATCTAATTTTCAGCTTCATATAGAAAATACACACACACACACACACACACACACACACACACACACAATAGCTAAAACATTCTTAAATAATAAAAGAACTGCTGGACTGCTGGAGATATCAGCATCTTCCATCTCAAATTGTACCTAGAGCTAAAGTAATAAAAACAGCATGATACTGTCACAAAATCAGACACATTGACCACTGAAATCCCAAAAATAAGTCCATGCATGTTTGGACATCTGGTTTTCTGATAAAGAGGCCTGAAATGCACACTAGAAAAAAGATAGCATCTTCACCAAATAGCACTAGTCAAATTGAAAGACTTCATATAGAAGAAATCAAATTCTTACCACTCTGCACAAAACTCAACTTCAAGTGGATCAAAGACCTAAGCATAAAACCATATACACTGAACCTGACAGAAAAGAAAGTGGGGACTAGTCTTGAACTCATTGGTACAGGAAAATACTCTCTGGACAGAACATTGATACAGCAGGCACTAAAATATGAAACTGAGAAGCTTCTACAAGACAAAAGACACCATCAGACAAAGTTTATAGTGGCACAAAGTATATGAGAATAACTAACCAATATATGACTGGAGTTAAGGCCCACTACAAGAGATGGAACTCATTCCCAACATGGCTTGGGTGGCCAAAAACCTGAGACTAGATAGGCCAGGGACCTAGGCAAAAACCAAATACTATTGTTCTACTAGAAGAATATGGCAGTAAAATGACTCCTAATGATATTCTGCTTCACTCACAGATCAGTGCATCACTCCTTGTTCAACCATCATCAGAGAAGCATCTGCCTCAGCAGACAAATGCAGAGATCTGCAGCCTGACAATGGAACACTCAGTCCTAAGTGGAATGTCTCCATCAAAGCCCTCTCTCCAGGGCTCAGTGAATCCTGTGAAAAAAAGGTGAAAGATTCTAAGAACCAGAGGGGATGGAAGACATCAAGGAAACAAAACCTTCTAAACACAGCATGACTGAGAAACGTATGAACTCACAGAGACTTCAGCAACATGCACAGCGCCTCCACAGGTCTGTGCCAGATGGGGTCAGGGGCAGAGAAAAGTGGGCACAAGTCCCCATCCATAACTCAGGAGCTATCTCCAAATGACAATCCCTCACAAATGAAAATTTGATTTTTTCCAAAGGAGTCTCACTGGGGATACAAACCATTCTTAACAGCAGGCCTCAGGCCCGTCAGTAGATGGCCAACACAAAATAATCTCAATGGCATCTTGGGAGGTTCCTTGCCACATAACGTTTAGTCATTTATTTTTATGTTTTATTTTTAACTTTATTTTTTAATCTTACAAGTCCTTTGTATGTATGTTATAGTTTCTGGTTTTATTTCCTTGTAAGTCCTTGTAAGCATGAACATGTGTCTCTGAGTCTACATATCTACATGTATTTCTTGTGCTTTTTCTTTGGCCCATTTTCTTCTGTTTTTTCATATTCCAATTTGTTTATTTTGGTTTATCTTAATTTTGTATTTTATTATTATTATTCTTTGGATGTCTATTTGTTTTCTAAAGAGAGATAGAAGGTTGTGGGTTAGGATCAGAGGGAGAGTAGGGTAGATCTCAGAGTAATTAGGGCAAGGGAAACCTTAATCAGAATATATTGTATGAAAAAAATTTATTTTCACTAAAAGAGAAATAGAAAAAGAAAAAAGAGAAATGCCAGACTGCTTGTCCTCTTAGCTAATTTCAGATGTAGTCAAGGTGACAACAAAGATCAGCCATCACACCAGGCCTCCAAGTGACACGTTTAGAGATCCTTACCTGGACAGTATCCTCAGCTGACCAACTGAACCTTCATGGACTCAGTCTCAGTAGTGTTCCATTACGGGTTCTCCCAGCACGTCCTTGTTTTCATTCACTGCTCTGTCTGTTGTTTCAGTAAGGCCATAATTCTCAATGTCATAGCCAGCAACTAAGGAGAGATTTAATCTTAGGTCTTTGCCATATCTGTGTTATATATAAAGTAAACTTAGACGAGCCACCTGTCTTAGCCTCTCCTAAGAATTCGCTTGCCAGCATCATCTCTGCAGTGCCACTCATGTGAAGTAGAAGTTCTTTCATGAGCGCTACAGTCAGAGTAGGGAAATCTCTGCTGTTCTCACGACCACAGGAATAGCTCCCCAGCTTACTGAAGGTAGTCAATAAATTTTTGTTTCTTTTTTACTTTTTGTTTGTTTTGTTACAAACGCCTTGTCATGTAAGTTATTAAAATATTGATTTGGAAAAATAAAAGAATTTGTTTGCTTTCAATGTTTTTTTTCTTTTTTTTTTAATACAAGTAGGCCAGCAGATGGGGCTCGGAGCTACCTAATGGAACGCAGATAAATCCATCCTGCTACAGTTTGTTGCATTTAAGTACACGTTGTATAATTAAATAAAAAGTCTAGGAATGACTTCCGGTTTGGGCCCGAGCATAGAGTAGGTCGCAGGCGGCAGCTCCGTACTCAACCCCAGAAAACCCGAGAGAAACAGGGACTCCCAGGAGCTTGAACTCACGCAGCATCCCAGGTAAGGTAAAAGCAACACTCTCCCCAAACAAGGAGCAACCGGGACCCACTGGGACCCAGGAATTCGCTCCTGGCCCGGGGCGGGCTCCATCCGGTTTGGGCCCGAGCACTCACAGATCCCGGGAGGCAGCTCTGCACCCAATC
>NW_021620869.1:1322508-1446765 GCF_004785775.1 Grammomys surdaster
GAGCACTCACAGATCCCGGGAGGCAGCTCTGCACCCAATCTCGCAGAATCAAGAGGAAGCGGGGCTCACAGGACCTCTGTGCCAAGCAATTTCTTAGGCTAGGAGGTGGCAGTTCTTGCCTCCAATCAGGGAGCAACTGGGACCCACTGGGACCCACTGGGACTCACTGAGACCCAGGAATCCTCTCCTGACCCGGAGCCCAGGCCCCTTCCGGTTTCCACCTGAACACTGAGCACATCTTGGGCCTCAGCTCTAACTCAAGCAGCAAAACTCATCCCAAACAGTTCTGACACAACCTAGATAATAGGAAAGACAGGCCCCAGTCAGAGACAGCACTGATAGCACAAAGGCGATCCAGATGGCGAAAGGCAAGCGCAAGAACACAAGCACCAGCAACCCAAGGTACTTGCCAGTATCAGAACCTAGTTCTCCCACATTAGAAAGTCCTGAACTCCCCATATCACCAGGAAAACAAGAACCAGATCTAAAATCACTTCTAATGATGATGCTAGAGGACTTCAAGAAAGAAGTAAATAACACTATCAAAAAACTTGAGGAGAACACAGGAAAACAGGATGAAGTCCTCAAAGAAACACAAAAATCCTTTAAAGAATTACAAGAAAACACAAACAAACAGATGAAGGAATTGAACAAAACCATCCAGGACATAAAAATGGAAGTGGAAACAATAAAGAAAGCACAAAGGGAGACTATCCTGGAGATAGAAAACCTAAGAAAGAAATCAGGAGTCACAGACACAAGCATCACCAACAGAATACAAGAAATAGAAGAAAGAATCTCAGGTGCAGAAGATACCTTAGAAAATATCGACACAACTATCAAAGAAAATGCAAAATGCAAAAAGTTGTTATCTCAAAATATCCAGGAAATCCAGGACACAATGAGAAGACCAAACCTAAGGATAATAGGTATAGATGAGAGTGAAGATTCCCAACTTAAAGGGCCAGTAAATATCTTCAACAAAATTATTGAGGAAAACTTCCCTAACCTAAGGAATGAGATGCCCATAATCACACAAGAAGCCTACAGAACGCCAAACAGACTAGATCAAAAAAGAAACACCTCCCGTCACATAATAATCAAGACACAAAATGTACAAAACAAAGAAAGAATTTTAAAAGCAGTTAGGGAAAAAGGCCAAATAACATATAAAGGCAAACCTATCAGAATTACACCTGACTTCTCACCAGATACTATAAAAGCCAGAAGATCCTGGACAAATATCATACAAACCCTAAGAGAACATAAATGCCAGCCCAAGCTACTTTACCCAGCAAAACTCTCAATTACCATAGATGGAGAAACTAAGATATTCCATGACAAAACTGAATTTGCACAGTATCTTCCCACAAATCCAGCTCTACAAAGGATAATAGCAGGAAAGATCCAATACAAGGAGGGCAATCATACCCTAGAAAGAGCAAGAAAATAATCCTTTTCCATCAAACCCAAAAGAAGATAACCACACAAACGATGTCTCCATTATTAGCAAAAATGACAGGAAGCAACAACACCCTCTCCTTAATATCTCTTAACATCAATGGACTCAATTCCCCAATAAAAAGGCATAGGCTAACGGACTGGATACGCAAACAGGACCCAGCTTTTTGCTGCTTACAGGAAACCCACCTCAGTGACAAAGACAGACACTACCTTAGACTAAAAGGTTGGAAAACAATTTTTCAAGCAAATGGTCCTAAGAAACAAGCGGGAGTAGCCATCCTAATATCGAATAAAATCGACTTTCAACTTAAAACTATCAAAAAGGATAAGGAAGGGCATTTCATACTTGTCAAAGGAAAAGTCAACCAACATGAACTCTCAATTCTGAATATCTATGCGCCAAATACAAGAGCGTCGACTTACATAAAAGAAACCTTACTAAAGCTCAAAACACACATTGCACCTCACATAATAATAGTGGGAGACTTCAACACCCCACTCTCAGCAATGGATAAATCATGGAAACAGAAACTAAATAGAGATACAGTAAAACTCACAGAAGTTATGAACCAAATGGACTTAACAGATATCTATAGAACATTTCACCCTAAAGCAAAAGAATATACCTTTTTCTCAGCACCTCATGGTACCTTCTCCAAAATAGACCATATAATTGGGCACAAGACAGGCCTCAACAGATATAAGAAAATTGAAATAATTCCCTGCATCCTGTCAGATCACCATGGTCTAAGGCTGGTCTTCAAAAATGACAAAGAGAATGGAAAGCCCACATTCATATGGAAATTGAACAACACCCTACTCCTTGATAATCAGGTAAGGGAAGAAATAAAGAAGGAAATTAAAAACTTTTTAGAATTTAATGAAAATGATGACACATCATACCAAAATCTATGGGATACAATGAAAGCAGTGCTAAGAGGAAAATTCATAGCTCTAAGTGCCTACAAAAAGAAACTGGAGGGAGCATACACTAACAGCGTGACAGAGCACCTGAAAGACCTAGAACAAAAAGAAGCTAATACACCCAAGAGGAGTAGACGGCAGGAAATAATCAAACTCAGGGCTGAAATCAACCAAATAGAAACAAAAAGAACTATCCAAAGAATCAATAAAACTAGGAGCTGGTTCTTTGAGAAAATCAACAAGATAGATAAACCCTTAGCTAGACTAATCAGAGGGCAGAGAGACAGTATCCAAATTAATAAAATCAGAACTGAAAAGGGTGACATAACAACAGAAACTGAGGAAATTAAAAAAATCATCAGATCCTACTACAAAAGCCTATATTCAACAAAATTGGAAAATTTGGATGAAATGGACAATTTCCTAGACAAATACCAGTTACCAATGTTAAATCAGGACCAGATAAACCATCTAAACAATCCCATAACCCCAAAAGAAATAGAAGCAGCCATTAAAAGTCTCCCTACAAAGAAAAGCCCGGGACCAGACGGTTTTAGTGCAGAATTCTATCAGACCTTCAAGGAAGACCTAATTCCAATTCTTTTTAAACTATTCCACAAAATAGAAACAGAAGGTACATTACCCAACTCATTCTTTGAAGCCACAATTACACTCATACCTAAGCCACACAAAGACCCAACAAAGAAAGAGAACTTCAGGCCGATTTCTCTTATGAACATTGATTCAAAATTACTCAATAAAATTCTAGCGAACCGAATCCAAGAACACATCAAAACAATTATCCATCATGATCAAGTTGGCTTCATCCCAGGAATGCAGGGTTGGTTCAATATTCGGAAATCCATCAATGTAATCCATTATATAAACAAACTCAAAGAAAAAAACCACATGATCATCTCACTAGATGCTGAGAAAGCATTTGACAAAATTCAACACCCCTTCATGATAAAAGTCTTGGAAAGGTCAGGAATTCAAGGTCCATACCTAAACATAGTAAAAGCAATATACAGCAAACCAGTAGCCAGCATTAAACTAAATGGAGAGAAACTTGAAGCAATCCCACTAAGATCAGGGACTAGGCAAGGCTGCCCACTCTCCCCCTACTTATTTAATATAGTATTGGAAGTCCTAGCCAGAGCAATTAGGCAACACAAGGAGGTCAAAGGGATACAAATTGGAAAGGAAGAAGTCAAAATCTCACTATTTGCAGATGATATGATAGTGTACTTAAGTGACCCCAAAACTTCCACCAGAGAACTCCTAAACCTGATAAACAACTTTAGCAAAGTGGCTGGATATAAAATTAACTCAAGCAAATCAGTAGCCTTCCTCTACTCAAAAGATAAACTGGCTGAGAAAGAAATTATGGAAATGACACCCTTCAAAATAGTCACAGATAATATAAAATACCTAGGTGTGAACCTAACCAAGCAAGTAAAAGACCTGTATGACAAGAACTTCATTCCCCTGAAGAAAGAAATCGAAGCAGATCTTAGAAGATGGAAAGATCTCCCATGCTCATGGATTGGAAGGATTAATATAGTAAAAATGGCTATTTTGCCAAAAGCCATCTACAGATTTAATGCAATCCCCATCAAAATTCCCACTCAATTCTTCTCAGAGATAGAAAGAGCAATCTTAAAATTTATTTGGAATAACAAAAAACCCAGGATTGCGAAAACTACTCTCAGCAATAAAAGAACTTCTGGAGGAATCACCATCCCTGACTTCAAGCTGTACTACAAAGCGATAGTGATAAAAACTGCATGGTATTGGAACAGAGACAGGCAGGAGGATCAGTGGAATAGAATAGAAGACCCAGAAATGAACCCCCATACCTATGGTCACTTGATCTTTGACAAAGGGGCTAAAACCATCGAATGGAAAAAAGATAGCATTTTCAACAAATGGTGCTGGTCCAACTGGTTGTCAGCATGTAGAAAAAAGCAAATTGATCCATACTTATCTCCTTGTACAAAGCTCAATTCCAAATGGATTAAGGACCTCCACCTAAAACCAGCCACACTGAAACTAATAGAAGAGAAACTGGGAAAAAGCCTGGAATACATAGGCACAGGGAAAAAGTTCCTGAACAGAACACCAATGGCCTGTGCTCTAAGAACAAAAATTGACAAATGGGACCTCATAAAGCTCCAAAGCTTCTGTAAAGCAAAGGACACAGTCAATAGGACAGAGCGGCAACCAACAGATTGGGAAAAGATCTTCACAGACCCTACATCTGATAAAGGGCTAATATCCAAGGTATACAAAGAACTGAAGAAATTAGACTCTAGACAATCAAAGAACCCTATTAAAAAATGGAGCACAGAGCTGAACAAAGAATTCTCAACTGAGGAAGTTCGAATGGTTGAGAAGCACCTAAAGAAGTGTTCAGCATCACTAGTCATCAGGGAAATGCAAATGAAAACAACACTGAGATTCCACCTTACACCAGTCAGAATGGCTAAGATCAAAAACACAGGTGACAGCACATGTTGGCGAGGATGTGGAGAAAGAGGAACACTCCTCCACTGTTGGTGGGATTGTAAACTGGTACAACCACTATGGAAGGCAGTATGGCGGTATCTCAGAAAATTGAACATAGTGTTACCTGGGGACCCAGCTATACCACTCCTGGGCATATACCCAAAAGAAGTTTCACCATACAACAGGGACACATGCTCCACCATGTTCATAGCAGCCTTATTTATAATAGCCAGAAGTTGGAAAGAACCCAGATGCCCTTCGACAGAAGAATGGATGTAGAAAATGTGGTACATTTATACAATGGAATACTACTCAGCTATTAAGAACAATCAGTTCACAAAATTCCTAGGCAAATGGATGGAGCTGGAAAATATCATCTTGAGTGAGATGACCCAATCTCAAAAGAACATACTTGGTATGCACTCATTGATAAGTGGATATTAGACCAAAAGCTCACAATGTCTAAGAACCTACATACAAACCACATAAAACTCACATAGAAGAAGGAAGACCAAAGTATGAATTCGTTGGTCCTTTCTAGAAGGAGTATCAAAAGTTTCAACCAGAACTCCCAAAGTCTAAACCAGAGAACACAAAGGGAGGGACTCACACACCTGTATAGGGAATTGAGGGTGTCCTTGTTAGACTTCAGTGAAAGTGGAGGGCCAAGGTCCCCGAAAGTTTGGATTCCCTACTGTGTGGGAATTCGAGAGCAGGGAGATGGGACTGGGAGGATGTTTGGAGCACACCATCACAAAAATTAGGAGGAGTGGGTATGGGATAAAGGATCTTGGGGGAGAATGAGAAAGGAGATAACATTGAAAGGTAAATACGTATAATACCCAATAAAAAACCCACACAGATAAAGGATTTTTTTAAAAAGGGAGTTTACTTATCTTAAATTAATTTCAAAAGTTTCTAGGAGTTGCAAATTGGCTAAGATCCTATTTTAAGCTCTCCACAAAAGAACTTAAATCTCTGATCAATATTCTCAAGAGAGAGGTAAACCCTAACTTCCTCAACAGTTAATTGACAGAAGAGAGGTAATCTCACAAAAAGTAGAAAAAGCTATTTCCAATCGATATATCATATAGTCTGATTAATTGTCAGTGGTGCTATAAAAGTCCTTTGACAAAAGATTATAAATATAGATTTATATATCCTTAAATAAGGTCTTCACGACCCTCTGAGTGTAGAAGGAGCAACTGTTGGCGCTTCAGCCCTGATTTTACAAGAACTCTGAAAAATTGGCTTTAAAAATAAAAGAGGGGGAACAGTACCCCCTCAGAAGGAGCCCCCCTGAAATACTCTCCATCATGCCTTGTTCACTTTTCTCTCTCTTAAGCTGAAAGCTCATGGCAAATCTCTTGCTGACCATGTAGGTGACCTCGGGCACCACCAAGACCAACAAAACTTTGCCACAGATATGGGGAAGGACCCTCATACCCGTAAAGGGAATGCCCCAGACCCAGTTCCCTTATGGAGCCGAGGACTGATATGCCTGTCCAATACCACAGAAGGCACAGCTAACCGGCTACCATAAATATTAATGAAAAAAAAAATAGATACACTCACAAAGCCAGGCCCAACCATAAATACGATGAATAATAATTTACATCCAGGGAAGAGAAATCTCCCTGAGAATCCCCTTCTTTTTTCTTTCCAGGCAAAAATGAATCACCCGTGATGCCTGCCATTAGAAGTTCTAATCCAGATGGGCCAGAAGTCAGGATCCTCGCCCTTACCCTCACCCCCTACCTTTTCCCAGCTGCACAAGGTTCCCTGAAGCTTGGCAACTGCAAGATCCTGCTTGGAAACTGCAGATAGACTCAAAGCAGTGTACCATATCATCTGAAGAATAGCAAGGAGACCATAACTCAAGCAGTGTACCATATCTTCTGAAGAATAGCAGGTTGCAGTCCTCCTCGCCCCCACGAATAACTAGGGCCTGCCAGTCGGGTCAAGTGGCACCCAGACGTGGGGCTCGAGGCACGGACCCCTCTGGACGGACCCTCATTGAGAGGATGTGCGCAGGACATCAAGATTAAGCGAGACAGAGATCAAAACCCGTGACCTGTCATCCACGGAACCAGGTTGATGCTGCCATCAAGAAGACGGTTGAAGTTCATTACCATCAGCCGAAAATTGAAGAGGATCCAGAAGTGACTCTGCAGGAGACTGACACAGCTGCCAGCTCCCCTGCCTCCCCCCTACTGTCGACCGCTAGACTTCCACGCCCTCCAGAAGGGTTCCTGGTATGCCTGGCTTTGCCCCCGTTTCTCTCGATAGAGAGCTTGGCCTCTTGATCACCACAACAAAAATTGGCTTTTTCCTAAACCAAGGCCGCCCTTGATATGGCCGCTAACATTGGGGAGCCTTCCTTTATGACAATATTACACCCCAAACTGACAAATGGTTGGTAAATTGAACATTTACAAGGGACTAGGATGGCTGTGAGTTAGCCCAATGACGGGATTATTGTAGGTCCACTTCCCAGGGGCCCACCCAATGCAGCCGAAAAGGAGTGCATGGTGCTGGGAGTGGGTGCAGCCTACATGGCCTAAGACAGGGCCCTCACCCTCCTTTCACCCACATCGGAGTCCCTTGACGTTGCCCATCGTCGACAGCCTAAAACCTTCAACCATCGATGTGACTCGTCTCACATCAGTGTTTTGGGGTTGTGAACTTGTCTAAGACCCCCCATAATTAGACATCCAAATTCAAAATTCACATAGTTGGGATTGATCATAAGATGCCTTCTCTAACTAAACAGAGAAGGGGGAGATGCCAGAAGCCAGGACCCTCGCCCTTACCCTCACCCCCTACCTTTCCCCACCTGCACAATGTCCTCTGAAGCTTGGCAACTGCAAGATCCTGCTTAGCAACTGCAGATAGACTCAAAGCAGTGTACCATATCATCTTAAGAATAGCAGGGAGACCATAACTCAAGCAGTGTACCATATCTTCTGAAGAACAGCAGGTAGATCATAATTCAAGGCAGTGTACCGTATAGACCATGACATGTTTCAAGGCACAGGCCAAGAAGATTTTGTACTTTTCCACCATCTGGCCCCTCTTACCCCCTCCCCTTGTGAAACATGCTATAAAAAAACATTTCATGTTCAAAAATAAATAAATTATTTATAAAAAAAAAAAAAGAATCACCTACATAGATTTTAGGAAGTTTCCACAGCACTAAGTTTCCACGTAATCCCCAAATCCCCATGTAACTTCACCCATCTCTCCCCACACACTCCCTCCATCACATCTTTCTTCTATGCTGACCCACCCCAGGTCTCCCCTACTCCTTTCCTCACTGGATTAGCTTCCAGTCTGCCCATAAAATCTATTCTATTTCTTCCTGCAATGGAGAACCTTGAAACCCTCCTAGATCCTAACTTTCCTGCATCTACTGATTGTAGTTTTGGAAGATCCATCTGAATGTGAGATTCGGGTACTGAACTCTCCCATTATTGTTGCTGGCTAATTGTTTTCCTTAATATGTGTAAGATTTTATTATTGTTTCAGTTTCAGGTTTTTTTAATTTGAAGGTGATTCTTCTGCATGGTCTTTTTTTTTTTTGATGATGAATTTCACTGTGTCTTTTATTTAGTCTTTTGTGTTACATCTCAACTTTTGCCATTGCTCATTCAGAGAGATTCTAATCTGCTGTTTTGCCTTCTTGGAATTTGAGCCTCATATTCCTAATTGTGTAGATAAAAATAATCTTCAATTGATGTGTGAAATTGATTTCCTTCATCTTTATATAAACACCACTAGAAAAGATAAATACTTCTTATTGTTATCTATAAAATTAGCATTCTAGAAGTTCATTATGTAGCACTTCACTTGTAAGAAAACAGTAAAACAATTTTATGGTGATTGTATGTATACTGATTACCTAGGTTTATCATTAATATTTATCATGTATCATTACATGTTTATATCCTCAAGCTTTTTTTCCTTTTTGATTCAAAGTGCATTACAGACCTGGTATACTTTACTCTAAACAATTTAGTCCACATATTGAGTATTTGTTAATGGTCCCTTAAAATAAAATTTATATATAATAAAATGCACAAAAAAAAAAAAAAAAAAAGTCTAGGAATTTTGAAAAGATTAATAATTTTGATATGAACCATAAATGCATCTTCACATACTCTATAAAGCAGAAATACATGTTTTCATTTGCTGCTCATTCAGCTTACCTTCTCTTTCTATTTTGCTCCCGTTTCTCCTTCCGATGATATTCACTAGTCAGTAAAGTGAGACAAACAGTTAAAAAAAAATAAGTATTGAGGAAACTGTAACTCACTGGTTTCTGGAGCTCACTGTCCAGTTATATGTTAGTCCCACTACCATCTCGACTTTGTATCATTTTTCTTACTGATGTACAGCAATAAATGAAGTTCCTTCTCCCTAATAATTGTTGCAATAGCAAAGTAATTGTATTTTTCAAAGGGCTATATTGCTTTCTGATGTATCTACAAAGCAATTTCTCAATGCTACAATGACCAAAATTGCAGACTAATTTCTGTTTCGGCATATGATGCAAACTAGCTCTACATTTCTGTATCTGTCAATTTTGCATCCTAGAGCAATCTAGAGAGTCCCAACGGCTGGATGGAGCCTTTCTGAATCTATGCACATTTTAAGACCTACTGGAGTGAACAGATTAAGTACAGGCCTAAATTCTGTGTCTAGAATTCAGGGAAAATTATTCTAACACAGATGAATCAAAGCAGTCGTTTCAGGCATCCCACTATTCAAGCAAAGTTGCATCTATACAGCATCATCCTATCAGGTCCACTGTCCTCAGCTAAAATACGTATGCAAGCCAGCTGAATGTGGTGGACACAATTTTGTATTATCATTTAGCTGACAAGGGCACCCCTATTATTTCTTCTAGTCATGGACCTATTTACCATGCTACTGACATAGAAAAAGAGACTTTTGCCCAGTTTCTTTTGACCCTAAGAATGGATCAAACAATCCTAAAAGCCCTGTCAAAATAGTAATTTATATGTAAATTATACACATATGGAGACAGATGAGAACACAGAATAAAGTCTAATTCAATAGCATTTGAAATTGAAACTGATCATTATAAGGGTTTTGCTATCCCAGTCATCTTGGTTACATGACACACGCTACAGTCAGCTGGAAGCTCGGGCTATTTGTCAAATAGGTTACAAAGATGAAATATGGAGGATAGATGCATAAATGCATATGCATGCACAAATCTCAAATACCTTTCAAAAATGAAATCTTGGAACCTCTCATATCCTTCCTAACTACTGGTGCACTTTGTCACTTTCTATGCACAGGAAATGCCCCTAACAGAAGTGACTTCTTACGTCAATCTTCCCTCTGCTCTCTCAGTTCAATGTGTTTTGTGCTCTGCTCCATTGAGTTAGTCTCTTTTCTTAATTTTTTATTGGTTATTTTATTTATTCAAATGTTATTCCCCCTTCCTAGTTTCTCCTCCACAAACCCCCTATTCCATCCCCCATATCCCCTGCTTCTATGAGGGTGCTCCCCCACCCACCCACTCCTGCCTCACCACGCTAACATTCCCCTACACTGGGCCATCAAACCTTCACAAGACCAAGGGCTTCCCCTCCCATTGATGGCCAACAAGGCCATCCTCTGCTATGTATCCAGTTGGAGCCATGGATCCCTCCATGTACTCTTTGGTTGGTGGTTTAGTTCCTGGAAACTTTGGGTGGTCTGGTTGGTTGATATTGTTCTTCCTATGGGGTTGCAAACCCCTTCAGCTCTTTCAGTCCTTCCCCTAACTCCTTCTTTGGGGACCCCATGCTCAGTCCAATGGTTGGCTGCAAGCATCCACATCTGTATTGGTAAGGCTCTGGCAGAGCCTCTCAGGAGACAGCTGTAAAATGAATACATCTCCCCATTTGGTAAATTTCTCGTTTCCATGTTTCTTGACCTTTCAGCCAGATGTCCTACCTGTTATATCCATATGTGTATTTGTTAAGGAATAAAGTAGTAATTAGCCACAATAGTACAGGAAGAAAATGCCAACTCTTCTCACGTGTCTTTATTTTTAAGGTGAAAAAACAAAATTAACTTGGCTAGTATCTCTTAGATCACTAAGCGGCGGTGCTCTAACTTGACCATAGTATTATGACCCACAATTACAAAGTATATTCTAAATATCCAGAGAAAAGGGTAGGATCCTCAGACTCAGAGGGTTCACAGTGAGCACCAGCTCACAGTTTAAAGGGATACACTGTGGTTTGTCCAATCTCAGCAATGGGCTTATTATGATTATGATTATTATAATTATGATTATTATAATTATGATTATAGATTAAGTTATCTATCTTAACCAAAAATATATATTAAAGAAAGATAAATGGCTTTTAAAATTGACGCCTGTAATATTTCTGTAATGAAATATCAAATAAACACTTTATTTGGCTCAGAAATAAATTGGCTCAAAAGCTGATGATAAACTTACATTAAGAGTCTCACAACTGGGGCTGAAGAGATGGCTTAGCGGTTAGGAGCATTGGCTGCTCTTCGAGAGGATGCAAGTTCAATCCCCAGTGCCCACATGGTAGCTCACAGCTGTCTATAACTCAAGTTCTAGTGAATCGTACTCTCTCGCAGACATGCAAACAAACACAGACACCAGTGTACATAAAAATAAAAAGATAAATTTTAAAAAAATAGTCTCACAACCTAGTGAAGTCTGAAAATAATTAGAAAAACAGGTCAATTCTGCAAATAAATAAGACGCATCAAAACCAGGCCTTCTTCCATCACAATACTTTGCTGATAATTTTAAGCTCATGGCAATGTGAGCAGAAGGTAAACATTTCCCATATACCCTCTGCTTACACTCCATCATTTCAACCATCCTGCCAGAATAGTACATGGGTTACAATTAGTGATCAGAAATACATGAACCTATTATTATTATTATTATTATTATTATTATTATTATTCCTAATGCCCATTGAATTCATAATGGTTCACTCCTCCATCCTCAATAAGCCCAAAAGACCATCGATCTGTTTCCCCATCTTCCTATATTTGCCTTTCCCAGAATGTCAAACAATTTGATCCAGGTATGATGGCACATACCTGCATCTAAGCACTGGGAGATGGAAGACCACCTTGGGAAGATTAGGATTTCAGGGCCAATCTTAATTACAATAGTGAGTTCTCAAAAGAACAGCAAAAAGTTGAAATCATATAGCAGATTTGTCTGTTGTGACAGAGTCTTATGTAGTCCATATTGGTCTCAAACTCACTGTGAATCAATATGGGGTTGACCATTACCATGAACTTTTGGTCCTCCTTCTTCCACCTCCCAAATCCTGGGATTACAGGTGCATGACAAGCAAGCACTCTACCATGAGCCACATCCCCAGCCTCAGCATACGGAACTTTTATAATGGCTTCTTTCATTTAGCTATATATGTTTACGTTTCTTTCACTGATGTTAAGGACTTGATAGCTCACTTCTTTTTTAGAACAAAATATTCTCTTTTTTTTTAATAGATCATAGCCTATTTCTCCATTTACCTACTCAAAGACATCTCATTTCTAGCAATATAAATAAAGCTGAAAAAAACACTCATAAGTTTTCAATGTGCTTTGAAATGATTTTTATTTTATCTTTAGAAATGCTACAACTTAGTCAAAACTATGAATATAATATCTTTTTATTGCTAAACAGTTACATAAATTGTGGAGTCATCACCTTTCCAGTTGGCATCCATGACTGTCCAATGTATCAACAATAAGCATTTGTTAATTTAATAGTAAAACTGAAGTATCTCAAAAATATTAGTTCTTATAATTATTGTTTACTTATAAAATAAGAACAAGGGTCAAGTTTGTTGTCATCATCGTTTCAGGGACTAGTAGGGGCCGGACACAAAATAGATATATTTGTTAAGTAGATATTCTTAAATAATTATATCAATATGCTCAGAATTAGTTGTTAGATATTAGTTACAGCTAGCATTTTTGCTTTTTGGGCTTTATTTCTTCATTTGTGCTAATTTATATATTATGTTTTTATATTATTTTATGTTTTACCAATTATCTTTTGATATCTTAGTGGCTCTTACAATGAAGACAGGATAACTTAGAACATTTGTGCACCCAGTCACATAAACACAAATCATAATGCAAACTAGTGAAAAAAATTCTGAAAAGAAGCTCAATCTCAAAGGAATACTTTAATTTTCAATTATATGAGTCAAAGCAAATAAAAAAATTAGAAAATGAAAATCAGTAATAAAGAGAATAAAATATTATTCTCTTGTAAAGAAAATGCCCATAAAACACTTTATACTGTACTATGTTGCAGACCACAGCATGCATGGCACATGTTTTTATCAGAATCCCCCTACTCCCCACAGGAACTTTCTTGAGTCTATCAGAGGTTCCTTCACTGAACCCTCCTAACTTCAGGTTCTGTGATATGAGTAACATTCTCCACTGTTCTGTTCCATGTCATCTGCTTATCAATTGTAACGGTCGTTTCTTTTGTAATGGCCGGTTCTGCTACTTCGTAAAGGCTGGCAGGTTCTGCTGCTCCGGTCCGCTGGTCAGAGTCTAGCAAGAGAGAGAGTGGGAACGGAGGAAGGGGGAAAAAGGGGCGAGAGACGCAAAAGATAGATACAAGACAGAGTCCGGTGGAGTCTCTTCAAGTCTCTTCTTTATTCTCCTCTCTTCTTCTATATTCTCCTCACTCCTTCAGTCCCCTGACACCTCCCACCTTCCACCTTCTACCTTCTCAATAGAAAGGAAATCCTGGGTATTTATACCCTTTACCACGTGACTTGCCCTCGTGGACAAGCTTAACTGAAGCCACTACATCACGTGCCTTGTAGCCATGGATACCAGGAGCACCTTGCAGCTGGGGGCACTAAACAGTGTAACAAGATGTTTATCAGAGTGTGCTGAGCTATTGCAGGCTGTTGAAAACAAGTCTCTTGTCAGGGTATATGGCTCGAGATGGCTGTAAAGATGATAGCCACTTTCAGCTAAGAGTCGGCTCCCAACAATCAATCTACAGATGATGAACATTGCAAATCTCAGTCTCTGATTTAGACCACACCACAAGCTGACCTGTTCTGGCTTGCTGTCTTAAGGTACCTACTTTCTTTTTATAGGAACACGGACAATTCCTGTGTTCTATTAAAGCATTGGGCAAATGTGTCAACCATGACTTCATTGACTATAGTATCTCTGCCAGATCTGAAGCAATCAAAGCCCTGATTCTCATGTTTCACTGTAATCATGCACAAAGTTTGCAACAAAATCCTAATAGCTGTTTATAAGAAATATTTCTCCCAAAATCTATCTTGCCATTCTAACCTCTGTCTGTATTTTTCATCAGACCACAGGATCCAAGAGCCATTGATATGTTTCTTAACATTTCTCCTTATAATTTATAAATGTAGGGCTCTAACTCACACTTTCTGCCAAGTGCAATTGTATCGATGCCCTTTTCATAGTCAACACAAAATACAATAAAGAATCAGCACAGTATTTTTTGATGAAAGGGAAACTTGCAAGTCCAAGCACAGCACACAACAGACTTCCAAAAGCACAGTCTGGCATCTTCAAATATAAGAAAGAAAGAGGGGAAGGACAAAATAAGTAATAGTCAAATAATCATAACCTGGTATGAAGAGTACCCACCCCTAATGGATAATTCCATTAAAGAAATTATTTGGGCCCAATCACTCAAAGGGCCACCTACAGCAACAGACTGGAGAGAAAGAGCATGAACTCAGGCGTTCCTCTCCACTGGTGAAGAAAACAGTGAGAAAAGGTGAAAGAAAAATAAAGAAGAAAACACCATCTGTACCATCTGGGCTGAGAGCTTGTAACAGCCAAGCTCAATTAAAACACAGACAGCAAGGAGACCATTGATACAACCCACGTAGCTGACATTCCTGAGGCATGTGGCAGAAGGGGGAGAAGGGAAAATAGATCTAGGCACAGAAATAGAACACAATCTGCCTATTTTTTTAAAGTATATAAAAAGGTTCCAGCACAAAGAAGGGCTCAAATGAAAGATTATATCTTAGCATTTACAAGAGGAATTTCCATCATCGCTGAAAGTGAGGGAGTAAATGCATTTAATAAATCCTTTTAGTGTTTCAAGAAATTTTTAGGAAGTCAGAAGCCAACTTTTTAACCAAATAAAACAGAATACTTTGAAAACTGAATGCTAGATGTTTTTATTATGTTATCTCTTGTCCTAAGATAATGGGCAATAGTTTCACATCTTTATATTCAAAACAGTCTAAAAATTTCTAACCTATTTTGAAATTCAACAAATAAAACGTCTGAGAAGATTCCATAGGTATTTTTATCTTCCTATAAAATAATATTTTTAAGTTCTTAATAGGCAAACAAAAAGTATTCTAATTTTAAAAATACCTAAGCTTAGTGCTTTTTAATTCAAAGGCGTGTGAAATTTATATTGAATTTTTATGACTTCTATGATTAATAAACACAGTCAAGGAATCATTTCTTCTCTTTAGGAGATATCTTCATGAGCTATTAGCCTATTAAAGTTTATTTTCAAATAAATTCAACTTAGGATCAGAGTTTAAGATAATAATACTACAAGGTTAACCAAACTTTTCAATTTTAATGAAATACATCCCATATCTGATAATAATATTATTATTTACAGTAGAAGGAAATATTTTTAATGTTTATTCCATTTTGATTTCTACCCTAAGTTTCTGTCTTAAGTAGGACAAGATTTGCTGTGATAAAACACCATGACCAAAGTAACTTGGGAAGGAAAGGGTTTATTCAGCTTATATTTCCACACCAGTTCATCATCAAAGGCAATCAGGACAGGAACTCGAGCATGGCAGGAACCTGGAGGAAGAAGCTGATGCAGAGGCCATGGAGGAGGGGTGCTCTGATGAAGCACCATGACTAAAAGCAAACTGGGAAGGAAATGGCTTACTTACACTTCCATATCCCTGTTCATCTTTGAAGAAAGTCAAGACAGAAACTCAAACAGGGAAGGATCCTGGAGGCAGGAACTCATGCAGAGGCCATGGAGAGTGTGCTTACTGGCTTGCTTCCCATAACTTTCTCAGATAGCTTTTTTATAGAACCCAGGACCACCAGCCCAGGGATGACACCACCTACTATGGTCGGGATCCTCCCCTATAAGTCAGTAATTGAGAATATGTCCTACAGGGTTGCCTACAGCCTGATCTTATAGAGTCATTTTCTTAATTGAGGCTTCCTCCACTCTGATGACTCTAGTTTGTGTCAAGCAGACATAAAACTAGCCAGCACAGTTTCTATTTACATATCTTTTTATAATGTACAATAAGATGTGTAACTTTAATTTTGTTAAATCCTATTTTTAATGATGGTTCTTAAATGTTTTAACCTCCCTTGTAGCCTACCACCCACCAAAGGTAGTGAAAAAGCGTAGGACCCTGAAGGGCTGCTATGCTCTGGCTGAGACTTTCTGTGTGCTGCTGTCTACTAAGTAGCATTCTGCGGTTCCTCTAAGATCAAAACATCCTGACTAAGGCATGGTGCCCCAGGAAGGGAATTTACACTTAACATCCTATTGCCCCCCAGTTGAGTTCCTGTTTTTTCCTGAGTTTGTGTTTTTCCTTCCCTGGCTTGGTGTATATATTGAACCTGCCCAGTAAAGGCATTGGCATTCTCTCTCATAACGGATGACCTGAGTCTGAGTATTTCTTTAATCCCCAGGCCTACTCCCGAGCTTGGTACTGCGGGCAGCACTGAAGCTGTCAGAAAAGAAAGGATATGGGGGAAGTGGACCTGTTTAAGAAAGATTATTTGGAGCAACTCCCATCTGTTTTCTGGAAGTCAGCAGTTCAGTTCACAAGTTAGCAGCTGCAGCTTGATCCGCTCAGACTCTTCATGGATATACCAATGGTCCAGTTCAGAAGAGTTGGGATAGCCAACACAAGTCAGCAGTGTTGGCACAACCTAGCAGAGACAGCCAGACCTCCACCTCAGCACAAGTCAGCAGCAGGAGGAACCAACAGGAACTCCAGAAGTTCTAGGCTGTGCCTCTTTCAGCAAAGCAAAGATCAGTGAAGACTCAAGACCAACAAATGCTGCTGTTGCATAGCTAGCTGTTCCAGCAAGCTAAGTCAGTCTCCGTCATTGTCTATCAAGTCCTACTTATACATCTAAACATCGAGTCTCGCCTCAGCACGTGTGTACGTCTCAGCTGACATCGCTCTGTCAATCAGCCAGAGTCCGTGGAAGCAGCAAGAAACTGTAGCACACCACTAGAAGTTTTTTGGTGCATTTCTCTCTATGGAGTCCTGACAAATGCAGCTCAACTACCCAATATAAGGCAGACCAATACATGCGTGTCATTAGCAAAGAGTTTTTCATCACATGTCCTTTCACATGCTTGCTTTAGCAGAATATCCTTTCACTGTGTCTGCTTCAGTGAAGGATTCCTTCATGAGTCTGCTTCAGCCTTATACCTGTGTCCACTTCAGGAAAACATTCCTTCATGTGTTTGCCCAGCAAAACACCATCCAACTGACTTTCCAAAGAACACTTAAGTTTCCACTTCAAATGTGCTATATAGATTTCGAATAAATTAAAAGTAAAATAATTTGTAGATGTAAGAATTTTAATGATTTACTAATGAGAGGTATGATTGGGAAGAACATGATTATAGCTTCAAATATGGCATATTTAGTTTGTTTTCTCCTTCAGTTAAAAACAAGGAGGGGCAGTCAAAACTCCCTTTTCTGAGCCATTCAATATAAAACCATCCTACTTGCATCTAAATAACTTGATATGGTTTGTGTTGCTAAGACTTTCTCATGAGCACATTTAAACCCCCCATCCACCCCACACCCACATTTTGAGGTCTGCTTTGTCAAATTAGCCTTTGGTATCACTAAAGCTGAGTAAGCTGTTTGCACAAAACACTGATTTACAGACTGCTGCTCAAGAGGGAGAACAGTTTATCAGCACTGTAATAATCATATTTGTGTGAAATTTCTTTCAAACCTATGGCTTCCAGCAGACCAGGGAAGGAGAAAAACTCCGTGGGCTACCCAAACGCCTTGTTTAGATCAAAGTCTCAACAATTACTAAGCCCAATTTAAGCTTTTATGGTATCACATTCCTAAGCATTTTGCTAAAATATGTTTTGTTTCTCCCAAAACACTACTGTACATTTGTAGATTTATCTTGCTTGTAGGTTTGGTTTTCTAAAAGTATGAAGAATAAGGAATAATCACTAGGCCTATATGTCTATTAACAAGATTTTTTTTTATCTTCCATACTTGTTCTATTTTTAATAATTTTTTTAATTTACTTTTTTTACTTTTTACTTTACATCCCTCTCACTATCTCCCTCCTGGTCACCCCTCCCACAATCCTTCCCCCATCACCCCTTCCCCTTCTCCTCTGAGTGGGTAGAGTTCCCACTGGATATCCCCATCCCATGCTGGCACTTCAAGTCTCTGTAATGTTAGCCACTTCCTCTCCCACTGAGGCCAGAGAAGGCAACCCAGCTAGTAAAAGATATACCACATACAGGCAATAACTTTTGGATTAGCCTCTGTTTCAGTTGTTCCAGACTCACATGGAAGTCAAGCTGTACATCTGCTACATATGAGCAGGGAGGCCTAAGTCCATCCTATGTCTGTTCTTTGGTTGGTGGTTCAGACTCTGAGAGTTCCAAGAGTCCAGTTTAGTTGACTCTGTTGATCTTTCTAGGGAATTTCTATCTTCCTCAGGGCCTGTAATCCTTCCATAAGAGTTCCCAAGTTCCATCCACTGTTTGGCTGTCAGTGTCTGTATCTGTTTGAGTCAGCTGCTGGATGGAGCCTTTCAGAGAACAACATGCTCCTGTCTTTAAACATAGCAGAGCATCATTAATAGTGTTAGAGACTGGTGCTTGCCCATGAGATGTGTCTCAAGTTGAGTGGGTTATTGGTTGGCCATTCCTTCAGTCTCTGCTCCATACCCCATACCTACATTGCTTATAGACAGGATAAATTTTGGGTGGAAAGTTTTGTGGGTGGGTTGGTGTCTCTATTGCTCCACTGGGATTCCTATCTGGATACAGGAGGTAGCCTCTTTAGGTTCCATATTCCCAATGTAGTGAGTCACAACTAAGGTCACCCCCATTGATTCTTGGATGTCTTCCTTATCCCAGATCTCTTTCTTGTTCTGGAGATTCCCCCCAACTCCTTGCCCCAATCAGTTTCAGATTTCCATTCATTCTTATGGCCATCTAGCCATCTCTCCTGTCCTTCCCTACACCTGACCCTGAACCCCCCCAATTCCCCTCCCCATATCCCCTCCCTCTTAGTTCCCTCCCTCCATCTGCCTCTTATGACTATTTTATTCCCCCTTCTGAGTGAAATTCAAGCCTCTTTGATAGGGCCTTTCTTCTTGTTTAGCTTCTTTGGGTCTGTGGTATCTAACATGGTACCTGTATTTTATATTTAATATCCACTTATAAGTGAGTAAATACCATGCATGTATTGACAAGATTTTAATCAAACAAGAATATGAACAGTTATGACTTAACAGGCAACTTTTCATACCAGGCATGTACGTCTTTGCATTTGTGTGAGTGAGGTATACCGTAGTCTTTGTAGGCTGTGTTTTGGCCCTTCTCCAGACCCTGTAAAACATTTAACATTTAACACAAGTTTGGGATTCATAAAATGGGGATTTGTGAATCATATGTAGTGTCTGGTAAAATTACATGAAGTTTTCTTCTCTGTGATTTTTAAAAATTAGTGAAAAGCTTATATAAAGTTGGATGTGACAGGTATCTTAGGCATAAAGTGAGTTCACATGGCATCACCTTTTGTTATCCCAGACTTTCTCATCACTCTCCACCATTCCTCCCTTAAACAACGTAGCAATAATTGCTAACTCGCCTTGTAAGACTCTAGCCAGCAGAGCCTTAGTTTACCAGAGATCCCCTGAGTGAATCATGCAGAGACAAGAGATCACTGCAAAATGCAAGAGGAATTTTTAATGTTCCAGCATGCTGGGGCCATCCTGCATCCCAAAAGGAGAGGTGACCCCATACAGTTTGTTCAGTGTCCACAGTTTATACAGTCTCTAGGGATAGCAGCCATTAGGTACAATGTGATTGGCAGAACAGTGACTTTTTAAACTGATTGGTCTTTAGGGAATGAAGCAGCAAGGACCTCCCTTGTCTGTAGGTGACAGGGTTGGTTCATCCTGCAGAATGTGTCTATGTGTGTTGTGGATAGCCCTAGCCTTGTATTTTGATGCTAATTCCACTTTCCTGGGAGGGGCTGCAGAGGAGGAGTGAATCAGTACACAAGGAACTTCTATTGAACCTTATGCCCACCTTAATTTGTAAAATAAAGGCTAGATCCAGTGATTGGCCAGAGAGGAGGAGGTGGAGAAATAAGGGTTGGTGAAAGGGGTGGAGGGACAATGGAGGAGGAAGACAATGGAGAAGACAATGGAAGAGGAAGATGATGGAGGAGTAGGAGGTGGAAGGACAAAGTGCGTGACTTGGAAAACCTGCAAGTTATAAGGGTCTCAGCTGAGGAATAGAGTAGTGTAGTGGTAAATCTGCCCAATCTAGGCGTGCAGCTTATACTCATAATTATTGAGTTGTGTTTTCCTTGACCGGTCCTATGTGCTCTGGGCCTTCCCCACTGGCAGGTGGGTTCTCTTCCATGTGGTCTAAGGAATGTTAATCAGCCTCTCCCTCCTTCTCTGACCATTAATCCAGCAAGAATCCTCTGACTGAGGAATGTTAATTAGCCTCTCATAGTGAGGATAAGTGTTCCAAAGATTCTCTTCAACCTCTGCAACTCCATCCAGCCCTAGTATCTCTGCAAGTACTGTCAGTAAGATTGGGACACTATCTTATCCCAATCGGGAGACTCCATTTGTTATTAGTTTTGATTTGCATGATGCAGATGATTCTTTCAAAAACATTAAAATGGTAAGTCATTCGTATCCCCCATGGGAGTGAGTGACTAGTTATTTCCCTTTTGAGTTTCATTGCAGCCAAAAGCTGATCATGGGTGTGATGGTTTATATGTTTGGTCCAGGGAGTGTCACTTTTAGGAGTAGGTGTGGACTTGTTGGAGTAGGTGTGTCACTGTGGGCATGGGCTTTAAGACCCTCATCCTAGTTGCCAGGGAGCCAGTCTTCTCCTGGAAGGCTTTAGATGAAGATGTAGCCACCCAGCAGCCACAGACAAACTGGGTTCACCTGAAAAGGGGGGCTGGAAATGAAAAAGAGACAGAGGGGAGAGAAAAACTTGGAGTCAAGACAAGTTTCCTGATCAAGGCTCAAAGATTAATATTCAGCTCTTATATAAATAGGGAAAGCCCCACCAAACCCATCCTTTGTTTCAGCTAGATTACCTCACAAGGCAAGCTCAGCAGGCAGTCTATTCTTTTAAGTTCCTGTAGGAGGTTGTATGCTGCCAGGGCAAATAACTCCACCTAGGTCCTATTGTGGTAAACAAGGTCTTTCCAAGCCTGCTCAAGGCTGGGGAAGGGCACAATTCCACTTTTTTAGTTTTTTAAAGATGAGCAGTACCAATAACTGGACAGGGGCACAAGATTTACTTGTTTCCCATCATCCTGTCTAGGGTAGAGTGGCCAGGCAACCATGCCTATCCTAGGTTGGTGTCTATATTGCTCCTTATTACCTGTCGTGGAGAACATACACATCATTGATGTATGCCTCTGTCTTAGGTCTATAGAGGCTCAAGAACACTCTTACCCGTCTTTGACTACCAGCCTTCTATGACACACTCTTTCCCATACAGACCAAAGCCACATATGAATTTAGACCAAGGGACCTATGAGCATGCATATGCATTTCTTCATAGCAATGGATAACTGCCATGGTGAATAGCTGAGCTGCCTGAAGGCCATCCTGTATGAAGGCAACTAATCTGTTTAAGATAAAAGGTCCAAAAGTTAAAAGCAACAAGATTAATGATCCAAGCAGTGTAGAAATTAAAGTTGTAAGTGAGAATGTTCCAGGTATCTAACTCCACTGCTAATTGGCAGGGATCAAACACAAAGTCTGGCCACCAGGTATATAGTGGGTAGCTTTGAGTACTGAAAAAAAAAACTTACTCTCCAGTAAGAGTGGAGGCTATACTCCAGGTTAACTCAGCTGGCTGATAGAAATTCTGAGCCAACTTCATCATCAGTATCATAATCATTAAGCTCAAGATCTGTGTCCACTTGATGAACCGATCTTTCAGGCAGCCATCAGGCTCCATTTTCTTTTTGTGAAAAAAACAAAAAACAAAAACAAAAAACAACAAAAACACAGAACTATGGCCCCAAATTAAAACAGGGTCAGGACCATTCCATGTATTAGTTAGGGGCTCTCTCCATTTAACCCTGGCAAATGAGATGGAAGTGACTGGACGTCAGTGGCAATCCACTGCAGACTGACTTCTAGTATCAGCTTGCAAAATTAAAGCAAATAAGACAAAAGTAAGGTGTGCTTTCAGTGACCATGGAGGGTATAACTTCCCCTCTTTTTTTAAAAAAAAAATCAAATCGTAATTTTTACTTATTCACACAGGGGTTATAAACACAAAAAGGCATGAAATAGGGAAGGGGATGACACCAGAGGGTAGGTGTTCAGGGGGAGTACAGATATCTTTCAGAGCAGGGTATCGGTTGGGTGAAGGTTCAGGGGACAGGTCACTATGATTCTGCCTATGATTCACTTGTCCTTATCTAAGTTGGTATTGTTTGCCAAGGCTACCTATTTACAAGGTCTATGACTACTCTGGCTGGTAAATTTCCACAAAAGCTGCCTGTATACAATAACTTATAGTCATCTGTTTCAGTGTTTTTCCACAGAGACCCAAGACTTTGTGTTAGCATGCATGTATGTCAGGCCTATTGCTGATTTTAGGCCTATGGCTGATTTTAGACCTTCAGTGTATAAGCAGGACTGCCCCTGACATCTCCTCCCTTCTGTAAGTATAGAAGGGCTGTGGCAATTCTAATCTTGCAAGGCGGGGATAGAGGCCTGACCTCCAGTAATTGAAGGGGAGTTTGTAATGGCTCTGGTCCCCCTGTCATTGTCCAGTGAGGCATGAGGGCCATACCCATCCCAATATCTTTTTCCTGGAGAAGGGATACTTTTGACATCAACCCCTATGCAGTCAGGTTTGTCCCTCAGGGAACCCAGAGAGATATTTTTAACTTTTACTTATATTCCCTTGCAGTGTTTAGCCTCGCAGCCTAAGCAAGAATTCAGATCACCAGTCAGAGGGGGTCCTCTTTTGTTTTTAAAAGCCAATTTTTCAGAGATCCTTGCAAAACCAGGGCAGAAGCACCAGTTGCTGCTCCTCACACACTCAGAGAGTTTTAAAAATATTATTTTAAAGTTCTACAATGCTTGTTTCACAATACATTGTCCTTGAGGATTATAAGGAATCCCAGTAATATGGATAATATTAAATTGTCAACAAAACATCTCAAATGCCTGACTGCAATAGCCAGTTTTATTATCTATCTTAATCTGATATGGAACACCAAGCATAGAAAAATAATGTAGGCAATAACTAATTACATTTTCAGTTGCTTCTCCTGTTAAGGCAGTTGCAACTAGAGAGCCTGAAAAAGTGTCAAGTCACATGTACATATTTTAATTTTTAAAAATCAGAAATGAGTAACATGCCATAATTGATTAGGTATGTCCTCAAGGATTAACACAATTATGAAGAAATTGAGGACATTGAGAACAAGTTTTTGCAATTTGACTTGCACACTCTCTAGAAATACCAAATTATTGTCTTAAACTATTACTATTTAGATGATGTAAAAAATAGATTGTACAGCCAATTGTTCTTGTAAGGCCTATAATCTGCCTGGTATACAAATCTGCTGTGGCATTGCCCTGGGGCCAAGCAACACAGTATGAGCCCTTAAATGTCTTATAACGTTAAGGAACAGTAAGTACATGTTTCTTAAATTAAGCTGCATTTGTTTAACTGTAAAAGTTGAGAATTAACAACATCTAAAAGAGGAGGAACAATTGCAAGCAATTATAAACTATAAGCTATACATTGGCTATCAGTATACAAGCTAAAAGCTTGACTTTTCAACATTTCAAAAACTGTGGCTACAGCACGTAATCCAATTATTTGTGCTGAAGTAGGGAGAAACTCAAAAAAATGAACATGTGATCCAATTACATATACTGCCTTCCCATTATATGAGCTGTCTGTAAATACAGTAAACACATTTTCTATGGGATGCATGGGTAAATTTACAGAAAATACAAAAGCACGCATAGAGGAAAACTATAACAACTTGTCTTTTGGATAATGATTATCAAATTTGCCTAAAAAGTTTGCCATGTAATAGGCCAAATATCAGTATTCTTCAATAACCAATGTAATTGCTGTTTGGGATAAGGAATATTTCATCAAGTTCTTTCCCAAAATACTTTTGTGATCCTAACCTACAATTCTGTATTAGCATAGCAACAGTTTTAGAAGAGGGTGTTAAAACTTTCTTTGGAGATGAAGAAGGATGAATCCACATTAATGGTTGCTTTTGCCAAAGAACTGCTGTGGCACAGCCAACAGTTGATTAGTATCTGTTGTTGGTTAACAGCTTCCTCTACTTTCTGCAAAGCTATTTGTTCCTCATCAGTTAATTGTCCAGGGGAATTAGGATTTGCCTTCCCCTTGAAAATATCAAACAGAGTTTTAAGTTTTCTTGTGGCAAGCTTAAGGTGAGGTCTTAGCCAATTAATATCTAACAACTTTTGAAAATCATTAAAAGTAAGATCTTTTTTGACATGTACTCCTGCAAGCCAGAAGAGGGAACTAGATCCCATTACATATTGTTGTGAGCCACCATGTGGTTGCTGGAAATTGAACTCATATTTTTTGGTTGTGAGCCTAGCCTTTACAACTGAGACATCTATCCAGCCCCAGCTATTTTTTTTTCTTATTGGAATTTTCTGTGCCACAATCTGCTTAGGATATAACTGAGGTCCCAAATAATAAAAATATTATTGCCTTTGAATCTTTTCTGGAGCAACAAGCACTCCTCAAAATTTTAAAGCTCATTGTATGAGAGCAAAGGGTTACAGTAAAACTCCTTCAGAGGGATCAGCTAATAAAATACCATACAATGAATAATATACACTGAAAGATTCAAAGTCCTAACTTCTTGTATTGAAGCAGCAACAAATTTTTTACAAAATGTAAGGCTATTAGCCATTCCTTAAAGCAAAACTATTCAATGATATCGCTTCATGGGCTCTCCAAAATTACAAGCAAATTCATTGAATGGAAACCTCCCACCTTCACCAGGATGTAAAGAAATGGTATAAAAACAATCTTCTAGATCCATAACAATTCTGTATGCATTTCCTGGAATGGTAGCTGGAGTAGGCAAGTCAGGCTGTAATGTCCCACAAGTTTCATAAATCTTAAGTTTGAACTTTGTTTTGGATTAATTGAATAACCAATCCCTTGTAGTTGAGTGGGAGTTTCAGATAAAGGCCAAGTTGAAGGCCAATCTTGTCCTCTCTTACACTTGGAGCAGTTATTTTATTAGCAGGCACAGCTATAATGCAATGGAGGGAAGCAGGCATAATTTTAATTCCTCCAGCATAATCATTATCTATAACTCCTGGCACATGAGCTGTCTGTTGTGAATGTCTTTGGGTCTGAGGCTGACCCCTCCTCCCCAAGGAACAAGCATGGCAATAAAACAAATTCCAGGAAAACACCTTTCTAGGGGCTGGTCAGGATGACAAAGACAAAAGGAATGCCACACAAGCTTCTGCTGAGCCTACTCTGAGCTTTGTCTTAACTCAAATATAAATGTTCTTAACCTGGGCTTATTTCCTGAGGCCTGGCCCAGTGATTATCCTTCCTGCACTGAGGACAGATTCCAGGGGAGTGATTCTGCTGTCTGTCTATGCCTTTATTTTTTGGACAGTCTTTCCTAAAATGACCTATAACCCCATACTTAGAGCATTTCTTATCACCTCAGCACTGTGAAAGCATGGCTTGGACTGTAGTTAGCATTCTCTTAAGCCAATTGTGTAACAAAAGGAACTCCTGCCCTAGGGTCTCCAAAATTTCTACCAACCACTTTTAACAGCCTGTTTACAAATTCAAGATCCCAGATTTTGATCCCAGATAAAACTCCCACTGAGATCTCCTTTCCAATCTTGAGGGGCTGAATTTGCCTCTACCACTGTATTCAATAAAGCTGTAAAAGTGGCAGCCAGCCTATACTGTGGGATAGCTGTTTTTAACTCTTTTATTACTCTTGCAATCATCTCCACCTGCTCAATCCTCTTTTCAACCATAAACATGGGTGAGTCAAAAAACTGCAAGCTCACCATTAAACTGCAAACTGCAGCCAATGGAACAGTGGCAATTTAACTATACTTTAAGTTTCTTTTGCAATATTAGAGTTAACAATGTAAACAATCCATTCTATCTAAAATCAACACCAAGTGCATTACTTTCATGTTACAAAGTTTGGCTGCCCGTTCTTATGTATGAATGCATGATAGTGCAGTTTTTAATATCTCATTAAAGAGACATTGTTTTAAATTCTGTTATAAGTCTAGTTTCTGAATGACTCCAACCCTGAGTTACCAGTTTTAAGCTAACTTTCTGTTACAAAAGTTGCAAATTTTTAATCATACCCAATAACTCATAGTCCAATAATCTATTACCAAGACATGCAGAACATATTTACACTTTCTAAACCAGTCAGAAACAAAAATGAAGTAGATACACATCTTATATATTTAGACGGGACAATTTTTTTTGTACTTTTTCTAGCTATAATTTCAAGAGAAAAGCACCTTGCCACTTGCTGAACCCAATAAACACTGTCACAGAGATTTTTCTAGGAAAAACCAACTATCAGCTTCCTTATCATAGAAGCCAAAAAGTTTCTGACCCCTTTATGATAGCATATGCAGACAATCAGCTCCTAGAAAGGCTTCTCCAGCTGAGCTTGACCTCTAACTACAGTGCAGGGTAATTTATCAGTTTCTGCTGTACACATTAAGAGTGCCTTTTAAACAAGTTAATCTTAATCAAGGGGTGGATAACTAGCAAATAGTTTTATCCATTTTTTTTCTTTTGAACATGAAACATAGAACAATTATCATTCAAACAACAAAAAAAAAACAGACAATTGACACATGTGGACAGATTGGCTCGCCAAAGACAGACAATAGACAGAGAAACCAGAACTAAGGACTTCTCCAGTAGGAGCTAGAGAGAAAGCAGGATGTCTCCTGACTTCCTTCTGTTCCTAGGACAGCTCTGATACAGCTTATTTACCTTCTCTTTTGCTAACACAGCCTGAGAGAGGACAACTGCTTTTCTGAAACCGTTTCTCTCTCTCATATTCAAGGTCTAACTGTTCATCTCCTTCTTACGAGGTACAGCAGCAGCTACCGATAGTTACTCCTCAGTACCCTGCTTTCTTAACTTCCCCAGTTCCTCCTAACCCTGCTCCTCTCACCTGAGGCCTGAGGCAGCTCTTAGGCTTCAAACAAAGGCCTGATTCCCCTCACTCAAAATTTTGCTGTCACCCCCTAGGTTAAGTCAGCATTGGGTCAACACCTATTCAGCCTAGGCTGTGTTCTTATGCACTTCCTACAATACAGCCTCCAAAAGATAACTAGTGCTAGCATCAATGCCGTTCATCACTTACTGCATGCAGGATACTTTTCTTCCATTTTCTGTGGAGCTCTACTCAATACAGTGTTCCTCAGTGGGTCCTCTCATTTTCAGGTTCCTCATTCGGGTGCCACCTGTGGCCATAGATGAACTGGGTTCACCTGAAAGGAGAGCTGGAAATGAAAAGGAGACAGAGGGGCAAGAAAAACATGGAGTCAAGATAAGTTTTCTGATCAAGGCTCAAATTTTAATATTCAGCTCTTGTTTATATAGGGAAACCCACACCAAGCCCATCCTTTGTTTCAGCTGGATTATGTCACAAGGCAAGCTCAGCGGGCAGTCTATTTTTTTAAGTTCCTGTAGGAGGGTGTACACAGCGAGGGCAGATAACTCCACCTAGGTCCTATTGTGGTAAACAAGGTCTTTCCGGCCTACTCAAGGCTGGAGAAGGACACATGAAGATGTAGAACTCTCAGCTCCTCCTGTACCATGCCTGCCTAGGTGCTGCCATGCTCCCACCTTGATGATAATGGACTGAACCTTAGAACCTGTAAGTCAGCCACAATTAAGTGTTCTTTATAAGAGTTGCCTTGGTCATGGTGTCTGTTCACAGCTGTAAAATCCTAAGACAGTGGATTCATAAGATGTGTTAAAAGAAAAAGTTTGATTTCCGGTTCCAGTGTCAGTTCGAGCCACCGCTGCAGCCACTGGAGCCGAGATGCCTAAAGGAGGTAGAAAGGGAGACCACAAAGGCCGAGTGAGGCAGTATACATGCCCTGAGGAGATCGATGCCCAGCTACAGGCAGAGAAACAGAAGGCCAATGAAGATGAACAAGAAGAAGGTGGAGATGGGGCTTCCGTTGACCCTAAAAAAGAGAAGTCTCTAGACTCAGATGAGAGTGAAGATGAAGATGATGGCTACCAGCAAAATCGAAAAGGTGTGGAAGGGCTCATTGACATTGAGAACCACAACCGGGTGGCACAGACGACTAAGAAGATCACACAACTGGATCTGGATGGGCCAAAAGAGCTTTCAAGGAGAGAACTAGAAGAAATAGAGAAGCAGAAAGCAAAAGAGCGCTACATGAAGATGCATTTGGCTGGGAAGACAGAGCAGGCCAAGGCTGATCTCGCCCAGCTGGCAATCATCTGGAAACAGAGGGAGGAAGCAGCAAGAAAGAAGGAAGAAGAGAGGAAAGCAAAAGATGATGCAACTTTGTAAGTAAGATGGCCTGTGGAAGGAGATGCCGGGGAGCTGGGCTGTGCCGCCAGGACCTCTGCCATGTCTCACCCACCCTGTGCCCTGGTGCCGCTGCAGCAGCCCCTATGGCCAGGAACCCCTACGGCCTGGGGCCTCCTCTTCATCTTGACACAGGAATTGTTCAGGGGATATGGGGGGGAGGGAGTGAGGGACAGCTGCTATCTTTGAGTCAGAAAGATGCAGGATCATTTCATACATAACCATTTGAATGTTTTTGCTGTTTTTAGAATATGGAACACTGGTTGCGGGGGGAAGGAGGATGCCTGGGAAGTAGGGTAAGGAGATTCCATTTGTCCAGTAGATTGCACGTTAGCAGGGGAGGGTAGTGCCAGCAGTCAGCTGCTGTGGGAGTTGATGACAACCTGCCCAGGTTGTCTGGGTGCTCACTCAGAGCGGCTGTCCAGAACCCTGTGCCACGAAAGGTCCAAGGTTTGTGCCTGGCCAGTTCCGTCCGACGAGGCCTCTCCTCTCTGCTCCGTCCCCTTCCCACCCACCTGGTCAGGGCTAGTACCCATTTTTAACCCTGCCCATTGATCATTTCAAGAAACCTCTGGTTACTGTGCATCGCCCAGACAAGACATGCTCCTCAAATTCAACTTGTATATTTGGCAAATTAAACAACATTATCATAAAAAAGGAAAGAAAAAGTTTATGCCATAAGATGTACCTATCCAGCTGAAAAAAAAAAAGATTAAGAGGAAAAAAACAGGTGAAGAGGGCAACAGGTGTCCAATGTAAAGAAAAAACACCTGCCAGACTGATTTCCCCCATAGCCTTTATGAACAAGAAACAATGACATCCAAATATTAGAGACAATGTAGTTGCGAACTAGACAGGTTGCCTCACCATTAGAGAACCCAGGAGAACCTACAAGAAAATAATCTGTTACAGTATGGGACAGCTGCAGCAGAGCTGCCATTGGGATGTGAATAGGGCCGGGCAGCACACCTCCACAGAAACACTTTGGCTGTGAGTAATGAGAAGTATGCAAGCAACTCTGTCCAGAGAAGCAGGTAGACCAACTCTAGAGCTTCACCATTTCCTCCTTTCCTCCAATCCCAGTCCCCCAGTCTCATCCTCATCTGTAGCAGACCACCTGATTTGGTCTTTCCTTCCTTTGTTCCACCACCTGCATATCTTTTCCTAACATTTCCTTACTCCCTGATCATCTCATTATCCTAGTCCTGAACTCCAGCAGGCATTCTTCGGGAACCTGAAGGCCACACCAGCCAGGAAAGCAGGTACCCTAACTATGTATCTTCCTTACTTCCTTCTTTTCTCCAAATCCAATTCCCAATTCTGTAGTAGACCACCTGCTGTGTCCTCCCTCTCCTCTCTTCCCACATCTCCAGTGGATCACACCAGCAGGCATGTCAACACTGGGAACACTTCCAGCAAAAAGAAAGTAACTAATAGAGTATTACCTGACTTTTCAGTGGAGACTCTAAAAGCCAGAAAGGCCTGGACAGATGTTCTACAAATTCTAAAAGACCAGAGATTACAGCTAAGAGTACTATGCTCAGAAAAACATTCAATAACAATAAATGAAGAAAACAAAATATTCCATGAAAAAAAAAACAAATTTAACACTATCCATAGGCATATATTATACAGCCTACTTTATAATAAGGGTTCAACCTCTCCTGCAGTCCACTATCCACCAGAGGTAATGGGAAAGGAAGGTTATTAGGATATGAAGAAGTGGACCTATTTAAAAATAGTTCTTTGGGGCAATTCCAATCTTCGTTGTTCTCATTCCAGCCCACTACAAACACCAAACACGAATCAGCAGCTTTAGTCCACTTGGCAGACACCATGCAAGAATCAGTAAGGCCAGTTCAATCCAGAAGAAACTGTAAGGCTTGCCACCTTGCCTGGGTCCATGGAAGTGGCAAGAAGCTGCAGGTACCTCACGAGAAGTTTTTTGGTGAGTTTCTCTCTGTGAAGTCACTACAAGCAAAGCTTCACAACACAATGTAAGACAAACCAATACATGAGTGTTGTCAACGAAGAATAGCAAGACAGCAAAGCGAACCAATGCTCGAGTTCCCACGGTCTTTGGGGTCATATTTATATGCTTCCTAAACATCATGCATCCTTACATGTGTTTGCTATGGGCAAAACATCCTTTCACCTGTGTCTGCTTCAGGAAAACATTCTGTTCCATGTCTGCTTCAGCAAAACATCCTTTCATGGGTGTGCCTCAGCAAAACAACATTTGACATAACTGACTTTCCAAAAAAAACAGAAGTTTCCACTTCATATCAATCCATGATATACAGAAGGCACTAAAGAGAAAACTTTTACCTGAAGAGGTTAATTATACCAAAAAAGAAAAACCCACAAAAATGAAGTAACAGACAAATCAAAACAGAGGCAAAAATCCACACCTCAACAACAAAATGAAGGGGCTCAATGTACAAGGAGTCTCAATTCCAAAATAAAAAGATACAGATACAGACTAACAGAATGGATTAAAAGAAAAAAGATCCATCCTTCTGCTCCACCCAAGAAACATCAAGGGTAGATATCACCTCAGGGTAAAGGATGGAAAAAATATTTCCAGCAAATGGAGCAAAAAAGCAAGTTGGCATGGCCATTTTAATATCTGACAAAATAGAATTCCAATCAAAACTAATCAGAGAAGATAGTGAAGGACACTACTTCAAGAAAAGAAAAGATGCTCTCTCATCTTTTACATCTTCAAATTTTCAGAATGCTCATAAGAGAACGGAATGAATACTTTGATTCATAATCACAGGAAAATATCAAGGGACAGGGATATTAGGCAAATGTAAAAGCTGAATTTAGAAACCAATTTATTTTATTTTATTTTATTTTATTTTATTTTATTTTATTTTATTTTATTTTATTTTATTTTATTTTATAGAAATCAGTTCTTACAATGCCTGGGTGATGACATGAGTTTGAGTAGGTTTACAATAAGCCTTTTATCTAGAAGATGAATTTTTATTTATGAACTAATATTAATCCATCAACATATTTTACCCTGCAACTAAAAGTGTGTCAAAAGAGAAAAACTGTTCCAAATTACATCTCAAACACTGAGTAAGATCTTCATTCCTTATTATGGTTACAAAGTAAATACACTGCAAGTCCAAATCAGCATCACCACCTCCAGTGAGAATGCAGGGCAAATGGCTCACTGATTCTCTCGCACATACACCTATCCAGTTTCCTTTTCCATTGTTAGTCTCTGTATCCCATTACAGTGTAATCAATGTAACGAATGCTGAGACAAAAAGCAAAAGAAAACAAAATGAAGCAAGCTTTGCTTATATGGATACTTGCAACGCATCCGTGAGAATTTGCTTTTACTAAATTAGCCAGAGGAGGGGTTTTTTATTACTTCTCTTTTGCAAGAGAAATATCCAAATCAAATAAAATTCAGCTTTTAACGACTAAGTATTATACTTATAGCTAAAGCACATACTTATAGTATAGACCTAATATTATTTGCATACAATTTTTGATACAATGTAACCTTTAATTTTCAATTAAAAGTGAAAATTGCCTCAGATTTTGGCTACTTGAATTTCTCTACAACTAAAAATGATACTAAAATTGTACTATACTCCAGTGTGTGTAATAAAAGAAATGATGAACTCAGCCAGCTTCATGGTGTATCATTCAGGGGTTTTTTTTTCTGATTGGTTTATTGCTACTATTAATAATCCCATTAACCGAGACACCAGCCAAAAGCCAAATGTAACCCATGTATTAAAACAGGAATAACTCTGAAGACATGTGGGAATGATCTTTTTATTAATCATTTTATTCATTTACATTTCAAATGATATCCCCCTTCCCAGCCCTTCCACAAACCTCCATTCCATTTCCCCCTCCCTCCTCCCTTGGCCACTATGAGGGTGCTCCTCTACCCACTCACCCACTCCCACCTCACTGCTCTAATATCCCCCTATGTGGAACTGATTTTTAACCCAGCAAAATCAGTTGATAGTAAGATGATCTCAAGCAAATTGCTGGGTTCCAGCTACATGAAAGATGATGATAGCTGTTTCATCTGCTTAAGGAAGGAAATAAATGGGGCATTCCTGTTCTGTGTACAGCAGGTACTTAATTGTTAGTGTTGTTGTTAGCATTGTTTGTATTGCTGTTAAGCTGCAGCTTCATAAAACTGACATTTTACTCACAGAAATACTGGAATAACAACCAAGGACACTTCTCTTTCAATCCATGGTCGTACAGTAGCTTTTAAATGTTTTCGGTACTGTTTTGTTTGTTCACTCAGCAAACATTTAGTCAATTACAATGATATGTCAGTCGATATCTTTTTTAAATGTCACACAATAGTAAAAGACAAAATACTTTGTGGTGGTGGAATTTAGATCTTGGCAGGGATGTTCAATGTGGAAGGCTGAGTGAAACATAAAGTGAACTAAATGAAACCGGAAGCTGAAGAGAAAAAGCAAAGCCTTCTACTTGGAGGCAGCCTGTCCTCTACTGGCATCTACTGTGTAGTGAGGTTTAAGTGAAGGTACAAGAGAAAGCCAGGTAAAAAAAGCGGTTACATCGTGCTTCGTTTGAAGGAAATTGCTGTCACGTGAGGTGAAGCCGGTAAGATTGTTTAAGGGGTTGGATATGAGTTATTTATACATGAAATGGGCTTTTCGAAGATAGTGTCCAGACGCACTCAGCAGCTGTCATACTGCGTCATAGGCTTTCCTACAATACAGTCTCTAACAAAACTAGGCTGTCTCGAATCAGAGGCAATAGGATCGTTTCCTTAAGACCAAGAAGGTTAGAAAACGCCAAAGTCCACATGTGATGTATGCCCAGGCAGACCTTGTGTGCTTCCTGCTATAAAACCTAAAGTCCTTGTAAGAGTGTCTAAGACACCTTCGGACCCTGCCTGGTCCCTTGGACTGGAGCAAACACAGAGTCGGTCTGCTCCTGTCCTGTGGAGAAACTGAATCCTGAGTCATCCAGGAGCCACTGCACTCAGAGCAGCTGATAAGAACTCCATCTCACTCCCTAAGCCCCAGAGATACATCTGGGAGCCAGGGACATCCAGGGCACAGCAGCTACCCAAACCCCGCCCCTCCGGAATTCCACTTCCCCTCAGCCCCTGCCTGGTCCCTTGGACTGGAGCAGGCACAGAGTCGGTCTGCTCCTGTCCTGTGGAGAAACTGAATCCTGAGTCATCCAGGAGCCACTGCACTCAGAGCAGCTGAAACTGAATTCTGAGTCATCAGGGACCCACTGCACTCAGAGCAGCTGGAGCCACTGCACTCAGAGCAGCTGACACAGAGTTGGTCTGCTCCTGTCCTGTGGAGAAACTGAATCCTGAGTCATCTAGGAGCCACTGCACTCAGAGCAGCTGAAACTGAATCCTGAGTCATCGAGAACCCACTGCACTCAGAGCAGCCGAGGAGCCACTGCACTCAGAACAGAAGGATTACCAGATCCAAGAGGTGGCCTGAGTCCCAGGAGTTCTTCCACCCGGGAGATTAGGGGCATAAGACCACAGAGACCTCTGGACTCCGAGGAGCTCTGCAATAAGCAAGATAACTGGAAATACAGATTCCAATCTTACACAGAGAGGGCAGGTACCACTAGAGTTACCCAGATGGCGAAAGGCAAGCGCAAGAACATAAGCAACAGAAACCAAAGTTTCTTGGCATCATCAGTGCCCAGTTCTCCCAATATAGCAAGCCCTGAACACCCCTTCACACCTGAAAAGCAGGATTCAGAATTAAAATCACTTCTCATGATGATGATAGAGGATTATAAGAAGGAATTAAGTAACTCCCTTAAAGAAATACAGGAGAGTACAAGTAAACAGATAGAAGCCCTTAAAGAGGAATCACAGAAATCCCTTAAAGAAATGCAAGAAAACACAAAGAAGGAATTAAACAAAAACATTCAGGATCTGAAACTGGAAATAGAAACAATAAAGAAAGTTCAAAGGGAGACAACCATGGAGATAGAAAACCTAAGAAAGAGATCAGGAGTCACAGACGCAAGCATCACCAACCGAATACAAGAGATAGAAGAGAGAATCTCAAATGCAGAAGATACGGTGGAAAATATTGACACAGTTGTCAAAGAAAATGAAAAAAGCAAAAAACTCCTAACTCAAAACATCCAGGAAATTCAGGACACAATGAGAAGACCAAACCTAAGGATAATAGGTATAGATGAGAATGAAGACTCCCAACTTAAAGGGCCAGTAAATATCTTCAACAAAATCATTGAGGAAAATTTCCCTAACCTAAAGAACAAGATGCCCATAAACATACAAGAAGCCTACAGAACACCAAATAGACTAGACCAGAAAAGAAATACCTCCCGTCACATAATAATCAAAACATCAGATGCACAAAACAAAGAAAAAATACTAAAAGCAGTAAGGGAAAAAGGTCAAGTAACATATAAAGGCAGACCTATAAGAATTACACCAGACTTCTCACCAGAGACTATAAAAGCCAGAAGAGCCTGGACGGACATCATACAGACCCTAAGAGAACACAATTGCCAGCCCAGATTACTATACCCAGCAAAACTCTCAATCAATATAGATGGTGAAACCAAGATATTCCATGACAAAACCAAATTTGCACAATATCTTCCCACAAACCCAGCACTTCAAAGGATAATGGATGGAAAACGCCAACACAAGGAGGGAAACTACAACCTAGAAAAAGCAAGGAAGTAATCTTCCAACAACCCCAAAAGAAGATAACTATACAAACATAACTTTACCTCTAATAACAAAAATAACAGGAAGCCACAATCATTTTTCCTTAATATCTCTTAACATCAATGGTCTCAATTCCCCAATAAAAAGACGCAGACTAGCAGACTGGATACACAAACAAGACCCAGAATTTTGCTGCATACAAGAAACACACCTCAGTGACAAAGACAGACACTACCTCAGAATAAAAGGGTGGAAAACAATTTTCCAAGCCAATGGTCCCAAGAAACAAGCTGGAGTAGCCATTCTAATATCAAATAAAATCGACTTCCATCCAAAATTAATCAAAAAAGATAAGGAAGGACACTTCATACTCATCAAAGGAAAAAGCTACCAAGGTGAACTCTCAATTCTGAACATCTATGCTCCAAATGCAAGGGCACCTACATACATAAAAGAAACTTTACTAAAGCTCAAAACACACATTACACCTCACACAATAATAGTGGGGGATTTCAACACCCCACTCTCAGCAATGGACAGATCATGGAAACAGAAACTAAACCGAGACACTTTGACATTAACAGAAGTTATGAACCGAATGGACTTAACAGACATCTATAGAACATTTCATCCTAAAACAAAAGAATATACCTTTTTCTCAGCACCTCATGGTACCTTCTCCAAAATAGACCATATAATTGGTCACAAAACAAGCCTCTACAGATACAAAAAGATTGAAATAATCCCTTGCCTCTTATCAGATCACCATGGAATAAGACTGGTCTTTAATAATGACAAAACCAATGGAAAACCCATGTGCACATGGAAACTGAACAACTCTCTACTCAATGATGACTTGGTCAAGGAAGAAATAAAGAAAGAAATTAAAGACTTTTTAGATTTCAATGAAAATGAGGACACATCATACCAAAACTTGTGGGACTCCATGAAGGCAGTGCTAAGAGGAAAACTCATAGCTCTAAGTGCCTACAAAAAGAAACTGGAAAGAGCACACACTAACAAGTTGACTGCACAACTAAAAGCCCTAGAACAAAAAGAAGCAAATATACCCAGGAGGAGTAGAAGGCAGGAAATAATCAAACTCAGGGCTGAAATCAACCAAATAGAAACTGAAAGAACAATACAAAATATCAATAAAACCAGGAGTTGGTTCTTTGAGAAAATCAACAAGATAGATAAACCGTTAGCCAGATTAACCAGAGGGCACAGAGAGAGTATCCAAATTAATAAAATCAGAACTGAAAAGGGAGACATAACAACAGAAACGGAAGAAATTAAAAAAATCATCAGATCCTACTACAAAGGTCTATACTCAACAAAACTGGAAAACCTGGATGAAATGGACAATTTCCTAGACAGATACCAGGTACCAAAATTAAACCAGGAGCAGATAAACCATCTAAATAGTCCCATAACCCCTCAGGAAATAGCAGGAGTCATTAAAAGTCTCCCCACCAAAAAAAGCCCAGGACCAGATGGTTTTAGTGCTGAATTCTATCAGACCTTCAAGGAAGACCTAATACCAATTCTCTTCAAACTATTCCACAAAATAGAGACAGAAGGAACACTACCCAATTCGTTCTATGAAGCTACAATTACACTCATTCCCAAACCCCACAAGGACCCAACAAAGAAAGAGAACTTCAGACTAATCTCCCTTATGAACATCGATGCAAAAATACTCAATAAAATTCTAGCAAACCGAATCCAAGACCACATCAAAACAATCATCCATCATGATCAAGTAGGTTTTATCCCAGGAATGCAGGGATGGTTCAATATTCGGAAATCCATCAATGTAATCCACTATATAAACAAACTTAAAGAAAAAAACCACATGATCATCTCACTAGATGCTGAGAAAGCATTTGACAAAATTCAACATCCCTTCATGATAAAAGTCTTGGAAAGATCAGGAATTCAAGGCCCCTACCTAAACATAGTAAAAGCAATTTACAGCAAACCAGTAGCCAACATCAAGCTAAATGGAGAGAAACTTGAAGCAATCCCACTAAGATCAGGGACTAGACAAGGCTGCCCACTCTCCCCCTACCTATTCAATATAGTACTGGAAGTCTTAGCCAGAGCAATTAGACAACAAAAAGAAGTCAAAGGGATACAAATAGGAAAGGAAGAAGTCAAAATATCGCTATTTGCAGATGATATGATAGTATACTTAAGTGACCCCCAAACTTCCACCAGAGAACTCCTAAACCTGATAAACAACTTCAGCAAAGTGGCTGGTTATAAAATCAACTCAAACAAATCAGTAGCCTTCCTCTACATGAAAGATAAACAGACTGAAAAAGAAATTAGGGAAATGACACCCTTCACAATAGTTGCAAATAATATAAAATACCTTGGTGTGAATCTAACCAAGCAAGTGAAAGACCTGTATGACAAGAACTTCAAGTCTCTGAAGAAAGAAATTGAAGAAGATCTCAGAAGATGGAAAGATCTCCCATGCTCATGGATTGGCAGGATTAATATAATAAAAATGGCCATCTTGCCAAAAGCAATCTACAGATTCAATGCAATCCCCATTAAAATCCCAACTCAATTCTTCACAGAGTTAGAAAAGGAAATTCTCAAATTCATATGGAATAACAAAAAACCTAGGATAGCGAAAACTATTCTCAACAATAAAAGAACTTCGGGAGGAATCACCATCCCTGACCTCAAGCTGTACTACAGAGCAATAGTGATAAAAACTACCTGGTATTGGTACAGAGACAGGCAGGAAGATCAATGGAATAGAATTGAAGACCCAGAAATGAACCCACACTCCTATGGTCACTTGATCTTTGACAAAGGAGCTAAAACTGTCCAGTGGAAAAAGGACAGCATTTTCAACAAATGGTGCTGGTTCAACTGGAGGACAACATGTAGAAGAATGAAAATTGATCCATTCTTATCCCCTTGTACAAAGCTCAAATCTAAGTGGATAAAGGACCTCCACATAAAACCAGATACACTGAAACTAATAGAAGAGAAGGTGGGGAAAAGCCTCGAATACTTGGGCACAGGGGAAAAGTTCCTGAACAGAACTCCAATGGCATATGCTCTAAGATCGAGAATTGACAAATGGGACTTCATAAAATTGCAAAGTTTCTGTAAGGCAAAGGACACTGTCAATAGGACAAAACGACAACCAACAAATTGGGAAAAGATCTTTACCAATCCTTCATCTGATAGAGGGCTAATATACAATATATACAAAGAACTCAAGAAATTAGACTCCAGGCAACCAAATTACCCTATTAAAAAATGGGGTATAGAGCTTAACAAAGAATTTTCAACAGAAGAAACTCGAATGGCCGAGAAGCACCTAAAGAAATACTCGGCATCCTTAGTCGTCAGGGAAATGCAAATCAAAACAACCCTGAGATTCCATCTCACACCAGTCAGAATGGCTAAGATTAAAAACTCAGGTGATAGTAGATGCTGGCGAGGGTGTGGAGAAAGAGGAACACTCCTCCATTGGTGGTGGGACTGCAAGATGGTGCAACCACTTTGGAAATCAGTGTGGCGGTTCCTCAGAAAATTGGACATAGCATTACCCGAGGATCCAGCTATACCACTCCTAGGCATATACCCAGAAGGTGCTCGAACATATAATAAGGACATATGCTCAACTATGTTCATAGCAGCCTTATTTATAATAGCCAGGAGCTGGAAAGAACCCAGATGTCCTTCAACTGAGGAATGGATTAAAAAAATGTGGTATATTTACACAATGGAGTATTACTCAGCTATTAAAAACAATGAATTTGAGAGGTTCCTAGGTAAATGGATGGAACTAGAAATTATCATACTGAGTGAGGTAAGCCAATCACAAAAGAACACACATGGTATTCACTCACTGATTATTGGATATTAGCCCAGAACCTTAAAATGCCCAAGATGCAACTCACAGGCCACATGAAGTCCATAAAGAAGGAAGACCAAGTGGGGGTGATTCGGTCCTTCTTAGAAGGAGCAACAAAATACTCAAGGGAGCAAATATGGAGACAAAGCGAGGGACAAAAACTGAAGGAGGGGCCGTCTGAAGACCTTTCCACCTGAGTATCCATCCCATGTGCAGTCACCAAAGGTAGATGCTGATGTGGAAGTCAGGAAGTGCATGCTGATAAGAGCCTGATATGGATGTCTCCTCAGAGGTCTTCAAGAGTCTGACATATTCAGAGGCAGATGCTCACAACTAGCCATTGAAGTGATTATGGGGTTCTCAATGGAGGAGTTAGAGTGAAGACTGAAGGAGCTGAAAGGATTTGTGGCCCCATGAGGAGAGCAACAATACCAACCAACCACAGCTCCCAGGGTCTAAACCACCAGCCTGGGAGCACTTATGGAGGGATCCAGGGCCTTAGCTGAATATATAAGAGTGGAGGGCCCTGCTGGGCACAGGTGGAAGATGAGATCCTTGACCTCATGAAGGCTGGACGCCCCAGGGGGTGGGAGTTTTGAGGGTGGGGAGGTGGGAGTGGGGGGGTAGATAGAGGTTACATCCACAAAGAAGAAGGAGGAGGTGTGAGGGGATTGGGGGTTCCTGGGTGGGTGGGGGATGGGGTAAGGGGACAACATATGAAATGTAAATAAAACATCCAATAAAAAAATTAAAAAAAAAAAAAAAAAGAGTGTCTAAGACAAAGCTAGTCAACAGGGCCTATAGTAGCTTCATGTGTGCAAAATGTATCCATGACAGGATAAAAGGGCTTTCCTTATTAGGAAAGTGGTGAAGGCACAACCACAGAGTCGGGGAATGAAATAAATATGGAGCTTTTTAAAGCAAAAGTCAGAGGGGCCATCTGAAAAATAACTAATGAAAAGAAAAACATACTAAAGACATCCATAATTTTTTTAACTGAACAATTAGAACAATGCAGTTGAAGTTGCTAAGAAGGGAACTATTATAAATGTCGGAAATGGGCAAAACATACTAATATGTCCATTTGGAATATAAGTTTGAGAAAATATTAGATATATATGCAAGATTTGAGATAGATGGTTAATTGTATTCATTATTGAAAATGGGCATCCTGGAACTTCTAAGAACTTGTAACTATGGGACTCAACAGGAATTGATTGCATAGAGCACAGTGTCTTAAACTGTGGTCATAATCCACATGACTGAATGAAGGCGTCATAAAAATTCAGCAACAATAAAAGCTGTCTAGATGCATAGAGGTTTAGAATCCATTCCAAATCAATTGTGTAATGAATCCTAAGTGTATCTGACCACAGGCAACCATGTGACATCATGAAACTGCACTGTGGTTTTGTTCTAATACATACAAAACATACATGTGCACTGCACACACTCTCTGAACATACGATGCTGATGGACACTGCCTGAAACACCCCGGCTCATGTTTTCATGTTATGAATTCCAGTGCTGCTTCTTATTGTACACACAAAGTTGTCTGATGCCAAGAAAACATAATGGTTTAATCACAGGAAACAAAGACTGCTAATATTTTTCTATCATTCATCAGCGTTTAACTAAAATCAGAATATTGTATTGTGTTGGAACATTTGACTTTAAAAATTACTCTTTGACCTGAATTTCAAAAAACAAAAATTTTAATGAATTCTGGCTTGAGATTAGAACAAAATTTCAAACCATCTCTGAAATGGCCCAAAATATAATCCTGCTGCTTTGTCCTACATGTTTTTGTGAAGCAGTATATTCAAGGCTGACAGTTATAAAATCAAAATATCAATCAACTCTAAAAATGTTGAAACTGATCCAAGCTATGAAATAGCAAATATTCAGCCAACATATAATTACTTATATAAAAATAAATAAACACATCATCACATTCATATGCAAATTTGATTTTTAAAGGCATGAAAAATAATATGCATGCCAGAGAATTGTTTTAAAATACACTTCTTTGTGGTTATCTTCAGTAAATATTTTATTTGTATGCGCATCTTACACAACAAAGCTGTGATATAGAAAAATTAAGAGGTTCATAGAATAAGAAAAGAGGATTAAATTTCATAGGCAAGGAATAGTGAGGTAGTAGGGGAAATTAGAATTCATTGTCCAAGAAGACAAGAGAAGGAGATAAGTGTTGCTTGGTGGTTTTGATGAGTCAGATATCATCAGATCAGAGAGGTGCCCATCACCTTTAACTACAGATGACCTTTGGCTTGCAATGGGATAACATCCCAACAAGCTAAAGTTATCAATAACCTCAGTAAGATATGCTGCATTAAAGTAGTGCAATCAAAAGAAGATGCTGTGACTTAAACAGAAACTCAGGCAGCAACCATAGAGAGTTCCATGGAATCTCACTGAGAAGGAGCAGTATTGGTGGCAATGGAAATGAATATAAATCAGAAAGGGTTTGATGGGGGTGGTTGCTTCTGTCATTTTTTACAATGATAGAAGTTCCCACCTGTTGTGTACTGATAAAGGTTTAATCAATAAGGAAAGCTGGTGATATCGAAGGGAGCTGTGAGAGTAATTAATCTGAGCTATGAGAAAAATGAGTGATAGATGGTGAAAGGCAGGCCAATAATGAGATGGAAAAGTACCGTGTACCGGTAAGACATTCACTAACAGCACGTACAGCGGTAGACTCTCCTAAGAATTCCCTCTCATTATTTCCAACTTCACAGTGACATACAAAACAACATCAATAGTTCAGATTCGTGTTCAGTGGGTGTGAGAAAATAGAATTAGGTACAAGATGATCTATTTCAGAGAGTGAGAAAGTAAAATTAATGTGGGAATAGAATAAACCTGCAGTATTGAGGCTCCAATAGGAATAAGTGATCAAAAATTCAAATTCTAATTATGAATTGACACATCAAATGTGGTATATATGTATAGCTCTAAAATGAAATAATATTCTGACATATGAGTGAGCCTGGAAGACATTGTACTGAAATAAACAAGTCACAAAAAGACAAGCCCTGCTCCATTTACATGAGGAATGTAAAGAGGTCTTATTCATAGAGATAGGCAGTAGAAAAATGACTGCTGGGAGCTGGAGATGAAGGAGGAATGAAGGGTTACTATTCAACGGGAATTAAAAATTGGGAAGGTAAAGACTCCACAAATGAATAGTAGGAATACTTAAAACACCAATAAACTCTATATTGGTAGATTTTATATTATATTTTAAAATAGTTAAAGTAATTTGTCAAACTAAAAACAAAACAAAAAGGGAGGATTGAATTGTATGTGGATAGGCAAAACAATCCTGTAACAATAGATAAACTTCTGAAGGTATTACTATCCCTGACTTCAAGTTCTACTATGGAGCAATAGTAATAAAAACTGAATGGTATTGGTATAGAAACAGACAGGTTGATCAGTGGAATCAAATTGAAGACCCAGAAATAAATCCACACACCTAGGTAAACGTGATTTTTGACAAAGAAGCCAAAACCACACAATGGAAAAGAGAAAGAATCTCCAACAAATGATGCTGGTCTAACTGGATGCCTGCATGTAGAAGAATGCAAATGGATCCACATTTATCACCCTGCACAGAACTCAAGTCCAAATGGATCAAAGACCTCAACATAAAACCAGATACACTAAACCTAATATAACAGAAAATGGGGAACAGCCTTGACCTTATCAGTACAGGAGGCAACTTCCTGAAGAGAATACCAGTGGGTCAGGCACTAAGATCAATTAACAAATGGGACCTCATGAAACTGAGAAGCTTCTGTAAGTCAAAGAACACCATCATTAAGACAAAATGACAGCCTACTGATTGGGAAAAGACCACTAACCCTGCACCTGACAGAGGGCTAATATCCAAAATATATAAAGAACTCAAGAAGTTAGATGCCAACAATCCAAATAACCCAATCAAAAAAATGGGATACAGAGCTAAACAGAATTTTCAACAGAGGAACCTGGAATGGCTGAAATGTTAAACATCCTTAGTCATCAGGGAAATGCAAATCAAAATGACTCTGAGACCTGATACCCATCAGAATGGCTGAGATCAAAAAAATCTAAAGACAGTATGGCTAACGAGGTTATGATGCAAGGGGAACACTCCTCCATTACTAGTGGAAGTGCAAACTTGAACAACCACTCTGGAAATCACTTTAATGGTTTCTCATAAGCTTGGGAATAGTTCTACCTCAAGACCCAGCTATACTACTCTTGGACATATACCCAAAAGATGCTCCACCATTCCACAGGGACACTTGTTCAACTATATTCATAGCAGCTTTATTCATAATAGCCAGAAACTGGAAACAATCTAGATTTCCCTCAACTAAGGAGTGGACAAAGAAAAATGTGACTCATTTACACAATGAAGTACTACTCAGTCATTAAAAACAAGGGCATCGTGAATTTCCAGGCAAATGGATGGACTAGAAAATATCATCCTGAATGAGGACATGCATGGTATCTACTCACTTATACGTGGATATTAGCCACAAAGTATAGGATAATTGCACTGTAAACAACAGACTCAAAGGAGCCAAATAAAAAGAGAGCCCAAGGATGACTGAATCTGTCTCAGAAGAGGAAACAAAATAGATATCAAAGGTTGATGGAAGGAGGGAAATGGATGGAAGAGGGGACACAGAGGGCAGAGGACAGGGGACAGGGGGAGATCATATGTAGGGAGAGTAGGGAAGAAAGCAGGGAAATTGCATGGCGGGGATGGCAATCTCTAGGAGTTGCAAGAGACCTGGGATGAGAGGAGGCCCAGAGGGTCTATGGGGGCTACTCTAGCTGAGATTCCTAGCAGTGGGGGAAATGGATTCTGAAGTGGTCACTTCCTGTAGCCAGGTAGGAGGAGATAAGGACAGCAACCCACCCACAAAACCTTCCACCCAAAATGTGTTCTGCCTACAAGATGTGCAGAGATAAAGATCGAACAGAATCTGAGGGAATAGCCAACCAATGACTCCCCCAACTTGAAACCCATCCCATGGGTAAAAATCAATCCCTGACACTATTAACAGTATTCTGTTTTGCTTGTAAATAGGAACCTCTGCTGTCCTTTGAGAGACTCTACTCAACAGCCAATGGAAAAAGATGCAGAGACTCACAACCAAACATTACATGGAGTTCGGGAACCTTACAGAAGAGTTGGGAGAAGGATCAAGGGACCCAAAGAGGACAGGAACTCCAGAGAAATAACTGTCAAATAACCTGGACCCATGAGGGCTCCCAGAGACTGAATCATGAACCAAAGAGTAAACATGACTGGACCTAGGCCCCTTGACATACATAGCAGAAGAGCAGCTTGGTGTTCATGTAGGTCCCCTAACAACTGGAGCAGGGGCTGTCTCTGAGCCTGTTATCTGCTTGCCTGTGGATCCTGTACCCCTAAATGGACCACCTGTCTGGCCTCAGTGGGAGAGGATGCACCCAGTCCTGTATCAGGGGGAGGGGTCCCCTTCTCAAAAGAGAAAAGGAAGGTGGAAGTGGAGGAGGACTCAAAAGAGTGGGAGGAGAGAGGAAGGTGATGTAAAGTGAATAAATAAATGTTTAAAAAATAGTTAAGGTAACTTGTCAAACTAAAAACAGACAGAAAAAGGGAATTGGATTGTATGTGATGTACTTTTCTGTAGCCATGTTTATCTATGTGAGTGAGTAAATGGAGTATTATACTTAAATAGCATTGCCTTTATGCCATTCACAGTCAAGTAATAACTCACCAAAAAAATTGGTTGTATCATTTTAAAAGAAAAATTATATAGCTGAATGTAACGAGAGTTACAGGTACTAATAGGTTGATGAAACCAAACCTGTTTGGATAAGATTATTGAGTTGCAATATGAGAGGACATGAGCTGGAAAACAATAAAATACTGAAAGAGAAGGATGCTTGAGGTTATAAAGGGGTTAAAATCCTGTGTGCTGGCAGAGCTGAAGATACCATTTGGGAGTAAATGAATGACTTGGGGTTGGAAGGAGACCAAAATAGGAACTTCAAGTACAGAAATGCCAAGAATTAGAAGTGTCATCTAGGCCAGTATTGGATCCACAGTGAATTATAACAGACTGTAAGCCCCCTGAGGCACACAAGAGGCCTGGCCTCTTCCCTGAGGACCTCTGATCACCAGGTTTCACACACAGAACACTCTAACTGCCCTAACAGCCAGATCCAGACCCCACACTACAGAATAAAAAGCCCATGCTCTAGCCTTGAAATCCCACCAATCCCCACCCTGGAAATCTCCACCCTGGAAAGCAGCCCCCACCACCATAAGAAACCCTATACAAATGTTGTCCTCTGCTCAGTTCTCTGCTGCTTCTCACCAGAACAGAGGCAACACCCCTCCCAGTTTTCCCCTCTTAATAAATCTCTTGTGTGAGGTTTGTTGTGCACTGTGACTTTTGGTATTCCTTGAATTCCAACTGCCAGGATACCTTTCCATCTGATCTGTAACACTTACACACACTAGGATGCTGGAGGTATCATCCACACAGGTGCTAATATCACTGCAAATAACAACATTGGTTAAAATGTCTATGGTTCAGGAGCTGAAGATTTGGAAAAGAAAAGGCATGGGATGAGGTTCAGGCAGGTAATAGAAGACATTTAATGTTCACAAAGACATAGTCTGGGTACAATAATATAGTCTGGCAAAATAGCATTAAAGACAACATTTGCAAGAAGAGGAGAGAGATCTGGAATCAGCAGAGGACATCTACTGCCCACAGGCCAGTGGTATAAAGAATGTGAAAGAGCATGTCAGCTGTATATGTAAGAGCGGAGGGCCCTGCTGGGCATAGGTGGGAGAAGAGATCCTTGGCCTCATGAAGGCTGGACGCCCCAGGGGATGGGAATTTGAGGGTGAGGAGGAGTAGGGGGGGTAGGTAGGGGTACATTGGCAGAGAAGCAGGAGGAGGGGTAAGGAGATAGGGGGTTCCTGGGTGGGTGGGAGATGGGGTAAGGGGACAACATATGAAATGTAAATAAAACATCCAATAAAAAAAGAAAGAAAGAAAGAGCATGTCTTTGTCCTTAGACAGTAGAGCAAAAGTGCCCAGAGTCAGTTTAAACAATGACATTATTATGAGAAAAGTGTTAAATGACAAGGGGGAATTTCTCAGTAATTGATATTAAAGCCTAATCAGTCTTTGCCCCCTTCCCAAAACGAAAACTGTCGGTGGTGCTGGAGAATCAGATGCATTGGTGCAACAAAGAATTGTCTTCCACAGACAACATGGAGCACAGCTTCCAGCAGTAGGAGGAAAGTGTATTTTGTGGTTTCTGACTTTTATTTCCTTTTCCTTTTGTTTTTGAGGCAGGGTCTTGCTAGGAAGCCCTACAACGTAAGCAATCATGATGATCCCCCCGAGTTCTGGGATTACAAAGGTAGTTTTCCCCATAGCTACTGCAAGATGTCTTCCTCATGCCTAGCTTGGAAAAGGCTTTTTGAAAGTCCTGAGTACCTGCTGAAGGAGGCTCTATAGGCCTGAAGGAAAGCAAGATCAGTTCAAGATTGGTTACTTTGTCCACGGTAGAACTTGGACAAACAAGGTTTAGCTAGGTGTTAGGTGTTGTCAGGCAAGAGCAGCTTAGCAGTTAACAACTTTCAATGATAAATACAACAAAGTTTGTCAATAGTGTCATGGGTAAAAGAGCAATTATCCATTGCAAAGTAAATTTTCCTTGATAAGGGGTGGGGACTTCACCTATCTATGAACATCACAACAAATATTTAGAATGTAGTTAGGGACTGTGCTGATTTAGTATAGTGGTTATAGGTTCTCCAAGATCCACAACTTCAACCGGTTTTGGGTAATTGGCTAGGTTTCCAATGCTAGGCAGAATTTCCCTCCTGTTGAGCTAGTTTTAAGTCCAATTAGAGAGCTGTTGATTACTGTGAAGTATGCATGTCACCACTGAGCCCTTCAGTTACAATGCTAGGCTGGTCATTATTATCCAGAAAGCCACAAGGAGTCAACAGAGCTGGGGAACTCAGTCCGAACAGATAACATCTGCAAACCAACTCTGTACCTAAGGCTCAGGGAAGAGTGTGCTAGAGGGGGCAGATATATTTAAAAAGCCTTAGGATCGATTAGTTTTCTATGAGATTGTATCAAGCTACAGAAACTACATCCATAAAATCTTACCAATGTGAGTGCCCAAACATGAAATTATTGTCAAACATCATCACCCACTGCCCTGGAGAGTTACTGCACAATTAATGTAATTTCATATGGGTTAACAATTCACTACAAACACACAATTCTGCTTTGTTTAAATATCCAAATCCAACAGCCACATATGACAACTGGAAGACTGACTCCACGTTTGTTGTTCATATTATCTAGCAATGGTTGAGCGCAAGGCATCTTCCACGGTCTATGCTAATCACTTTATATAATGCATGTGATTGCATTCTCCAGGTTCTATACTAAACATTTTGCACATACAGTATGTTATTTCTTTCTCAAAACACTTTAATTCATTAATATAATTTTCCATTATGCAAATGAAAGAACTGGAAATTTAGAAATGCAAATGACTCCTTCAGGATAATGAGTTTGATGAATGGGAAAGCTGGAACTTGAACTAAGGCCTTTTGGGTAACAAATGTAATATTCACAATGGTTGATGTGAATCAGGAAACACAGAAGCCTAAGCAAATACAACATCCCCCTCATGGAACATAAAATTTTACCAACTGCAGAATAGATGATAGAGACACACTGTGACGCCACATTGAATGAACCTCTACCACAGGCTGGAGCTAATGGGGAGTGCACTTCCTGGATAAAACATGCCACATAAAGGAAGGAGTTGGGAAGAAAATTTTAGGCTAGAGGGAGAGTGGAAGACAGATACAATGCCAAAGAGCTTCACAGAGAAACAAGCAGTGATGATTACATCTCATTTTAATTGGAACATATATTATTTGTCAGCTTAGAGCTGCTTAAGTTGGACCTTCATCAAGGCTCCACCCAGTATCAATAGGTTCCAAAAGTATGGAGTAGCAACAGAGATTGGTGACTTGTGCAAATGCCTAAAAAAGGTGCTGCAAGGATTATGTTAATACACAGTTTTCTAAAAATCTTCAAATTTCTGTTACTATGCACGATTCATGTGGTGACATCTTTCTGAAATGATAAGTATAATTTGTCCTCTACTACCTCTGGGCTTTCAGCATTAGTAGTCAAACATTTCCAGTTTATTTCTAAAAGAGGACAGATATAATAATAAGTCTTTTTAGATAAAAATTTCTTTTTACTATAAAAACTAACAAATCTTGGGCCTGTGATTTGTAGCCTCATAAGCAGGTGCTACCAACGCAAAACAACCCACTCTCCAATTCCAATCCACTAAAAGGAGAAAATTTGTATGAAAACAATATGAAGTTTGATATTTGGGACCAAGCCCTTTAAAACTCCCACAACATCAGTCCTGCTAATATAATCAATGAAAGAGAGATGTTTTCCATGGAAATATGCAGTGATTAACCTTATTTCTGAAATAGAGAATTACTGTTGGATACAAAACATTTGGCAATCCTTCCATGAGACAAAGTCCTTTGGTACTGCATCTCTCATGGGGGAGTACACACAGTCATTATAAGGCTTTTAGCAGAATAAGATTAAAGAGAGATTCTACATCTCTTTTTGTGTTGTTGGGTTTTTTGTTTGTTTGTTTGTTTGTTTTGTTTGTTTGTCTGTTTGTTTTGAGACAGGGTTTCTCTGTGTAGCCCTGGCTGTCCTGGAACTCACTCTGTAGACCAGGCTGCCCTCTAACTCAGAAATCCACCTGCCTCTGCCTCCCAAGTGCTGGGATTAAAGGCGTGCACCACCACTGCCTGGCATGAGATTCTACATCTCAATATAAACAATCTAAGGAAAATGGGGACTCACACTCCTGAGTGGCATCAATATGCCCTTATGAAGTCACTTTTAGGGGCCAGATGAAACTAGAGACAGAAGGAACACACACCTAAGTAAAGAGAAAAAAAGAATAAAAGAAGGCAGGGAGGGACCAAATAAGTGAGAAAGAAAGAGAGTATCCCTTAAAAAGAGTGAAACTTTTTTTTAATAATTTATTTTTTTCAAATCGTAATTTTTACTCATTCTCACAGTGGTTATATACACAGAAAGGCAGGATGTGGGGAAGGGGATGACACTGGAGCGTGAGTGTTCAGGGGGAATACAGATATCTTTCAGAACAGGGTATCAGCTGAGTGAAGCTTGAGGGGACAGGTGGCTATGACTCTGCCTATGATTCACTTGTCCTTATCTAAGTTGGTATTGTCTGCCAAGACTATCTATTTACAAGGTCTATGACTACTCAGGCTGGTAAATTTCCACAAAAGCTGCCTGTTTACAATAGCTTATAGCCATCTGTTTCCATGTTTTTCTACAGAGACCCAAGACTTGGTGTTAGTATACATGTATGACAGGCCTATTGCTGATTTTAGGCCTATGGCTGATTTTAGGCCTTCAGTGTATAAGCAGGGATGCCCCTGACAACTCCTCCCTTCTTTAAGTATAGAAGAACTGTGACTATTCTAATCTTTCGAAGGTGAGGATACAGCCCTGACCTCCAGTACTTGAAGGGGACCTTGTAATGGCTCTGGCCCCCCTGTCATTGTCCAGTGAGGCATGAGGGCCATACCCGTCCCAATGTCTTTTTCCTGGAGAGGGGATACTTTTGACATCAACCACTATGCAGTCAGGCTTGTCCCTCAAGGAACCCAGAGAGATATTTTTAACTTTTATTGATATTCCCTTGCAGTGCTTAGCCTTGCAGCCTAAACAAGAATTCAGATCGCCAGTCAGAGGGGGTTCTGGGTGGCCCCTCTCTGCTTGGTCTGGGGGCAGAAGTCCCCCCTTTTAGGTTGGATGGAGATGGGTTTTGGGAACACCCTGTATAAAGTAACAACCTCATCTTGAGTCTCGGGGTCCTCAATAGCTAACTTATGACAATGTATCTGAATAGGTTTTGCTACCAAATTATTTATCTGTTGTTTCACAAAGTAAGTCAGCCTATTTGAGGCCCAGGGACAAGCAGAAATCAGCAAAAATAACCCAAATAATGGTCCCAAGATGGGAGGAAGTAGGGTTGACAGCCATGGAGAGGCTGAAAACCAATTCTTATACCAGCACTCATCTTTCTCTTTCTCTCTCTGACTTTCCTCAGGGCCTTCTCTGACCTTTTTCATGCTCTCTTTAACCATTTCTATTTTGTCTATGTAAAGGCAACAATCTTCTTTAAGGGCTGTACACAGTCAAGAGCTGTACACAGCCTTTTCTATTGTAATAGAGTAAATCAAGTCCTATAAAGATTTTTGTGATTTTTGGAGCTCTCTTCAGACAGCAAAACGAGGGATTTCTTCAGATTAGTGATGTCAGTCTCCAGCTGTTTGATGTTCTTGTCAATGACTGTCGGAGGTCTGAGCAGTATAAGTTCGGAGGCCAGCATCTGGATTAGAACTTCTAACAGCAGACATCATGGTGATTCATTTTTACCTGGAAAGGAAAAAGAAGGGAATTCTCAGGGAGATTTCTCTTCCCTGGATGTCAATTATTATTCATCTTATTTATGGTTGGGCCTGGCTTTGTAGAGGTATCTATTTACTTCATTAATCTTTTTGGTAGCTGGTTAGCTGTGCCTTCTGTGGTATCAAACAGGCATATCAATCCTTGGCCCCATAAGAGAACTGGGCCTGGGCCATTCCCTTTAAGGGTAAGAGGGTCCTTCCCCATATCTGTGGCATAGTTTTTATTGGTCTCGGTGATGCCAGAGGCAGTCAGCAGCAGATTTGCCAGGAGCTTTCAGTTTTAGAGAGTTAAAAGTGAACAAGGCATGATGGAGAGTATTTCATGGGGACTCCTTCAGGGGGGTACTGTTCCCCCTCTTTTGTTTTTAAAGCCAATTTTTCAGAGTTCTTATAAAATCAGGGCAGAAGCACCAACAGTCACTCCTTCCACACTCAGAGAGTCATGAAGACACTATTTAAAGAAATATAAATCTATATTATTAATCTCTTTTATCAAAGGACTGTTATAGCACAGCCATCAACTTATCAGATTATATAATTTATCAATTAATAATAGCTTCTTCTACTTTTCATGAGATTACTTCTCTTTTGTCAATTAATTGTTGGGGGAAATTAGGATTTACATCTCCCTTGAGAATATTAAACAGAGACTCAAATTCTTTTGTGGAGAGTTTAAAATAAGATCTTAGCCAATTAGCATCTCCTAGAAACTTTTGAAAATAATTTGAAATAAGTAAACTCTGTCTTTTATTTTCAGACCCTTTATCTGTTTTTTTAATTGGATATTTTACATATTTATCTTTCAATGTTATCTCCTCTCCCATTCTCCCCCAAAACCCTCTCCTCCTATTTTTATGAGGGTATGCTCCAAACATCCTCCCAGTACCATTTCCCTGCTCTCAAATTCTGTGGGACTGCGTAAGGTATCCTGGGTTATGACTGGGCAGTTGCCTAGAATCCCGAGACTCTGTGTGAGAACTGGCAGGAGTTCAGTGCACCCCCAGAACCCAGGGTCCTGAAAAGCAATCTAGTCTCCATAGAACTACATTGTTCAGTCTCATAGGCCAGCCATTATAGCCCCTCCCAAAGTGCACAGTTAGATGGTGTGACTAGAGGCCTCAGGCCCTAGGGATTTACATACTAATGAAGGCCAGAGGGCAGAGCAAATTAAGCATGCCTCCCCAGATCCTCCCCCTTTCTCAACTCCCTATATAACTTGGGACTGCCCTGAGTTTTACAGGGGTACTTCCAGATTCATCCACCATCTGCCATGACAATAAACCCTTTTGGAACCAAGGACTTCCTCGTGTCATTGGGGGCCTGCTGCCGCCAAAGCCTCCAGGCCGCTGGAACGTTAGACCTTCCTCCCACATGTGGGGCCTGAAGCGTGGAAAGCCTCTGGACTCTACCGCTGCAGCCTATAATTTTTCCCCACAGAATTCCCCAACACTAGGGAATCCAAACTTGCGAGGACCATGGCCCTCCAACTTCAGCTGACGTCTGACAAGGCCACCCGCAATTACCTATACAGGTAGAGACATGAGTCCCTCCCTTGGTGCTCTCAGACTGGAGGTTTAGACTTTGGAAGCTCTGGTTGAATCTTTTGACACTCCTTCTAAAAAGTACCAAAACACCCACACTTTGGTCTTCCTTCTTCTTCTTGAGTTTCATGTGGTCTATGCGTTGTGTCATAGGTATTGTGAGTTTTTGGGCTAATATCCACTTATCAGTGAATGCATACCATGTATGTTCTTTTGAGATTGGGTCACCTCACTCAGGATATTTTCCAACTCCATCCATTTGCCTAAGAATTTCATGAATTCATTGGTTTTAATAGCTGAGTAGTACTCCATTGTATAAATGTACCACATTTTCTGCATCCATTCTTCTGTTGAAGGACATCTGGGTTCTTTCCAACTTCTGGCTATTATAAATAAGGCTGCTATGAACATAGTGGGGCATGTGTCCCTGTTGTATGTTGAAACATCTTTTGGGTATATGCCCAGGAGTGGTATAGCTGGGTCCTCAGGTAACACTATGTTCTATTTTCTGAGGTACCTCCAGACTGCTTTCCATAGTGGTTGTACCAGCTTAAAATCCCACCAACAGTGGAGGAGTGTTCCTAAAAAGAGCAAAACATTTTAAGCCAAGAATGCATGGGGCTTAAGGAAATGTAAAATGGAAACTGTCCTTGTTGATATCAGGCCCGAACTCAGTGATGCCACATCTGGGCAAACCTACATGGTTGCCAAGGCAACTGCCATATACTCCCAGAATTCACCTGGCTACCTCACCTTTATCTGAGAAAAGGCTACATCACTGCCCATATAAATAGGCAGAACTCCCTGACCTTGCTCTCTTTTCTCTCCGCCATCTTCTCCCATTTCTCTCCCCACCTTTGCCCTTTGCCCTAAATAAATCTCCCTTCCCCTTGGAACTGTTTGGTCTGGTGTTGTCTGTTCTAAGCTTTGTCCTGAAGTCTAACAGTCCTAGTTAGGATTTTACTGCTGTGACCAAACACCATGACCAAGGCAACTCTTAAAAGGACAACATTTAATTGGGCCTGGCTTACAAGTTCAGGGTTTCAGTCCCTTATCATCAAGGCAGCATCCTGGCAGGCATGGTGCAGAAAGGGCTGAGAGTTCCACATCTTCATCTGAAGGTTGCTAGCAGAGCACTGGCTTCCAGGAAGCTAGGATGAGGGTATTAAAGCCCAAGCCCACAGTGAAACACCTACTGGATCCAAGGCCACACCTACTCCAACAAGGCCACACCTCCAAATAGTGCCACTTCCTGGGCCAAGCATAGATAAACCATCACAGAAACTGAAGTACATTTGTTGCTCTACCCCTCTGTCCTGTGCACTGTCACAGCTATAAACCAGAAAGAAGCCATAAAACAGGATGTACCATCAATGTGGTCCCTCTAGCTTAACTTCGTACAGCATGTAGTATCACAGAAAGATAGCCAGTGGATGACAGTGGATCTGAATGGGCAAAGCAGACCCGGCACAACAGCTAAAGTTCCCCATCAGTGAATCCACCTCTGTGCACATGCTAAGCAACATGCAAAGCTTTTCCTAGTCTCATTCCATCCCTAGCAGTATTCTCTATATATTTACAGATGCCTGAGAAGTCATTACATCCTCAAAGAGCAAACCATAGGTGTAATTGTGCCTCATTATAAAATTCTTTATACAAAGTAAAAATAAGAACAAAATTATATCAATAACTAAAATATAGTGGTAAAAAATGAGTTCTTTCATTCAGAATAATTCTTCTGACTAACTACTTTGCTGAAGGTGTTTATAAGCTATAGTAGTTCTTTGGTAGAATTTTAGTGGATCACTTATGTATACTATCATACCATCTGCAAATAGTGATAACTAAGCTTCTTTCCAATTTGTATTCCTTTGATCTCCTGTTATTGTCTTACTGTTCTAGATATAACTTCAAGTAATATATTAAATAAATAAGGAAATAGTGGTCAGTCTTATATTGTCCCTGATTTTAGTAGAATTGCTTTAAGTTTCTCTCCATTTAATTTGATGTTGGCTATTGGCTTGCCATATATCGCTTTAATTATGTTTCGGTATGTGCCTTGAATCCATGATCTCCCCAAGACTTTTAACATGAAGGAAGGAGTGTTGGATTTTGTCAAAGGCTTTTTCAGCATCTAATTAAATAATCATGTGGGTTTTCTCTTTGAGTATGTTTATATAGTACATTATGTTGATGGATTTTCATATATTGAACCATTCCTGAATCCCTGGGATGAAGCCTACCTGATCATGATGAATGATGTTTTTGATGTATTCTTGGATTCATTTTGCAAGAATTTTAAAGTGTATTTTTGCATCAAAATCATAAGTGAAATTGGTTTGAAGTTCTCTTTCATTCTTGAGTCTTTGTGTAGTTTAGATACCAGAGTAACTGTGGCTTCATAGAATGAATTAAGTAGTGTTCCTTCTGTTTCTATTTTGTGGAATACTTAGAGAAGTGTCTGTATTAGCTCTTCTTTGAAAGTCTGGTAAAATTCTGTGCTAAAACCATTTGGCCTTGAGATAATTTTGTTGGAAGGTTTTTAATGACTTCTTCTATTTACTTAGGGAATATGGGCCTGTTTAGATAGTTTACCTGCTCTTGGTTTAACTTTGGTGTGTAGTATCTGCTTAGATCATCCACTTCATTTAGATTTTCCAGTTTTGTGGAGTACAGGCTTTTGAAGTAAAACTAATGATTTGTTTTATTTCCTCAGTTTCTGTTGTTGTGTCTTCCTTTTCATTTCTGATTCTGTTAACTTAAATACTGTCTCTGTTCCTTTTAGTTAGTTTAGCTAAGGGTTTCTCTGTATTGTTGATTTTCTCAACAAATCAACTCTTGGTTTGTTGATTCTTTTTATTGTTCTCTTTCTTTCTATTTGATTGATTTTAGCCCTAAGTTTGACTGTATCCTGCCTTCTACTCCTCTTGGGTGTATTTGCTTCTATTTTGTTATAGAGCTTTCAAGTGTATTGTTCAGTTGTTAGTATGAGATCTCTCCAATTTCTTTATGAAAGCACTTAGTGCTATGAGCTTTCCTCTTAGCGCTGCTTTCATTGTGTCCCATAAGTTTGGGTATGTTATGCCTTCATTTTCATTGAATTCTAGAAAGTCTTTAATTTTTTTCTTTATTTCTCCCCTGCCAAGTTATCATTGAGTAGAGAGTTGTTCAGCTTCCATGAGTATGTAAGCTTTCTGTTTGTCTGTTGTTGAAGTCCAGCCTTAATCCATGGAGATCTGATATAATGCAAGGGGTTATTTCAATATTCTTGTATCTGTTGAGGTTTGCTTTGTGCTGAATTATATGTCCAATTTTGGAGAGGATTCCATGAGATGCTGAGAAGAAGGTGTGTTCTTTCGGTTTGGGGAGAAAGGTTTTGTGGATATCTGTTAAATCCATTTGGCTCATAACAACTGTTAATTTCAGTTTTTCTCTGCTTTCTGTTTTGATGACCTGTCTATTGGTAAGAGTCAGGTATTGAAGTTTCCCACTGTTTTTGTGTGGGGTTCAATGTGTGTTTTGTGCTTTGGTAACGTTTCTTTTGTGAATGTGGGTGCCCTTGCATTTGGGAGATAGATGTTCCAAATTAAGACTTCATCTTGGTGGATTTTTCCTTTGATGAGTTTGAAGTGTCCCTCCCCATCTCTCTTGATTACTTTTAATTGAAAGTCTATTTTATTAGATATTTAGATGGCTACTCCAGCTTGTTTCTTTTTTTGTTTGTTTGTTTGTTTTTGGGGGTTTTTTTGGTTTGTTTGTTTGTTTGTTTGTTTGTTTGAGACAGGGTTTCTCTGTTTATCTCTGGCTGTCCTGGAACTCACTCTGTAGACCAAGTTGGCCTCGAACTCAGAAATCCGCCTGCCTCTGCCTCCCAAGTACTGGGATTAAAGGCGTTTGCCACCACTGTCCGGCTTTCCAGCTTGTTTCTTGAAACTGATTGCTTATCAAAACTTTTCCAGCCCTTTACTCTGAGGTAGTGTCTATCTTTGTTGATGAAATGTATTTCTTATTTGCAGCAGAATGATGGATCATGTTTTTATATTCAGTCTGTTAGCATGTGTTTTTTTTTTATTGGTGAATTTGAACCCATTAATGTTGAGAGATATTAATGACCAATGATTGTTAGTTCCTGTTATTTTGATGTTGGAGGTGTTACTGAGTGTGTGATTCTCTTCTTTTGTTTTTTCTGTGAATTGATTAATGTCTTGTGTGTTCTTGGGTGTAATTGTCTTAGTCAAGGTTTCTATTCCTGCACAAACATCATGACCAAGAAGCAATTTGGGGAGGAAAGGGTTTATTCAGCTTACACTTCCATGTTGCTGTTCATTACAAAGGAAGTCACGAACTCAAGCAGGTCAGAAAGCAGGAGCTGATGCAAAGGCCATGGAGAGATGTTACTTACTAGATTGCTTCTTCTGCCTTGCTTAGCTTGCTTTCTTATAGAACCCAAGACTACCAGCCCAGGGATGGCACCACCCACAATGGGCCCCCCTCCTTGATCACAAATTGAGAAAATGCCTTACAGCTGGATCTCATGGAGGCATTTCCTCAATTGAAGCTCCTTTCTCTGTGATAACTCCAGCCTATGTAAAGTTTATACACAAAACCATCCAGTACAGTAGTTAACCTCTTTTGTTGGAGTTTTTCTTCTATTATCTTCTGTAGGATGGCACCACCCACAATGGGCCCTCCCTCCTTGATCACAAATTGAGAAAATGCCTTACAGCTGGATCTCATAAAGGTATTTCCTCAATTGAAGCTCCTTTCTCTGTGATAACTCCAGCCTGTGTAAAGTTTATACACAAACTATCCAGTACTGTAGTTAACCTCTTTTGTTGGAGTTTTTCTTCTATTATCTTCTATAGGGCTGGATTAGTTGAAAGATATTGTTTAAATTTGGTTTTGTCATGGAATATCTTGGTTTCTCCATCAATGTTGATTGAAAGTTTTTCTGGGTACAGTAGCCTGGGCTGATATTTGTGGTCTCTTAGGATCTGCAAGACATCTGTCCAGAATCTTCTGGCTTCAGAAAATAACAGGCCTCCAGGAATATCAACCAGACACAGCATAACAAGTTACAATCAGATAGGGTACAGACCCTTATATCAAAGCTGAGCAAGGCAACCCAGCACAAGGAAAAGGGTTCCAAATAGCAGGCAAAAGAATCAGAAACAGTCTTCACAAAAACACCAAGCTAACAACCACAACACACACATTCATGCAAAACAAAACATTCACACATAAAATAAATGAATAGATATTTTTTTAATTTTTAAAGAAAAGAAAAATAAAATTACTCCATAAACCAAAAAAAATCTATTTAGAATTTTTAGCAGTCATAAAATTTACTTCACCCTAGGCCTTACAGAATATCTTTAGCCCTCTCAGGACCCAAAACTGTTCGAATATAATTAAAAAGATGGAAAAAACCAGCAAACAATGCTAACCAGCAGCCTTATTTACACCATTTATACTTCCTATTTAAAACTCAGCAACACAAAATCCCTATGGAACTCCTTCACCAACAAAAAACATGGGTCACTATACCCAACCTAGGGCTGCTAAGGATGATTATCAACAAGTTGTAATGAAGCTGTCACCAAAACTATTCAACTGTCAGAACTTTATAGTAAAATATGTGTCTGTAAATTTAATGCTCCAGTCTCCATGTTGGTATTTTTGTTTTTTGCATTTGTCCTTCAACAGATGTATTAGGCAATAAAGGAAATTTTTAGAGATGAAATGGTATGATGGTTTGTGTATGGTCGACCCAGGGAGTGGCACTATTAGGAGGTGTGGCCCTGTTAGAATAAGTGTGTCACTGTGGACATGGGCTTAAGACCCTCAACCTAGCTGCCTGGAAGTCAGTCTTCCACTAGCAGCCTTCAGATGAAGATTTAGAACTCTCAGCTCTGCCTGCATCATGCCTGCCCAGATGCTGCCTTGTTCCCACCTTGATGATAATGAACTGAACCTCTGAACCTGTAAGCCAGTCCCAACTAAATGTTGCCCTTTATAAGACTTGGCCTTGATCATGGTGTCTGCTCACAGCAGTAAAATCTTAACCAAGACAGATGGATGGCCAGAGCAATTTCAAAAAAATACAGAGTGGATGAAGATTCTGCAGTGGAAAGAAGCAGTGCAGAGTTCTCAATGTGTGTGGAAAGAGTCTTCTGGGCTTGGTATTCTGTGATCTCCTGCTGATCACTCCTCCTGTGATCTCCTATTCTTGATTTCCTGCTGAAATCCATCTTAGGAAATGCAAGCTAAAGCATCGTCTTTGGACTGTAATATGTTTTTTCCCCTTTGTCCTGATCTCAGTCACTGTTCGATCACTATGAAGAGACACCATGACCAAGACAACTCTTACAAAAGAAACCGTTTAATTCGGGACTTAGTTACACTTTTTTAAAAAGAGAGAGAAAATGCATATTTGTGGCTTTTCTTTTAAATCATCTTGACTACATCCTTAGTCTATGATCATCACGGTGAGAAGCAGAAAAGCATAGTGCTGAAGCAGTAGCTGAGAGCTTTACATTCTGATCAGCAGGCAGGGAAAGAGAGTGAGAGAGAGAGAGAGAGAGAGAGAGAGAGGAAACATTCAAACACATGAGCTTATGAGGGCTGTTCTCATCCAAACCAACACAGCTTTCAACAGGAGTTCTACGTGTGAAAAAGGAAATTGACTATTTACACAGGATCAGTTAAAAAGAAAACTCTTTTGGAATGAGCAGAATGTCCCTCAGAAACTCCTCTTTACAGCTCATAAGTGATCAAGTTATGTGTAATTAAAAAGCCACTTCAACTCTGCTACCTCAATGTACCTGTTTATCACTATGAAGTGCTCCATGACATTATAAGAGGGATTCCTCACATTCTCTGCCTAGTGAGTTCTTAATGCTTCATTTCACTTGTACTCAGCTTAAGCATAAAGAACATATGCTCAAATGTTCGACAAAACTAAATATTCTAATAAGCACAGCCAGTGTCCATTCTCTCTCTCTCTCTGTCTCTCTCTCTCTCTCTCTCTCTCTCTCTCTCTGTCTCTGTCTCTCTCTCTCTCTCCCTCCCTCCCTCTGTCTCTCTCTGTCTCTCTCTCTGTCTCTCTCTGTCTCTCTCTGTCTCTGTCTCTCTCTGTCTCTCTCTGTCTCTCTTTCTCTCTCTCTCTCTCTGTCTCTCTGTCTGTCTCTGTCTCTCTCTCTCTCTCTCTCTCTCTCTCTCTCTCTCTCTCTCTCTCTCTCTCAGTATGAAGCAGCACTTGGGCAAATCCAATGCACACTAGATAGTTTCTAAATGGTTTCCTTCCTTCCTTCTTTTCCTCTCCCTCCCTCCATCTTTCCCTTCTGGTTTAAGTCTCTCTTTCTCACACAGATTTACAGAATTTGATCTACTATAATGTATTTCAGAATTATATTCACTAAATATTTACTACCATCATTTATCATTATAGATAAAATATATTTCAGAATTATATTCACTAAATATTTACTACCATCATTTATCATTATAGATAAAATATATATCTCCTAGGCGAGCTGACATAAATACAGCACAACTTTCAAATTAATTATACAAAATGCAAAAACATTTTCAGTTCCATTTTCACGTCTCATAATTTTCTAGAAAATAATTAAACTGAGAAAAAACTATAGGTTGGCAGACTGTGTCATTCCACCACTAAATAACTTGAAGAAAAGTCCTGGAATATAGATGGTTTGATGTATTGCATCATAAAATTACATTTTTAAAAACTTAAAAAAAATAAAGAAAACACACATTTACGTTTTTAAAAAGTCATCTTTTATCTGCATTCCCCCCGAACACCCACACTCCAGTGCCATCCCCTCCCCCACGTCCTGCCTTTCTGTGTTTATAACTCCTGTGTGAATGAACTACGATGTGAGAAAAATAAATAAATTATTTTTAAAAAGTCGTCTTGACTATATCCTTGATGTTTCTCAATGTCTTTTGACAAATAGCTCCTACTTCAAGACTGTGTGTATATGTGTGATATGTGTGTGATATGTGTGTATGAGTGTACATGTGCATGTGAGTGTGAACTTATATTTATATGAGAGAGAGAGAATGTATGTATGTATGTATGTATGTATTGTTCACAATTTGGCAAATCCAACACACACTGAATGGTTTCTAAATGGTTCTTGATGACAGTTTGTAAAATCTTACTTTAAGTTTTGTACATGAATAACCATCATGAATAAAACCTTTGTTCCTTTACTACTAACTCAGCTGAGGAGGTTTCTTTATTGTTAATCTTTTTTATTGATTATTTGGGAATCTCATGTCATGAACCCCAATCACACTCACCTCTCAGTCCTCCGATGTCCACTTCCCCCCTCATGACATCACACACATACACACACACACACACACACACATACACACAAAAGAAGAAATTAGTAAGGAGAGGGAGACAGACAGACAGACAGACAGACAGACAGACAGACAGACAGACGGAGGGGACAGAGAGAAGTCAGTTTTGTGTTGTCCATGACTCATTGAGCATGGTCAAACTCCCAGTGGCCAGCCCACCAAGGAAAGGTGAATCTGTCTCCACCTGAGCCACTGCCAGAAGCCACCAACTGTGGAGAGTTTTGTGGCAGCTGGCAAGAGGCCTGCAGACCTCAACATGGCTTCGGGAGGCAGCCCAGATCTTGGACATCAGCATGGTCTTTGGTGACGACATAGGCCATAGACATCAACGCAGACCCTGACCATATCAGGACCACCAACCCACTCATGGCCCTCAGTGGCTACTACAACGACAGGCCTCAACAAGGCCTCAGGTAACTACACATGCCACTCACATCTACATGCCCACCCCCAAGACAGCAAAGCCCAAGACATGACATCAGTCAGGGGCACAGACCACATATATGTCCACATGGCTTTTAGGCTTCATTGTGGCCTGGGGCAGCAGCATGGACCACAGACATAAACATAATCTCTGGTGGCATCACAGACCTCACTGGTACTTCGAGAAGGTCTAATCCAGAAAGTGAACCTTTCCACATCTCAGGCCTCCATTGTCGCCCAGAGCCAGGGTGATCACACAGCCACATTCGGTGGCTAACTTAGCTTCAGGCTGTTGTACACCATCCCACCAACCCTCCTGGGCTATGAGAGCAAGTCAACCTCAACTTCTCTCTTACCTGTCACACCATCAGGTCTCCAGTGCCACCCCTCTCCACAGCACACACCTGCTCTGCTTCTTTATCTTTTCTATTTGTTCACCATAGTAGTGGCCTGATAATTATTTATATTATTATTTTATATTATACACATATAATATATTACATATATATAATATATACTATAATGTTATATTATATATAATAAATTATATAATTCATTAGTTGTTATATGCAGTGCTTATATGCATATACATGTAAATACACATATGTACATATTTGTATTTATGTGTGTATGTATGTGCATGTATGCATGTGTATATGTGTATATGTGCAGGTATATAGATATTCTTAAATACAGTCTGTATTAAGTTTCTTAGCAAATGAGGCAGAGATTTTCCAGAGCACTTCTGGAGCACTTCTGTTTCCATTCCATTGGTAATAACTTAATCTGAGAGGATCGAAGAGCAGAAGTTTTAGAAAACGTAGTATTTACCTTAGCAAACTATCCTTACAGAGAGAGAGATTGAAGTGGTAGAATAAAAAATTTTTTAAAAAATTTTTTTACTTAAGCTGTGCTGCTGGAGCACACTGATGCCCTGGGTGTTCAGTCCATTTACCTGTAACACACTGAAGAACTAGCAAAAGAGATATAACTCTGAGCATTTTCCTGTGATGGAACAACATTATGCTGTGTTCAAAAGTCCTTTTCAAGGACGTATAAATGCTCTGAAAGGAGGCTGCTGACAGCAATGTTTGCCACCATCCTCTATGTGATACAAGCTGCTGCTGACTCACTGTCATACTGTTTGGTAAAATATGTACAGGGAACGGGCAACCTCAAAACCATCTCTCCTAAGCAATGACCAGAACACTGTGTACATAGAATCATAGGTTCCGGAGTGTTAACACTGGCCCACAAAGAGGAGGAAGGATGCGATCCATTTCATCCCATGTCTCTACTTGAGCACTCAGTTTTTTTCAAGAATAACTCCAACTATCTTTAATGGGTTTTCTCCCCTTAAAAGAAGAATTATGCCTGAAAAATCTAAGAATTTATTACTTTTTCCAAGTAAGAATCTGCAAAGGAATATGTATATTTAATGTAGGTTTGCTGGAAAAAAAATCACCCAAAAGGACTGAGTGCATAATAACAGCATTTCAGGATTGAGATTCTGTTTAAAGGACCCATTAAAATAATCTGAGCCTTCCTAGGTCTTCCAAGTCATGTGATGGTCTCTGTGCAGTCAGCACATAGCCCGGCCTGCCTGTGGTGACTTTGTTTTCCTGGCCATGTTTGAATTTTTGCACATCTGTAAGTGTGCAATTTTCCAAAAGGCTTTCCTATTATCCACACTCTTACACTGCCACCACTTCACTAACAAACTATTGAGTTTGATATTCCCTTAGATTAAACTATTATACTCTTTGAATTTTAGATCATGGCGATGACCCATGAAACTATAAAAATATTACCAGCTACCAACTTTGAGAAGCCTATCTTATTAAACCCAACCCTGGGCAATATCACTCATACTCAAATATTTTAGTCTGCCCACTTGTCCAACAACAGCAAGTTGTGAGTAATATAAATGGATAGACATAAAGACAGAGACATAGAAAGAAAGGTGATTGTCTCTAAATCCCAAGAAATGGACCCATGTTCGAAGGATGGGTAAAAACTTGCTGTGATAGTGCTAGAAAGATTTTGGAATAAAATCTTGACACGAAAAAAAATATATTACAGCTTTTTACTGTAGCATAAAACAGCAATTTATTCTGTAATCTCACATTTCAGACCTGATGTGAATTATCCATAAGGGTTTTTGTAGAGTCTCTACTGAGCTGACTTCTGAGATGGCACACCCATACCTGACATGGGGCACTGGCTCCAGGACAGGACATCTGCTGAAGCTTACTTCTATCTACTCGTAGAAACCAGATATTGGACATGACCATTCTCCTCCAAAATCATCAAAACAATCACAGAACCCACCTGGACACAAGAGGACGGCCATGGGCTCTGCTTATTGATAAAGAAGTATTAAGGAATTTACGGACACATTTAATTGATCACTTGTGGCTATATACTCACTAAAGATTTTTTTAAAGCACTGATCGTTAAGAACCTTGGTTTTTAATTGCAAGATAATTGAACTAAAAGTTGTATTTCACAACAAAATAATTGACTCTAAATTACTGTAAATGAAGTTTGTCTGGTTTCTAAGGAATTTTTTTAAAAATCCCATTGTGACAATTACTTTGTAAGTTATGAGATTCTCTTCAACAGAAGCAAAAAGCTTGATAATTAAGGTAAGATACTAAGACAGAAATAAATATAAAAAATAAAAATGTAATCATTGCATATATAAGACCCTAAGTTGTAAAAAGAAAGAAAGAAAAGAAAGAGAGAGAGAAGGGGAAAGAGAGAAAGAGGGAAGGAAGGAAGGAAGGAAGGAAGGAAGGAAGGAAGGAAGGAAGGAAGGAAGGAAGAAGGAAGAAGGAAGAGAGGGAGGGAGGGAAAAAGGGAGGGAGGGAGTAACAGAGGGAGGGAGGGAAGGAGGAAGGAAGGAAAGAGTCTTTCATGAAAAGGCAATTAGGAGAAATTAAACTAATACATTAGCCACCACCTGATTATGATTCAACATGAATCTTAAATACAGAGAACTAATTTCCCCAAAGATATTCCAATTACGCATAAAACATTTGCAAACAAAAAGGCAGAGACAGACTGCAAGCTGTTTTCCCTTTCTGGACATCAGGAGCATCGGGTCAGTATCAAGTGTCTTCCTCAGTCACTGGTTTTTGGTGGCTGGATCTCATGCTGAACCTGGAGTTTACAGATTATAGACTGTCTTTCCAGCGAGCCTCCAGAGAGCATCCTGTCTCTGCTTCCCCAGTGCTAGGATTACAAGCCTCCTACCATTGTCACCAGCTTTTTCTTATGGATTTAGGAATCAAATCCAGGTTCCTATGGTGGAAGCAAGAGCTTTGCTCAGTAACCCACCTCTTCAGCCTTGCTTAAAGTGCGTTAAAATTTAAAGCTAATTGGCATTGTAGAAGTTATCTGGCTGCTGTAGTTTTTTTATGTCAGTAACCACACACTTCCAATAAGCAAACTGCTCTCTAACACCCCGACTAAGAGAAGCAGGTGTGTGGAATCCAGCGTTGCCATGACAATGAGAACCTAATTTCCTTACAGAAGGATTGCCAGCTCTGCTATGAAAAATAAACTTCTCTTCCAGGCAAAGTTTTAAAACTGTTGTGCACAGGAAGGAAAGTCTTGAACATCTTACTCTGTGTAACTGATTACTTCCTCCGGAGTCATCAGTACCAAATGTGTCCAATAGCAAAAGCAGCTTTGGTTTCTTTGAGTCTTCCCTGAAATTCAAGTGCCAACAGAATGGAACTTGGAGGTAACACTTCATGTCTTCAGCCAGGGAATAAAGTAGCTTCTCCTTAAATGTTAACAATACCGTCCTTGGAATAAAATGCTATAATTAAACTAACCATAGGAATAAACTCATATCTCAAAGATCTTAGTGTTTTCAGTAAATATAATCTTCAAGAGTACATGATATCGGCTTCTTTGAGCACTTGGATACTAATATTTCACTCACAGGCCATTTTAGAAACAGAACTAACACTAAAGATTATCCGATTAATTAATTAATTAATTAATTAATTAAGATTATTATTATTGTTATTATTATTATACTGTTCCTCACAGTATAAAGATGTGATTCAGATGTCAAGAGCTCAAATAAAGCCACCATTGATTCTATTTTCGCCCCGTGCAATATTTTCTGTCTAAAATAATCCAAGCGCCCCTACTTGAGAAATTACTTCTAAATGTTTCCACGATCAGTATCCTAAACTCTAGGGGTTTTTTAATCTTTTGCCAAGATAATGCTGCAGCATGGAGCAGTTACATCTAAAGTATTCATTCTAGCTATAAAAAGCTTAATAGAATAAATTGCTCTCTTGACTGCTTTGAAATCTCCCTTGACCTTTTACTGTTCTTTGAAAAAACTGATGCTTTATAACTTTATCATTTTATCAAAAAGAAATAGTCTTACCTAAGGAAAAATATTCATGCTTGTATAATTGATATTATATTAAATATAAAGCAATTTTAAGTGGTAATTTTATTATGTTAGATGCATACATTACCTGAACTGCCTTACATTAAAGTCTTGCTTTAATGAATACACAGGAATTATATTTTATTCCTGAAATACCTCAAATCTAATTTATGTATTTATAAATAGCAATTACATTATACTGTATGTTTAAAGTATTTCTAAGCAAGGTAAAAACAATTAATTTACCTAATTATGTGAATGTGCCATTAAAATTTCACTTGCAACTAATTTCTTAGCAAACTTTTGCAACTGAAATCATAAAGATGAATTTTATTTAGGCCCTTATTTAAATGTAAATTTATAATTTATGAAATTCTAAAATATTCATATATTAACAGTGAGAACATTTAAATGAAGAAAAATAAGTCTATGGAAAAGACGTTATCCTGATTTTATCTAAGACGCAAAAAGTTAGAAACCTAACATACCTTACGCAGGCAGGCTCACTTCTTCAGCTCTCAAAGGCTGAAGTTGGGGGATCTAGGCCGTAGACTAAGACCCTTTCTCATAAAAGTGTGCAAAGGAAGAGGCTTGGGATGTAGCTAAATTGGTAGACTTCCTATCAAGCATGCACAAAGCCCTGGTCCCAATCCCTACCACTGAGTAAACTGGGCATGGAACCACATGCCTACAATCCCAGTAATCAGGAGGTAAAGGAATGAGAACGAGAACTTCAAATTCATCCTAAGCTATATAGCAAGTTCACATCCAACCTGAGACAAGTAAGACCCAACAAAATGGATTAGATAGATCACAAAGAGATACATAGATACATAGATGATAGATAAATGATAGTGGTTGATAGATGACAGATAGATAGATGATAGATAGATAGATAGATAGATAGTCCTTTGATAAAAGAGATTATTAATATCGATTTATATTTCTTTAAATAGTGTCTTCATGACTCTCTGAGTGTGGAAGGATTGACTGTTGGTGCTTCTGCCCTGATCTTACAAGAACTCTGAAAAATTGGCTTTAAAAACAAAAGAGGGGGAATGGTACCCCCCTGAAGGAGTCGCCATGAAATACTCTCCATCATGCCTTGTTCACTTTTAACTCTCTAAAACTGAAAGCTCATGGCAAATCTGCTGCTGACTGCCTCTGGCATCACCGAGACCAATAAAAACTATGCCACAGATATGAGGAAGGAACCTCTTACCCTTAAAGGGAATAACCCAGACCCAGTTCCCTTATGGAGCCGAGCATTGATATGCCTGTTTGATACCACAGAAGGCACAGCTAACTGGCTACCAAAAAGATTAATGAAATAAATAGATACCCCCAGAAATCCAGTCCCAACCATAAATAAGATGAATAACAATTGACATCCAGGGAAGAGAAATCTCCCTGAGAATTCCCTTCTTTTTCCTTTCCAGGTAAAAATGAATCACCCGTGATGTCTGCTGTTAGAAGTTCTAATCCAGATGCTGGCCTCCGAACTTACACTACTCAGACCTTCGAAGGGCCATTGACAAGAACACCAGACAGCTAGAGATTGATATCACTAATCTGAAGAAATCCCTCATTTTGCTGTCTGAAGAGACCTCCTAAAATTGCAAAGATCCTTATTGGACTTGATTTACTCTATTACAATAGAAAAAGCTGTGTACAGCTATTGACTGTGTACAGCCCTTAAAGAAGAATGTTGCCTTTACATAGACAAGACAGGGATGGTTAAAAAGAGCATGAAAAAGATCAGAGAAGGCCCTGAGGAAAGTCAGAGAGAGAAAGAGAAAGATGAATGCTAGTACAAGAATTGGTTTTCAGCCTCTCCATGTTTGTCAACCCTACTTCCTCCCATCTTGGGACCATTATTTGGGTTATTTTTGCTGATTTCTGCTGGTCCCTGGGCCTCAAATAGGCTGACTAACTCTGTAAAACAACAGATTAAATAATTTGGTAGCAAAACCTATTCAGATACATTATCATAAGTTAGCTATGGAGGACCACGAGACTCAAGATGAGGTTGTTACTTTATACAGGGTGTTCCCAAAACCCATCTCCATCCAACCTAAAAGGGGGGACTTCCGCCCCTAGATCAAGCAGAGAGGGGCTACCCAGAACCCCCTCTGACTGGCAATCTGAATTCTTGCTTAGGCTGTGAGGCTAAGCACTGCAAGGGAATATCAATAAAAGTTAAAAAATATCTCTCTGGGTTCCTTGAGGGACAAGCCTGACTGCATAGTGGTTGATGTCAAAAGTATCCCCTCTCCAGGAAAAAGACATTGGGATGGATATGGCCCTCATGCCTCACTGGACAATGACAGGGGGACCAGAGCCATTACAAGGTCCCCTTCAATTACTGGAGGTCAGGCCTCTATCCCCACCTTCGCAAGATTAGAATCACCACAGCTCTTCTTTACTTAGAGAAGGGATGAGATGTCAGGGGCAGCCCTGCTTGCACATTGAAGGCCTAAAATCAGCCATAGGCCTAAAATCAGCAATAGGCCTGTCATACATGTATACTAACACCAAGTCTTGGGTCTCAGTGGAAACACATTGAAACAGATGGCTATAAGCTATTGTAAACGGGCAGCTTTCGTAGAAATTTACAAGCCTGAGTAGTCATAGACCTTGTAAATAGGTAGCCTTGGCAGACAATACCAACTTAGATAAGGACAAGTGAATCTTAGGCAGATTCATAGTGACCTGTCCCCTGAACCTCCACCCAGCCAATACCCTGTTCTGAAAGATATCTGTATTCCCCCTGAACACCCACACTCCAGTGTCATCCCCTTCCCCACATCCTGCCTTTCTGTGTTTATAACCCTTGTGTGAATGAATTATGATTTGAAAAAATAAATAAATAAATTATAAAAAAAACAATTACCAAAAAAAAAGAAACCAGATAGATAGATAGATAGATAGATAGATAGATAGATAGATATAAACTTACAAACAAAAATTCCTTTTCCATTAGCTTTTTTTCAACTCTACTTTTGAAGCTCCAAGATGCAGCATTGAAAGCTGTCAATTTAGAGACAGGTCCATCATTATTCTGCTCCAGATAATTTCTCCTACTCTTGTTTGTTTGGTTAGTTGGTTGGTTTTGGTTTTTCAAAATGATGTTTCTCTGTGTAGCCCTGGCTGTCCTGGATCTTACTCTGTAGACCAGGCTGGTCTCAAACTTAGTAATCTTCCTGCCTCTGCCTCCCGAGTGCTGGGATTAAAAGATAGGAAAGCAAAACCACACAGCAAGACAAGCAGAGCATGGACAATGATGAGGTACCCCTCTGTCACTGCCACCAGCACCTTTTACAATTTTCTTACTTTATCACAATTTATCTACTTTATATTATCACCCAAGGTTCATCAGTCATAAGATTGATCAGATCCTTCTTCACACACACTCCAAAACACAGAGCGGGTGGGGGGGGAGGTTTCACTCTTACTCTGAATATTTGGCTAGAAAACAGAATAAATTCAGAATAAAAACAGAATCAATGGGTTCTACTAAGGTTCAGCTCTTCCCTGCCTTAACACATCTTAACTGAAGTGTTGAAATGTTTTTTAATGTTTCTTTGGATTCAATCCTATTTACAGTCTGAGAAAGTAAATATGGCTTGGAAAGAAATTTTGATTCCCACTTTGGTTACAAAATAGAGATCATAAATACTCATAAGGAGGTAATATAATTTGGTGATCTGAGACATTTTGCAAATTGTGTAGTTGCCTGTTCATATGCCTATGTTGAGATATTGGGTGGATAACAAGAATATACAACAAAATAATAAAAAATTACAAAGTCTGGCTTAGTGACTAATCCAAAATATTTGTCTCTATCTCATTTTAAAATGTAAGACAACCACAAACAATCGTAACTCTTTGCATATAGTCTATTTTGCTTGATTTCATTTTAAAATACTGTTTCTTACTAACTTAGTATAAGAAGCCGCATCAATAAAGTATTAATGTAGATAACAGAAGTGCAAAGTTAATTTTAAAATTCAACTCTCTTTACCATAGTCAAACAGTGGCCTTCTCTCCCTACCAAGAATCACATACTCTTTGGAACGCTAATGTCTTCTTACTCTGATGTGGAACTCTGGGATGAATCTTCCTATTTGCCCAGGAAAGGTTCCGGGGAAGAAATTTCTGGCTTTCTTCTCTGATTCTTTTCACTTTCTTCTATGATACAGCTGGAGCTCCTTGGCATTTTGCTCCAGAGCTAAGTTGGTTACAGTTAAAGCAGTTCAAGACTGAGCTTGAAAGCTAATGAGGTAGAAACAAGAGAGAGCGTGCAAGTAACATATCACCTGAGAACTAAGTGGGGGCAAATGAGTGGAGGAAAGCCCTTCGACAAAATGAAAACAAATGGCTCTACTCTGTGAATACATAGCTACTATTTAAAGACACTTGCTGAAGTTCATAGATTAAAAAAAAATACAAACAATAATATTGGCTCACTCAACCTTAAAAAGCCACATAAGGTCACCAAAGCAGGGGACACTAGCCAAAGATCTGGCCACCTTCACACAGTAAAGTGCAGATTTATAGATTCATTTACTACATGGAGAGAGGCTAAGGATATATAATTGTGAAAGAACACAGAATTTCTGGCTTCTATCGAGCATTACTGCAAGGGCTTTGTAATATACTTGCATATGTATTTGTACTGACTTTTTTTTATGTCAACTTGACACAAGCTAGAGGCTGCAGAGGAATTTTAATCCAGCAACATGGCTGTTCCAACAAGAGATCACCTCCAAAGGCTTTCTAGGTCTGTGTGATCTGGCTGGAATGCAGACATATCACACACCTTTAATGTCTCTGGCTGGAATACAGACAAGACTTTAATACACACCTATAATTCCAAACTGGGGGACAAAGTTACAAATCAGAGAAAGATCTGACAGAATAAGTCACAGATAGGATATGCCCAACAAACAGGAAAGAAAGGTGATTTAAAAGCAGTGCAGAGGGAGTTCAGTCAGATCAGTTCATAAAGTCAGGTCAGTTCAGTTCAGTTCAAGATGCTGAAGTTCAGCTGAGTGCAGTTGAGTTCATGCAGTTACATTCAATTACATTCAGTTCTGAAAGTTGATGAAGTCAATGCAGTTCAGTTCATGAAATTCAGAGGCAGTTTCTTCAAGCAGAGCAATTCAGTCAAAAGTCGAGAGAAGTCAATTTGAATCAGTCATCTTGGAGAAGAGTTTGAGCCATAACACCTAGCTGTGTTGAACCAGCCAGCCAGAGTTCAGAAAGAGCTAGAAAGGGTGAGCTTATTCAGCAATAAGCCTCCTAGATGACAATTACATCTGTCAAATAAAAAGTTTCTATTACAAGAGGCATCTGAGGCTGGAGAGATGGCTCAGCGGTTAAGAGCACTGACTGCTCTTCCAGAGGTCCTGAACTCAGTTCCCAGCAACCACATGGTGGCTCACAACCATCTGTAATGGGATCTGATACCCTCTTCTGATGTGTCTAAAAACAACAACCGTATACTCATGTATATACATAATAAATAAATAAGTAAATAATTAAAAATAATAAGTAAATACATATGTAAATAAGTAAATTATATGTTTAAAAATAAAAAACAAGAGGCATCTGAGAAGTGGGAACAGCAACTGAGAAAATGTCTCCAAAAGATCCAGGTGTAAGGCATTTTCTTAATTAGTATTTAATATGGAAGGGCTCAGCACACTGTGAGTGGTGCTACTCCTGGGCCAGTGGTCCTGGATGGAGAAAGAAAAGAGGCTGAACAAGTTTGGGGTATCTTGCCAGTAAGAAGCACTCCTCATTGCCTCTACATCAGTCACTGTTCACAGGTTTTTACCCTGCTTGACTTTTACCATGAGTTCCCTCAGTGGTAGAGTGAAAAAAATAAAAAGGTTACTTTGGGTCATAGTTTTATCACAGCAATATTAGCTCTGACTCACCCAATACTCTATGGTCTAACTTTTGCAAATGTGTTTATGACTCTATCTAACTTCTTGCAATGTTATTTAATATTTTTGCCCTAAGTATTTTTACTTGGGCAACACACTAAAAAGAGCTTAAGAGATGGTTATTCCTAAAGTATTCTCAGAAGCACTGGCTATTAGAACTGAAAAGGGAGAGATAACAACAGAAACTGAGAAAATTCAAAAAATCGTCAGATCCTACTATAAAAGCCTATACTCAACAAATCTGGATGAAATGGACAACTTTCTAGACAGATACCAGGTACCAAAGTTAAATCAGGACCAGATAAACCATCTAAACAGTCCCATAACCCTTAAAGAAATAGCAGCAGTCATTTAAAGTCTCCCCGCAAAAAAAAGCCCAGGACCAGATGGTTTTAGTGCAGAATTCTATCAGACCTTCAAGAAAGATCTAATACCAATTCTCTTCAAACTATCCCACAAAATAGAAACAGAAGGAACACTACCCAATTCATTCAATGAAGCCACAATTATGCTCATACATAAACCACACAAAGACTCAACAAAGAAAGAGAACTTCACTCTAATCTCCCTTATAAGTATTGACTCAAAAATACTCAATAAAATTCTAACAAACCAAATCCAAGAACACATCAAAACAATCATCCATCATGATTAAGTAGGCTTTATCCCAGGAATACAGAGATGGTTCAATATTCAGTTATTCCTCAACGTAATCCACTTATAAACAAACTCAAAGAAAAAAAAACCACATGATCATCTCACTAGATGCTGAGAAAGCATTTGACAAAATTTAACATCCCTTCATGGTAAAAGTCTTGGAAAGATCAGGAATTCAAGGACCATACCTAAACATAGTAAAAGCAATATACAGCAAACCAGTAGCCAACATCAAACTAAATGGAGAGAAACTTGAAGCAATCCCACTAAAATCAGGGACTAGACAAGGCTGCCCACTCTCCCCCTACCTATTCAATATAGTACTGGAAGTCCTAGCCAGAGCAATTAGACAACAAATGGAAGTCAAAGGGATACAAATAGAAAAGGAAGAAATCAAAATATCACTATTTGCAGATGATATGACAGTATACTTAAGTGACCCGAAAACTTCCACCAGAGAACTTCTAAACCTGATAAACAACTTCAGCAAAGTGGCTGGATATAAAATCAACTCAAACAAATCATTAGCCTTCCTCTACTTGAAGGATAAACAGTCTAAGAAAGAAATTAGGGACATGACACTCTTCACAATAGTCACAAATAATGTAAAATACCTTGGTGTGAATCTAACCAAGCAAATAAAAGATCTGTATGACAAGAACTTCAAGTCTCTGAAGAAAGAAATTAAAGATCTCAGAAGATGGAAAGATCTCCCATGCTCATGGATTGGCAGGATTAATATAATAAAAATGGCTATCTTGCCAAAAGCAATCTACAGATTCAATGCAATCCCCATTAAAATCCCAACTCAATTCTTCACAGAGTTAGAAAGAGGGATTTGCAAATTCATTTGAAATAACAAAAAACCCAGGTTAGTGAGAACTATTTATTCTCAACAACAAAAGAACTTCTGGGGGAATCACCATCCCTGACCTCAAGCTGTACTACAGAGCAATAGTGATAAAAACTGCATGGTATTGGTACAGAGACAGGCAGGAAGATCAACGGAATAGAATTGAAGACCCAGAGATGAACCCACACACCTATGGTCACTTGATCTTTGACAAAGGAGCTAAAACTGTCCAGTGGAAAAAGGACAGCCCTTTCAACAAATGGTGCTGGTTCAACTGGAGGACAGCATGTATAAGAATGCAAATCAATCCATTCTTATCTCCTTGTACAAAGCTCAAGTCCAAATGGATAAAGGACCTTCACATAGAACCAGATACACAGAAACTAATAGAAGAGAAGGTGGAGAAGAACCTTGAATACCTAGGCACAGAGGAAAAAGTCATGAACAGAACACCAATGGCTTATGCTCTAAGATCAAGAATTGACAAATGGGATCTCATAAGATTGCAAAGCTTCTGTAAGGCAAAGGACACTGTCAATAGGACAAAATGGCAACCAACAGATTGGGAAAAGATCTTTACCAATCCCACATCCAATGGATGGCTAATATCCAATATATACAAAGAACTCAAGAACTTAGACCCAGACAACCAAATAACCCTATTAAAAAATGGGATACAGAGCTAAACAAAGAATTCTCAACTGAGGAAACTTGAATGGCCAAGAAGCACCTAAAGACATGTTCAACATCCTTAGTCATCAAAGAAATGTAAATCAAAACAGCCCTGAGATTTCACCTCACACCAGTCAGAGTGGCCATGATCAAAAACTCAAGTGATAGCAGATGCTGGTGAGGATGTGGAGAAAGAGAAACTCTCCTCCATTGTTGGTGGTATTGCAAGCTGTACAACCACTCTGGAAATCAGTTTTGTGGTTCCTCAGAAAATTGGACATAGCATTACCTGAGGATCCAGCTATACCACTCCTGGGCATATACCCAGAAGATGCTCCAACATATAACAAGGACAGATGCTCCACTATGTTCATGACAGCCTTATTTATAATAGCCAGAAGCTGGAGACTGTTCCACCTGGGTATCCATCCCATGTGCAGCCACCAAATGTAGATGCTGATATGGATACCAGGAAGTGCATGCTGACAGGAGCCTGATATAGCTCTCAACTTAGAGGTCTGCCATAGAGTGAAGTATACAGAGGCGGTTGCTCACAGCTAACTATAGAACTGATCATAGTGTTCCCAGTGGAGAAGTTAGAGAGAAGACTGAATGCCCAGTGGGTGGTCCCATGAAGGTTGAATGCCCAGTGGGGGTGACATTCAAGGGTGGGGAGGTGGGAGTGGGTGGGTGGGTTGGGGGCACATCCTCATAGAAGCAGAAGGAGGGGGGATGGGATGCAGGGGGAAAATGGGGTAAGGGGATAATATCTGAAATGTAAGTAAAATATCCAATAAAAAAAAGAGTTAACTTGGACAAGAGGACACTTATCTAGAAATGCCATCCTGTTTCTTTAACCCTGAGATTGCACATATTAACTCTTGAGATCCACTTTCCCATGCATTGCGCAGCTCAGAGGGATCCCTAACCAGGTCTGCCCAGCATGTACGTGCATGAGGGGTCGTTCATTTACATCCATCCCTCCACCCTCCTTGGCACGAGGAGCAGCCACATCCTGGGCATTATGCAGATTAGGAAAGTGGAATCCAGAGAGACTCCACCATTGTCTTAGAACTTGATTTCATTTTTCTGGACAAGGTGACCTTTAGAACTCTTTGCACATAGTGTCAAATAACCCTAATGCAATACCAGGAAACAAGTGACGCCCCGGTTCTCCATTGCTCATCTCTCTGAGTACTTCCTTTTAAGAAAATTTACAATGAAAGCCTGGTTATGGTGGTTTTCACCTGTAAGCCCAACACTCAGGACACAGCGGAAGGACGATAGAGACTTGGCAGCCATCTGGGCTATGTAGTGAGGCACTATCTTGAAAAGTCAAAAAGAAAGAAAAGAAGAGGAGGGAGAGAAGACATCCAATGATATCAGTGTAAAAATAACTATATATAACGTACACATATGCATGTATATGTGTATAAGGATGAGAATAGTCAATTCAAAGGCAGTATGTCACCAATTTATAGCTTCTAGTTTGTTACTTATATTTATGATTGTTTCTCTCTTTAGAGTTCATTTTTATTACAAAAATACACTTTCCAAGTTTTCAGGATTTTTTTCAAAGAAAATCTTTTATGAATCTCTTTGGGGGTTTTGTTTTGATTCATTTTCTCACAGCAGAACAACTATTCAAACACCTGATCCCCAAAAAACTGAGACCCCCAAAACCTACAGAGGTCACAAATAAGACTAGTACATGCCCATGTGGCTCTGTTTTCTTCTCAGTCTTCACCTTCACCTGCTAACTTTTCTGGGAAAAAAAAATTAAATATATATATATATATATATATATATATATATATATATATATATATATGAAACCCCTTGAAATTTTGACTTTTCCATGTTAACATGTACACTGGTATTACCCTTATTCTGGTCTTGTTTATACAGTCACTATATATATATATATAATATATATATATATATTATATACATACACACATAAACACACACACACACCATTTTAAGCCTGTGCCTTGCACGGTTGTTCCCTCTATTTTTGCACCTGTGTATTTTTCAGGACATCAAACACTGTCCTACATACTAATTGCACTTTTAATTTCAACTATTTTCCATTAATAATTTAAAACTGCATGCTTTGATTCAAAGTCTGAGGTAAGGAAACTGGGTGCCTGAAATCAGTTTATTACACATTTGGCAGAGATTTTACCCTGTAGACTGTGGAGCTGAGGACCTCTGCTGGCAATCTTGCACCTATACGTGATGTTTTTTATTATTATTTTAAGTTGCTGGAAGAGATGAGGTTACCTACTTAATCTGAACTAATCCTTTTTACTTAGAATCTTCTAATTGGCTTCTTAGAGGCATATTGATCCTGCCACATTTTCAACAATTTGAGAGCTTTATATCCCACAATAATTGTTTTACTTGCATGAAAGAAATCCTATTAGGCAAAAATGCATTCTAATATTATTAATCTTTTTAAAATAAGTTAAATTTGTTCATATAAAATGCCTAAATTTTTCCTTAACATATATACATGCTTGTATACAGGTAACTCCTCAAAACATGGGGCATGGGGCTTAATAAAACATTGAATGAAATGTTATGAGCATAATCAAAGACGTTCCTCATTTTCCTGAAATCTAGGGTTATTTTTATGTGACCTACTCCTACCTAGCATTAGGAGCCAAAACTTTGTCCAAATGCTGTGGCAAACATGTAAAGCTTGAAGACTATGTACAGCTATCATGTCAATTAGACATGTTTAAACTTGGAATACAATCACACTGGTTACCCCATCTTACAACTCCTTTGTTACTCTTCTGTGCACTGGCCCCAATATATAAATTTAAAGATGATTACCACTAAGACAGACCTTAGAAATCATGATATCTAACCCTAATCCAGCATCACTAAACTTCAATCCACCTGAGGAACTGTGAGAGAACAATAGGTACGTACGAAGTATTTGTCTGATTCACACTGCATCATTTGAAAGCCTGGTTTTAGCTCCTCCAAGCAATGATAAAATAAAATTAAGGTAAAGACACCCCTCATGGTGTCTCATGGATTTAATCTCACCATTGGGGAAGCAGAGGCAGGTGGATCTCCGAATTCTAGACCAGCATGGTCTACAATCCCTAACTGTGTGTCTGATTAAAAAAAAAAAAAAACACTCTGTCTCGAAAGTACTGTCCCCAACTTAGTGTTCACTTTTTTAACCTTCAAAATGACTGTTAATATATGGCCATTAGTTATGGATTATACATAGTTACCCAAATTCAGTAACTTAAATCTGTATTTCATGGTCTGAAGAGTTCAGGAAATGGGAGGTGGCTTAATTCAGTGCTTTCAGCTCAGGTGTCAAATGAGACTGTGTTTACCTGAGGCTCAACTGGGTCCAGGATTTGCTTTCAAGCCATTCCACAGAGCTGTGGCAGGGAGCTTCTGCTCCACACTGGGTGAGTTTCTCTGTAGGATTACACACAACATGGCTTTCCCCAAGACAAGTGAGATGGGAAAGAGAGAGTGGGGAAAAGAAAGCCACATAGTGGGAAAAAATGCACCAACTACTCACCCAGTGGAGGATTACAACCCACAAATCTCTATGCAAGGAACTCAGATTAAATACCAAAAGCATCATGTGATCAATAAACGAGCAAATGTGTTAAGAAGACAGTTCTTTTTAAAAAGCTACCATTACTTTTGAATAAATGTATTTAAAAGTTTAAACAACAGGAAGATGTCAATCAGAACTGCGTTAAGATGCTACCATGGTCCATTCATAACCACGACGCTAATGAAGCTATGGGTAAAGGAGAATTCCTGTGCACTGCTAGTAGAACTATAAACTAGTGCAGCTAGTATGGAAACCAGTAAGGATGTTCCTAAAAATACTAAAAATAATACTACCATATGTTCCATCTATACTATTCCTGGGTATGTACCCAAAGGAATCATAAGTCAACACAAACACTTGCACACCCAATGTTCATTGCAGTAGTATTCAAAACAGCTAACTTATAGATAGCCTTGATATCTATTAACAGATGAATAATACAGGAAATGTAGCACACATATACATTTCCTGGATTAAGTTTTATACATACAAATATATATATATACATATATATATATATATATATATATATATGTATGTATATATATATATCACACTCACACACATTTATACAGCCACAAAGAACAAAATTTCAGGGAAATGGATGGAACTGGAAATCATCATACTAAGCAAATAAAGTAGGACTCAGAAAGACAAAATCTGAAAGTCCTTTCATATGTAGAATCTAGATTTTACAAGACAGGAAAGGTCGATGGGTACTGCTTAGCAAGTTAGTGAGACATGAGAAAGGAACAAGAGCACACTGGAAAGAGAATATAATTGTCAATGCATGTATGAAGATATCACAACAAAACTAAATCTTATTCAAATAGTATGCCTTCTTAGAAATAGAGGTACACAGCTATGATTACTGGTTTTGTCATTTTTATTATTTCCCTAATTTATCTTTGCCAGTGGGGGTTAATTTACATGCCTCTAACACTTGATACAAAAGAAGAAACAAAAGTGTTCCCACACAAACAATCCTTGTACTTGTCTGGCTCTCCTTTGGTTTCGGTTTTGATCTGGGTTTTGGTGATGGCATAAACTAAACCCATGGATGTGCACGTATTAGACAAAGGCTTCACCGCTGAACTGCATCTCTCATCCGTATCATCTCATAAAGACAAACCTCACAGTCCCTGGACGCCATGATGAACTTCTGTTGACTCTGCCTACCTTCCGGGTGAAGTATTTCCTCTTTCTTTTCTTTGTCTCCTTCTCTTGGGTGCTGTCCTGAACCTATGTTTGCATTTTGAAGAGCTCTGGGCTTTCTTTCTTTGTCTTCCTGCCATAAGCTTGCCTGCTGCCATGTGGCTGCCTGATGCCAAATGGCTGACCTCCATGCAGGCTTAATTCAAACATGGCTTTCTTTGCTTCTCTGTTCCATTCTTTGGCAGGCAGCGACCAAGATACAGCTTGCCTGTCCTGAAGATTTTTTTTAAACTCTAATAAAATAGTTCTTGGGTTTCAACAAAACAAAATCTCTACAGCTAGAGTAGCTGGCTTATGTGGATATGCACTACAAATATTATATACAAAGTGGCAAGTTCTGGAAACAGAGTATAAATCCCACAGCATACTAAACTCTGATACTTTTTGAATATTTTTTAATTGAAATAGAATCATATCTCTAACCCTCCACCTTTGCTCCTTCCAGCCTCTCCCAGCTATGCTTTGAACCCCCTTGTACCCCAACTCTTGAGCTGATAGCTTCTAATTCTTGGATTATTGTTACATACATATAAGCCTATATGTATGTACATGCACAAATATATATAAATAAAACCTGCAGAATTCATTTTGGTTCTTTGTGTGTACATGGCTTCAAGGCTGACCACTCTGCATTGGACAACCAATGATGGCTAACTGCTGGGAGAGGCTAGTTCTCCTTCTCCCAACAGTCATTAGTTGCCCATATAGTTCTTTGTCCAGGGGTAGAATCCCTTGAAATTTTGACACTTCCATGTTAACATGTTTATTGATATTCCTTGTTCTGGTCTTACTTATACAGCCATTTCGGAAAGTTTTAGAGTTCCTGGTATTCTAGCTCTTTCCATGTTCTCCTCCCCAAACTTCCATGTTATTTTCTGAGCCATAGATGCAGTAGCTGTAAAGTAGATTTATCCATTGGAACTGTACTCTCACAATCTGTTGATCTCTTAATGGTGTCCAATTGTGGTTTTCTACGATGGTCTCCATTTGCTGTAAAGAGAGATTTCTTTGGTTAGGGATAGTAAGTTCATTTATCCGTGGGCATAAGCATAAAATTCAGAATCTAGTAACTAATTATGCTGGTCTTATTAAGTGGAGGCAATAAATTGTTTTCTAAGGTCCATGACCTCATTAGCCCTAGAAAGCTGGCTAGGTTTCCAGTTACAGGTATGATTTCTCTCTGGTTGAGTGGGCTTTAAGTCCAATTAGGCAGCCACCAAGATGTGAAAGTCACTGATTGTACTTTTATGCGTATTTTGACATGCTAGTAACTTAGTTGTTCATACATGTTGCAGTTTGATAGAACTATTTCATTGCTTCCCTCCCTTGGAAGTTTGCATAGGATTTTCTGGAACTATGGAAGTTAGATTGCACAATATGGCAACGTGCCTATAAGACATGCTGATGCAATAGTGGCAGAAAAGATGTAGTAGTAACCAACCACTCTCTAGTTGGATTTCAGGTCAATGAGCTGAAACCCATTCTGACACTGCTTGGGTGACCAAGGACCTGAAACTAGATAAGCCATAAGCTTAGAGGAAAACAAGATACTGTGGTTCTACTCATGGAACAATAATAAATAATAAAATAATAAATAATAAAATGACTCCTAACAACACGTCGCTGTTGCATGTAGTATTTGCTACCCCAATCCTCACTACCAGTCCCTGCCCAGAGGCTATTGGAGCCACAGATGAAAAACAAAGACACACATAGTTGTTCAATTTCAACTTACTTCATTGCCACGATTGCTAGGTGCCCTTACCCCTGCCTCACAGCATAATCGGATAGACTGGGCAATGGCCCCCCAACTGAAAACTCACATAACTAGGCTAGTTGGCATTATCTCTTGCTGCCATTCTTCTCCTCCCCTCTTCTCCTCCATCTGCTAGCTTGCCTGAGGGGGACTACAAGCCCCACCTATTCCGCCTAACTCATTGGCCACTAGCATCTTTATTGATAGATCAAGAACCAATTGGGGAACAAGACTTTAGCATCAGAACCACCCCTACATTTCACTATACCCATAGACCAACGCTTCATTCAGCTATCACCAGAGAAGCTTTCTCTTGCAGTAGATGACAGCTAATGCAGAGACCCACAATGGGACAATGTGCAGAGACCTTGGAGCACTCGATACTAAATGGGATGTCTTTAAAAAAAAACTGTTTCTCCTCATGTCTCAAGGATCTATGTGGAAAATTAGAAAAGACAGTAAGAACCAAAGGATATGGATGACACACCAAGGAAGGAATATGTCCCAGGCACAGCATGACTAATGCAGATATCAACACAGAGGGCAAGGGTCTCAGTAGTTTGAATATGCTTAGCTCAGGGAGTGACACTACTAGGATGTGTAACCTTGTTGGAGGAAGTGTGTCACTGAGGGGTGGACTTTGAGACCCTTCTCTTAGCTGCCTGGAAGCCAGTCTTCTCCTGGCTGCCTTCCAATCAAGATGTGGAACTCTCAGCTCCTCCAGCACCGTGTCTGCCTGGATACTTCCATGTTTCTCACCTTGATGATAATGGACTGAACTTCTGAATCTGAAAGCCAGCCCCAATTAAATGTCATCCTTTATAAGAGTTGCCTTGGTCATGGTGTCTCTTCACAGCAATGGAAATCCTAAGACACTGCCCCACCCAAGGAGATTGCTGCCTGAGAGACAGTCTAGCCAGGTGTGACTCCTGCAGAGGAGCTTCAATTTTTGGTTAAGGGCATTAAAACACATATAGGATCTGTTTTGAACTCAAAGTGAATATAAACTTTAAATTTTAAAATGTAAAAATAATCATATTTAAATGAATGTTTACAATGTATTTTACTATTCAAAAGTTTTGTTTTGTTTGAATTTAGTATGCACTTCTTCCTGAAAAGAAATGGAATATTGGCTATTAGAAAGTTCTGAGGGGCTGTAGAAATGATTCAGTGGTTGAGCTCACATGTTGCTCTTCCAGAGGATGCTTATTCAAATCCCAGTACACACATCAGGCAACTTACAACAGCTTGTAACTCCAGCTTCAAGGGATTCGGTGCCCTTTTCTAGCACTGATGATATGAGCAAACACAGACACATACAAATAAATAAAATAAATATTTTAGCTCATACAAGAAAGCAGTTACGGGGGCAGAGGGAAAGAAGGATCTGGGTGGGAGAGGGGACAGGAAGGGGAAGGGAGACCATGATCAGGTATTGGGGGGGAACAGGGCTGAAGCCCTGAGGGCCAGCAGAAAGAATGGAAACAGGCAACCTCGTGAGGTAGGAGGTGGGGGACCCTCTAGAATGCACCAGAGACCTGGGAGGTGAGAGACTCTCAGGACTCAAAGGGAAGGACCTTTAGTAAAGTGCTCTACAGAGGGGGACCTGGGAGGAAGAGAAAAAGGGGAGGAAGTAAGGGGGGACAGTATCAGGAACTGGAGGAGATGTGAGAGAGATACAAAGGGTTAGGAAATCGAACAAAAATACGTAGCAGGGTGAGTGAGGAACTGGTGAAGCCACCGGAGTGTCTCAGACACAGGGGAAACATGAGGCTCCGGGTGAATGAGGAACTGACGAAAGCCACCGGAGTGTCCCAGACACCAGGGAAACATGAGGCTCCCAGGACCCAACTGGGATGACCTTAACCAAAATGTGCAGAAAAGGAGAAGATAGAACCTGTAGAGACCACCTCCAGTAGATAGGCATGGGCCTCGGTTGAGGGATGGGGTCACTCACCCATCTCAAAGTTTTTAACTAAGAAATGTTCCTGTCCAAAGGAAGAACAGGGACAAAAATGGAACAGAGACTGAAGGAAGGGCCAACCAGGAATTGCCCCACCTGGGGATCCATCATGTCTGCAGACACAAAACCTAACATTGTTGCTGTGGTCAAGAGGCACTTGCTGACAGGAACCTGGTATGATGGTTCTTTGGGAAGTCCGGCTAGCAACTGACCAATGCAGATGTGGATGCTTGGAGCCAACCATCAGAGTGAGCTCAGGGAACCTGGTGGGGGAGCTGGCAGAAGGACTGGAGGAGCAGAGGGGGATTGTAACCCCATTGGAAGAACAACATAGGCTGGCCTGACCCAGTTCTCCCAGACACTAGACCACAAACCAAGGAGTGTACCTGGAGGGATCCAAGGCTCCAGATACATATGTAGCAGAGGATGGCCTTGTCTGACAGCAATGGGAGGGGAGGCCCTTGGTCCTGGGGAGATTTGACACCCTAGCGTAGGGGGATGCTGGAGTGGTAGGGCGGGAGAGTGTTGGGAGGAGTACCCACATACAGACAAAGGGGAAGGGAGAGGATGGATGTGAGATGGGGTGGTGGTGAAGGGATAACCAGGAAGTGGGATATCATTTGAGATGTAAACAAGTGGAATGATTAATAATTTTTTAAAAATGTGCTCTACAATGGGGAGGAGGAACTTGATATTAATCCGATTAATTAATTGATTATTAATTAATTAATTAATTAATTATTGTTAAGTGTGCCTAGAACCTGAAAATATATTCCATTTGGATAATGCTTTGGTCAGAATTTATAAAATAAATTCTGTCATGGAACAATATTGGTTGATCTGCTTTCCTTTATGTCATGGGTATAACCTCTGAGAAGCTGTCTCCCAAAGTCCTTACCATCTGAGACGGAGAGGGGAAGCCACCCTGGCTCCTCACCATTTTGAACTAAAGGTGGTACAAGTCACTAATGCTCACAGCCATTGTCCAGGTCCATCACTTGGCATAAAATTAACCTCAGAATTAATTTTATTAGTCCACCCTCAGTGGAGGGACAGGACATCAAGTGGAGGGATAGAGTTGCCATTCCACAGTCAAAAGCTCTGACCCAGAACTGTTCCTCTCTGAAGGAGTTACAGGGACAAAAACGGAGAAGAGCATGAGGTAAAATATGTTTTCTCTACCTGCAACTAATGATGCTACTCAGGAACACTGTTTCTCTAATAAACAGCAACACATCTAACACAGAAGTCTAAATGTCACAATTTTTAAAATGTGAGGCCCATAAGGGAAATGTATGAAGTTGAGGCAGGAGGATCGTGAGTTCAAGGCCTGCCTGGGTTGAACAGGAAAATCCAGTATATTCTTTTCATGTCCCACAATAAATAAATTAGAAACATATGATATCATGTTAAATAGAATCAAGTATATGGATTAATAACACCCTGAAAGAATATCAGTAACTTGCATATGTATTTATGTGAGTATATATATATATATATATATAGAGAGAGAGAGAGAGAGAGAGAGATAGAGAGAGAGAGAGAGAGAATGATTAATATAATTGAAAAGCAAAGAGCTTTGTGTTTGATTCATTTTTCCTTTAACTAATTTTATTCACAATACGTAAACTAAGTTGTGTTGTGTCTATATAGCCAACTTGCCCTCTGAGCAAATTCTGAAGGAGTTGTCACTACCTAAATAATGAGCAATTGTACATGTGACTTCAGGATAAAATAATTTACCATTGGCTTTAGTGTCTGGAGAAATATATCGTTTCAATTGCTTTCAGTCAGATGTGACATATTTTGTATGTCGATAACATGTGTTTTCAATATGCACCGTCTTGATATGACAAACTGGTTTTTTTTCTTTGAATAAAATGAATTATCACCGTATAACAGCTAGTCTCCCAGTTGTAAATATCATGCCCATCTGAGTGCTCATTTAGCATTTCGGTTTTTAAAAGCAATGTTCAGTGAATATAAGTGCATTTCTATATTTGCAAGGCAGCTTCCTCCTGATCTACCATGTCTGCCTGCACACCATGGAGCTCAATGGCCTTTGTCACTCTCCCTGACCACATCTGCTCACAGCAGCTTCCTTTGAAGAACATCCACAGGGCATTCTCAATTTCTACTGGGCAAGAGAAAATGATCATACTGGCCTTCCAACTGTCCCATCTCAACACGCAGGCAAATAAATAAAGCTATCTGTCCCCAAGCTGCAGGGAAAGCTTTGGGTTAGTGGGATGGCCAGGTGAATAGATTACAATCATCCATTAGACTTTATTGTTGAAAAGAGAGGGGGAGTGAAGACCCCAATCTTGCTTCATTATGTGAGTCTTGAATTCGACAGAGTAAGTCTATAAAGATTCACTCCTGAGCTGTCCAATACATTCAGTTCATTCACTTGCAGCCAAAAAAGCTCTTGTTTTGTTGTTCTGTTGTTTGCTTGTTTGTTTTTATAAACTTTATGATTAAAAGTCCTGAAAAATAATAAAAATCACACATCAAAATTTACCAGACCCAAAGTCTTTGTATCTCAGTGAACAGTTTGACCAGCAGTTACCAAGCTATGGATTTTCACGTTAGATTTTATACTTTCACTATAGATTAGATTTTTCATGCATTTACTCCTTCAAAAACAAAATTCTGGATAAGTTGCTATCTAAATAATGAATAATTTGTGTGTGTGATTTCAAAAATGTTCTTGCTAAATGTGCCTAGAACCTGAAAATATATTCCATTTAGATAATGCTTTGGTCAGAATTTATAAAATAAATTCTGTCATGGAACAATATTGGTTGATCTGCTTTCCTCTATGTCATGGGTATAACCTCTGAGAAGCTGTCTCCCAAAGTCCTTACCATCTGAGACGGAGAGGGGAAGCCACCCTGGCTCCTCACCATTTTGAACTAAAGGTGGTACAAGTCACTAATGCTCACAGCCATTGTCCAGGTCCATCACTTGGCATAAAATTGATCTCAGAAATATCTTGAAAATTTCAGGGAGGTGTCTCTATCTTTATTTGGCAATAAACCTGTATCAGACAGAAGTCTCCAGAAGAAAAGAACCCAAGGTACAAAAAGTTATACGAGAAAGAGAGAGAGAGAGAGAGAGAGAGAGAGAGAGAGAGAGGAGAAAGACAAAGAGGGAGGGAGAGGAAGAGGGAAGAAGAGGGAAAAAGGGAGGGAGGGAGAGAGGGAGGAAGGGAGAAAGATAGGGAGGGAGAGAGGGAGGGAGAGAGGGAGGAAGGGAGGGAGAGAGAAAGGAAGGGAGGGAGGGGGAGGGAGGGAAGGAGGGAGAGAGGGAGAATATGTCAAGGAATTAGATCACTTGTTTATGAGGGTTTGTAAATCTAAATTCCTCAGACGTATAGACTGGAATCATAACAGGAATTGGTACTGTTGTTGTAGAAGAGAAATTCGTTTTAAAACTAGCTTTAGGGCTGGAGGGATGGCTCTGTGGTTAAGAGCAGTTGCTGTTCTTGAAGAGAATTCAGGTTCATTTCTCAACAGCCACGTAGTAACTCCTGCTCCAGGGGACCTTTTTCTGGCACTAAGCACACATATGGTGCACATAAATGCTTATAGACACTCACATATACACATATAAAAATAAATATTTTTAAAAACTAGTTCTTACTCATAAGGCCTTGATTGATTGTATAGGACCTTACTATATTACTTAACGTTTATTGATTGCCTGGTATTAAGCCTTGCACAGTAATACCTAGATTGGTGTTTGACAAGCATGAGCTGTAACCAAGCAAATCTGACACATGCAAGTTATCACCACACTGTCCCACCACAGATCCGATATACAATATAGCTATTAATATTAATATATTAATGTGCATTTCTTTGCAGTAGAGTAGAAGATTTGAGTCATATGCAGTTGCTGAACAAATTCTATACGTCTACCATATGATGGGGCTATTGTTCTAATATTACAAAGCTTTTCAAAAATTAATTTGGTCTCTCATAGCATGGGTCTCAAACTGGACCAGTCATTGGTCAGCCACTCCCACAATTGCTGTGCCACCTTTACCATGCCGTGTCAGGCTGGCAGGACAAACTGTAGGTCCAAGGTTCTATGAATGGGTTGGTGTCTCAAACCTTCCACTAGAAGCCTGGTTGTAGGAGATGGCCAATTCAGGCTCTGCATCCCCCATTACTAAGAGTCTTAGCTAGGGTCACCCTAATAGATTCCTGGGAGCTTTCTGTTGCACTTCCTGAAGGATGAGAAACCAGAGGCTGGATAGCCCAGAGACTTAGGATAGAACCAAGCAGGACTGGCACAAAGGAGGTAGGGGACAGTGAAATGATTCCTAATATTTTGCTATACTCACAGATTGCCATCTAGCCCAATTGTACTCGGAAAGGCTTCACCCAGCAACTGATGGAAACAGATGCAGAGATCCACAGTCAGATATTAGGCAGAGTTCCAGGAGTCCTATTAAAGAGAAGGAGGATTTGTAGAAGCCAGATGGGACAAAGACACCACAAGAAAACCCACAGAATCAAACATGGACTCACAGGGCGTCACTGGGATGAAACCAACCATCAGGAAGCCTGCATGGGTCTAACCTAGGTCATCTGTACATATGTTACAGTTGTGTAGCTTGGCTTTTTTGTGGGACTCCTAGCAGAAGGAGCAGGGCTGTTTCTGATGTTTCTATCTACTTTTGAGACCCTTGTCCTCCTGCTGGGCTGCCTTATCCAGTCTTAATAGGAAAGAAGCTGCCTCATCTTATTGCAACTTGCTATGCCATGTTTGGTTGATATCCCTGGGAGGCCTGCCCTTTTCTGAAGGGAAATGAAGAGGAGTGGATGGGGAAGAATTGGGAGGGTGGAGGAGGTGGGACTGGAGGGAGGGGAAACTTCAGTCAGGATATAAAATTAATTAAAAACTTTTATTTAAAAAATTAATCTGGTCATTTATATGCTAATTTATTTCTAAGGCCTTAGCTAAATTCTAGAGTTATATCTTCACCTGATTCCACTGACATTAATTCCTCCAGATAATGTTTTAAGTACCTATTATAACCCAAGTATACCAAAGATCATGTTTGCAAGTTAGATGACTGTATTTCAGATAGAGGAGGGACAGCCAGCTACAGTAAACATTTAAGGCTTCAGAACAGATGATTCCAAAATTCAAAAGATTAAAGAAAGAACATCCTATATTTCTTTTTTTAAAGATTTATTTATTTATTATTTATATGAGTATCTTCAGACACACACTGGAAGAGTGAATTGGATCCCATTACAGATGGTTGCTGAGAATTAAACTCAGGACCTCTGGCAGAGCAGTCAGTGCTCTTAACCACTGAGCCATTTCTCCAGCCCCATCCTATATTTCATAGTTTCTGTAAGTCAGATTTTGAGGCAGCCCCATTGGGTGGCTCTCCCAGGTCCTTTATTAAATGGAGCCATAGGTTGTTTGTTGTTAAGGTTATCCAGGTTTGCCTGTTACCGCAAGAACTGCTTCCAGGGTGGATCACATCTTTAATTGGCAAGTGAGTGGTGGCTTTAGGCTTTTGCCCAGTTGTTCTGCATGAATTTCCTCACAGGGTTGCTTTGTTCTTTTCTAGAATGAGTTGGCCAGTGCTTCAATGTCTCTTATGACCTAGGCTTTGAAGATATAAACCACCACTTTTTCTGTTCTCTGCTAGTGATGCAGACTAGCCCTGCTCTGAATGACATGAGAGGAGATGGGTGAAGGAGATAGATTCTAGACAAGGATCATCAGATACCATCTGTCACAATGGCATATGCAACCCACTACTTGAAATGGCTATTACTTATGAATTGGCTACCCTACCCCATCTAATAATCAGCTTCTGTAATCCATATATTCTGACCAGACCATGAGCTAAGGTTCCCAGTGTGTTAAATAGGACCTAGACTCTCAGAATTTAGGTGAGAATAATGCATGGGGAAAACATCCCATAAATCTCCTGACGTCTTATGGATAGAGGTTGAGGATGTCAGATATGAATAGACACGTACCAGACATTTTCCCTTAGCACCAACTTAACTCCCTCAAGACACAATACCTCTTGTACAAATAGAAGTTCCTGAGTTTTGGGGGTTGCTTTTTATCAATACAGCTAGCAACTATTATTTAGACATTACACTTATAAGAAAAAAATCTAAATAAAAAATTTAAATTTAAATTTAAAAAAGCCAGGCACATCACAGCACTCAGGAGGCAGAGGCAGGTAGATCTCTCTGAGTTTGAGGTCAAGCCTAGTCTACAGAGTGAGTTCCAAGACTCCCAGGGCTACACAGAGAAATACTGTCTTGAAAAACCAAGTAAAAAGAAAGAAATGAAGGAAGGAAGAAGGAAAACAAAAAAGAAAAGAAAAAATTATATAATATTGGTTTTCTTCCAGATCTTTTGCTGCAATTTTCTTACTATAATTAAATATTCAAAATCTTTGGTGTCAGAGAAAACATGCAGTAACAGAACATTTTGTAGATTTAGTTATGATGATACAATTTTTAAATGGGACAAATAAGGTCATGAAGACACTTAGACTCTAAAAGGATTGTAAAATATGGTGACAGCCATTATGAGTACAACCAGCTTTGGTCTGGGAAATGTTAACAGTTTGATCCCACTCCATGTATGAAGATTGGGCACACCAAATCAAAGGAGATAGAGTTCTCAATTTGAAATTTTAAATATGTACAGCCACTGTGAAAACCAGTATGGACATTGCTCAAACAACTGAAAATAAAACTACCATATGACATACCAGTATCACTTCCTGGGTATATCTCAAAGACTCTTAAGTCAAGATACTACTAAAAATACTTGTACATTCATATTTATAATCACAATACTCATAGTAGCCAGGAGACAGAACCAGTCTAAATGTCCATTAGCAGGAAAATGGATAAAGAATGTACACAGTTAAATTCTGTGTAGCGATAAAGAAAAATTAAGTCATGGCATTTGCAAGAAAATGGAGGTAACTGCAGATCATTACATTAAGCAAAAGATACCAGACTCAAAAGACAAATACCATGTGGAATTTAGATTTTAAAATTCTATACATGTAAATACATGTATATATTCATATAGTGTCTATGTGTGTGATATGTGTGTTTCATAAGTCATGAAAATAAAAATAGGATCCTAAGTGTGTAAATATTAATCTAGAAAAACATTCCATACAACAAGTAATTGATGATGGCAAGGATAGGCACACTCCATGTCCCTGCTTTCTCCAGTAAGTTCAGAAGTGCCCACAAGTATGTCTGTGAGAGCCTCGTGAGGCATGGAGCTATCCTAACAAATACTCCGAGAAAGAGGAAATCTGACGACATACTGCTAATGGAAATGTGAACTAGTACCACCAGCATGGAAATCTGTGTGAAGGATCCTCAAGACACTAAAAATAAGCCTAATATATAACATGGGGACACCATGCCTAGGTGTCCTGAAGGAAACTGGTGCTCATCTGACAGAGCTGCCTGCGTATCCATGAGTCTACTACTTAACATTTTACCATAGCTAAGATTGGAATCAACCTAACCTGTATGTCTGACAATACATGAATGGTTAAGGAATGTGGTATATGTACATACTGGAGTTTTATTCAGCTATAAAGAATGAAATGTCATTTTTCTGGAAGTGATTGAAATAGATGTTATTGTATTAAGCACAATAAGCCAGACTCTGATAAATAGTGTGACCCGCGCAATCGTCTCGCCAGCAAGAACGCATGCGGACACCAGGATCCTTCTGCAGCAAACATTTATTGCGATGTGAAGAGGAAGACCCTGGGCCCCGAAAAGGCACTGCTTATATATACCCTGGAGCAGCGTGTTCATTTCTGATTGGCTGTTTGCTCAGGAACGCATATTACGCCCAGGGATGGGCCGTAATTTGGCACGTGTTCACCACTTGCACATGTGCAGTTCAACTGTAAACTTGGGAGAGCACTGAATGCCAGCGCCATCTTGTAATGGTGAATACTGTCACCGCTCACCACGGCTCTCTACATCTCCCCCTTTTTGTTTTATTAAGACGGAGCTACCCTTGGCCTGTCTGGCGCGGTACCAATCATGACTCAAACTCAAGCCCGATCAAGCAAACTCCATCTTGGGGGAGTAAGCGATCAAGGACTGATAGTTTAATACAGTCTCCCCTACCCTACCAGGTGCAATGGAAACAAGTCCTCTGGGTGCAAGGGCTAGGGGAAACAGAAAGAGATGCAAACACCCGTTCCTGTGCAATGGAGCCATCTCCCAGGGGTGCAAGGGCTGTTTGCCTCAATATTCAGGTACCACAGCTACACAGACAAGGACCAGCCAGGCCAAGACCCCTCACCAACCCAGTGCAATGGGCTAATCCCTTGGGGTGCAATGGCTGAGGGATCTGTCTGCTGGCTATTTCCTTAACATGGACAACCAGATTTCAGGAGATGAACCTTGTTCTAGGGCCACAAGTGCTTGGGCAATAACGATCTTGTCACGTTTTTGTTGAGCTCTGAGCTTGCAAACCAACCAAAGCATGAACACTAATCCGCAACACAGGGCTACACCAAACAGGCCTACTCCCACCCACTCTTTAAAGGAGGAGAAGGCCAAAGAAATCCAGGAGAGTCCTTCAGTCAGTGATAGATCCATTCGTGTTGAGTTGATAGCTATCACTGCCGCTCGCAATAATTCAAGGGTCTCATCAAATCCTTCCGACCAATTTCCTGCAAGATATAAAGATAATTTTCTAGACAAATTAGCTGCTCGTGTGTAATTATCGTATTGCACACTGGTAATGCACAGGGCGCCTAACCTTCTTTCGCACCCCAATTGAGCTAATAAGAAGAGAATATCCAATCTTTCTTCTACTAAATCAATGTGCTGATTGACCACCATCAACCCGCCTTTTAACTGGGCACTAGCAGAATTATGAAGGTCAACTGCGTCTTCCACTGTTGCAGATAGTTGACTTAAAACTGCACCTGTTTGGACTGTGGTTGACATGGCGATCCCAGCAGCAGTAGCTGCAACCGTGCTAATGGAGATAGCCGTTATAATAGCTGCAGTTATCCCAAAATCTCTTTTTTGTCTGAATAATGACAGAGTAGATGGGGTTTCCATGGGAACGGGGACCCATCTTGGCACTCTAGCAATCATGGCACGCCTTGCTTGTTCGGCAGCCCAACACTGAGACATTATGCAGGAATCATTAGTGCAATTTTCAAATGAAGAATTTGAAAGAATAAACAGGAAGGGGGGAAAAACACACACCGGGGTAGGTGAAAAGTCAATTTGTTTTTGAATTTTATCAACCCCAGTAATTTCTATAGTAGAATTATTGTGTATTCCCGAGGTTCCATCAGTTCCCTGGGTTGCTATCTTATGATACTGATAAAATTTGGAAGTGCCATTAAAGATGGCCTTCAGAGGGGTTCCACCCTGAATAAAGACCAACGGACTGAGATCTGTGCAACTACCATTAACTCCACAGAGTAACCATTTATGGAAAGGATGTATCCTGAAATCTTGAATGAACATCCCCTGTTTCATATCCTCTTCTCCCCCTGGGTCAAACCTCATATTAGGGGAGAAGGAAAAGGTCTTATCCTGGTTTGCCCAACTAGTAAGAGGGGATTGACAATCAGACCAAGGAGGAATGTTTTCTTCATTATCTAAACTACAATGGGGAGCTATCCTAGGTTGAGGAGGACGTTCCTTATAAGTGGCTTTAGGCAATATAAAGGTACCATTGATCCAAATTGCCTTTTGCCAGAAGGTTTTGCTTGTAATGGTTATATCTGTGTTGCTGGTATTCTGAGTGATGTGCAACCAGCCTCCTTGTTCGTCATCAAACAGTCCCAAGGCCTGGCTTGCTAACCTGATACAATCTCCATCATTCTCAAATTGGAAACAGAGAGAGCCTCTCTCTACCAGGGAGCGATTCTCTCCTAAGGGTGCCCATATAGGGTCATATGGGAGATATGGCAAATCCACAGTTTTATTAGTTATAAAAAACTTAGGGAACACAACTGAATTATGTCTAATTGGCATAGGCTTTGGATAGGCAGATAATATAGCCCATTGTTGTTCCCCCCATATACTAGGAACCCAACGCTAGAGGATCCAAATAAGGACTGAAAACGTCTGCAGATGAATCCTTCAGGGGGTCATCTTCAGTTGCCACGAGTCGTCGCGTCAGTCGCTCTGGTAGCCAAAATGGATTGTCTTCTTCCTGCGGAAAAACACAAACGGCTCCCCTGGATCTTATTAAAATAGGATCCGGGCCTTTCCATTGGCCAGTCAAGACATCCTTCCACTTGACCATCTCCTTTGGCCTATCAGGCTCTAAGCAATGACGGTCAGCAGCCGAATGGCCCTGACTGTCCAAATTTAAAAAATTAAGAGTAAAGAGTGCTATAGAAACGGTTACTCATGGCACTAAGGGTAGAGCCTCCTCGACTCCCCCTTTTTGTTTTAATAAATAAGATTTTAGAGTATGATGAGCCTGTTCTATGATGCCTTGTCCTTGAGGATTGTATGGAAGGCCCGTCAGGTGGGTCACCTCCATTTAGCGACAAAATTGTCCAAACTTTTGAGAAGTATAAGCTGGTCCATTATCAGTTTTGAGAATTTTAGGCTTTCCCCAGGCACTCCAGGCCTCAAGGCAATGTTGGATAACATGTGCTGCCTTTTCTCCCGATAAGGGGGAGGCAAAAATGATTCCAGAACAGGTTTCAATAGAAACATGTAAATACTGAAGTCTCCCAAAGGATGGAATATGGGTAACATCCATTTGCCAAATCTGCAACGGCCGAATTCCTCGTGGATTAATTTCCACATGAGGCACGGGTGAAAATTGACAGCAATTCTGACATTGAGTAACTATACCTCTAGCTTCTTTTCTAGTTATATCAAATCGACAACGTAACGTCTCTGCTGTCACATGAAATTTTTTATGAAAATCTTTGGCCAAATCCAATTTTGAGGATAGGGCGATAGCAACCAACTTTGTGGCTCGACCCACCAGGTCATTTCCATGAGACATTGGACCTGGTAGACCTGAGTGAGCCCTAATATGTGTAATAAAAACAGGATATCTTCTATTGACCAAGGTAGATTGAATCTTTTGAAAAACTTCTACAAGCCTGCTAGAGGGCCTAATTAATCCAGCAACTTCCAAGACTTTAACTGCATTTACCACATAAAAAGAATCAGATACAATATTTAAGGGGCCTGAAAAGGTTTCTAAGACTTCCAGTACCACCAAGCATTCCACAATTTGAGGTGAAGCTTCATTATATCGTTTAGATGTAACTCTATCATCAACCACATAAGTGCCTACTCCTGTTTTTGACCCATCCGTATATATCACTACCCCATCTGGGAGTGGTTCTTGAGATAAAATTTGTGGGAAAACAACAGCCTGACTCAAGGCAAATTGTAAAATAAGTTGTTTAGGATAATGATTATCTATTTGGCTATTAAAGGAGGTGACTAACACCACCCAAACATCGGAGGTAGCAGTTAATATTTGAACCTGATGTGCAGTGTAAGGTACTATCAGAACCTTAGGCTCCCTTCCAAAATGGGTAATAGCTGCTTTTAATCCCCAAAGGGCAAGCTGAGCAACTGCATCTGGATACCATTCAATAATCTTTGCAGGGGATGCATTAGGATGGATCCATAATAAGGGCCCGTCCTGCCATAACACAGCAGTTGGTAAATGTCTGGTTTTAAAGACACATAAATTAAAAGTTTTAGTCTCATCAATGCGTTTTAGCTGGGCCTCCTGCAAGGCATCCTCTACCATTCGCAGGGCACGGCTTGCAGCCAGTATTAGTGCCCTTGGCGAGGAAATGTGAGAATCTCCTTCCAAAATGTCAAACAAAGGTTTCAATTCAGCAGAGGGAATTTTCAAAAATGGTCTTAACCAATTTATATCACCTAATAATTTTTGAAAATCATTTAAGGTATGTAAATGATCTCTGAGAATTTCTAATTTTTGAGGAACTATTTTCTCAGGGCAAATAACTGTCCCTAAAAGGGAACCAATTTTGGAAATTTGAACCTTCTCTGTGGCGATATGCAGACCCCGCTGTCCTAATGTAGCAATTAATAAAGGGTACGAGTGCTGCAAAATGGTCAACTCTTTATGGCACATAAGAATATCATCCATATAATGAACCAAGAGCAGGGAAGGAAATTGTTTCCTAACGGGTTCAAGGGCCATTTGTACATACAGTTGACACATAGTAGGACTATTGGCCATGCCTTGAGGCAAAACTTTCCAATGATATCTCTTATCAGGTTCAAGGTGATTAATAGCAGGTAATGTAAATGCAAATCTCTGTCTTGTGGGTGTAGGGGAATGGAGAAGAAGCAGTCTTTAATATCTATAATTATTATCCTCCATTGTCTGGGTAAGGCAGAAAGCAAGGGTAAACCTCTTTGCACCGAACCAAACAGTCGCATCTGCACATTAATGGCTCTTAAATCATGGAGAAGTCTCCATTTTCCTGATTTCTTTTTTATGACAAAAATAGGCGTATTCCAAGGGGAAGTAGAAGGTTCTAAATGGCCATTTTTAACTTGTTCTTCAATTAATTTGGTAGCGGCCTCCAATTTCTCAGAGGATAAAGGCCATTGAGGAACCCACACGACCTCCTCCGTAAGCCAGGGTATGGGCATACAGCCCTCAATGGCAACTAGGGAAAACCCAGACCTTGTCTTCCTGTATTACTTTCTTGTGAGATTGGGTTTAATCTTCCTTGTTCTTTTCTGCCAAGGCCTTTTCCTTCCTTATATCCCATCCTTTTCATAATTTCTATGGCTTGTTGTGAATACTCATTAGTCAATGTCAGTCCCAAGTCTTACAAAATGTCTCTTCCCCAGAGGTTAACAGGGAGAGGAAGCACATAAGGTATAAAGCTTCCTGTCTGACCCTCTGGTGTCTGCCAAGTCAAGGAGCGTGAACTGACTGCAGGGCTGGCCTCATATCCCAACCCCTGTAAGGAGTGGGATGATTGTGTAACAGGCCACGCCTTAGGCCACCAGTTGGAGGAAATAATACTTTTATCAGCTCCTGTATCTAAAATTCCTACAAAATTCTTCCCCTCTATCATTAATTGTAAAGTGGGTCTAGTTTTAAGATCGACTACCAGGTGACTGAAGTCAGTTCCTGAAGAACCAAGCCCATTGGTGCCTCTAGGCACCCCGGTTGATGGGAAACAATCATGCAAACTTGGGAGAATAACCAATTGAGCAATCCTATCCCCGGGGGAAATAGAAAATATGCCTTGTGGACAGGAACAGAGAACCTGAAGTTCCTCTGTATAATCTTGGTCTATCACTCCAGGGTGAACCACAAGTCCCTTTAATGTTAGAGAGGAGCAACCTAGAATAAGGCCAACACTTCCCTCAGGCAGGGGACCTTTGAAATCAACTGAGACAAGCTGCGCACCCACATGTGGCATTAGTAAGAATTGGGAGGTGGAACGGAGGTCCAATCCTGCGGAGCCTCGTGTAGCTCTGCAGCTAGAGGTGTCCCCCGGCTGCAGGCTTGTGTACCATATTTTGGGGGGCCCTGGGATCTGGGGCCCGGAAACCCATTTTTTGGAGTACCTTCATCTCTTCCCGATGGTGGCGAATCATGTTGAATAAGCTTTCCTTGAATATCTCTGACTGAGCGACACTCATTAGCCCAGTGATAACCTTTCCTGCATTTGGTACAAAGACCTGGGGTTCTTTTTTGCGTGGAAGCACGACACCCTCGTTTCAAATGACGCGGTTTGCCACAGTTATAGCATACTTTACGGCCTCCAGGACTTGAGCGGTTTTGGCTTTGCAAAACAGCTGCTGCGAGGCCAGCATTGGTCAGTGGGCCTCCAAGTCCTCAGCAGACCTTTATCCAATCTGTCAACCCTTTGCTTCTTCTAGGGGTAATTACTGCCTTGCATTCTGGCGAAGCATTTTCATACACCAGTTGTTCTATCAGTGGTTTAACTCGCTCCGGGTCTCCAAAAATTTTGCCTGCTGCTTCTGTCATTCTAGCCACAAAGTCTGAAAATGGCTCTTGGGGGTCTTGCAATATTTTCGTTAAATTTCCCCCAGCCTCCCCCTTCTTTGAGAGGGCTTCCCATGCTTTAATAGCGGCAGCGGAGATCTGGCCGTATGCTCCCCAATCGTAGTTTGTCTGATCATTAACAAACCGTCCCTGACCTGTTAGCAGGTCAAATGTCCATGGGCGTTGATTGCCTTCCGCGTTAGCGTTGGCTTTTGCCTGTGTCTGAGAAGCATCATGCCACAAGGCTTTCCACTCCATATATTGTCCCATGTTAGGGAGGGCAGCTTTTACTGTATTTTGCCAATCACTCGGAGTCATTGCCATAGCGGCAAGTCTCTCAAGCTGCATGACTGTGAAATTAGCATCAAACCCATACTTCTGAACTGATTCGGCAAGTTCTTTAATAGGGGTATATTCTACTGGTGCGTGGACACGACCTCCCTCTGCAGCCTCAAACACCGGGAAGGCTTGTAACATCTTTCTTTTATCTTCCTTTGAAAGGAAGGAGTCCGAACAGCACCCGTCCGCATAGGGCGGAGGAGCACTGAGGACTACGGCCGGAAATGCTGCCTGGGAGATCACCGCGGGCCGGGGAGCCACACGGTTCCTATTCCCCGCCTTCTTTTGCTTTCGATTTGGCGGTGGCGGCCGCCCATCTGGATGGTATCTTTCCTCCTCATAGCAGGCTGCCTCTTCATCTAAGTCCTCTTCCTCGGAGGGACTTAGTTCCTCTGACTCAGAGCTATCAAGCCCCAAGGCCTCCAGTTCCTTTACCGGATAAAGAGATTTTCTTTCTGAGGCCTCTTCTCCCTTCGTGCGCTTCTCTCCCAGGACGTCCTTTCCCTTATCTTTCACTTCCGCAGACTGAGCGTCTTTGGAAGGGTCTTTTTTCTTAGGCATGCCTTTTCTTTTTTCTTTCTGAGCTCCTAACCTCTTATCCCGCTGTTTCTGACATGCTGTCTTGTAACTCCTCTAGCACTCCCTGACCTGCCACGATAGTTGGGCGGCATTTCTCATCTTGTAGGCACGATCTTACTAGCCTCCACAGCGGCCGAGTCCCAGGCTTCAATTTTCCATTCTGTTGTTCCCTAATTAAATCGGCCTCCAATTTGTCCCAGGAGGCGAGCGTTAGCAACCCTGAGCATATATACCAGGGTGCCACGTGGTCGACCTCCTTCACAAACCCCTCTAATGTTTTTGTAGAGACTTTTAATTCATGCTGTCGCAAGAGCGACTGAAGCGCCTTGATCACCGAATGTGAAGCTCCCATGTTGCTCTCTTATCTATGAGAGAATCTGACACACAGAGAGGGGCACCAAGGCTTATCTATGTCCTACTAACCATGCCCAACGGCAGCGGAATTTAACAAGAGAATCGGTGGAAACAAAACGAAACCAAAAGGAAGAGAATGAGTGCTGCCACAACGACAACGAGAGCCTCTACAGCACCTAGTAATTGGGGAGAGAGATGAGATAGATCAAGACCAAACATACCTCTCAGAGCTTACCTTCGTCCTGAAGTTCTGAATCCTCCCCGTGAACGGGGTCTCCTCGGTGCCGGCGATGGTGGGTTCCCGGGTTTCGGTACCAGCTGTGACCTGCGCAATCGTCTCGCCAGAAAGAATGCATGCAGACACCAGGATCCTTCTGCAGCAAGCGTTTATTGCGATGTGAAGAGGAAGAGCCCAGGCCCCAAAAAGGCACTGCTTATATATACCCTGGAGCGGCGTGTTCATTTCTGATTGACTGTTTGCTCAGGAACGCATATTACGCCCAGGGATGGGCCGTAATTTGGCTCGCGTTCACCACTTGCACATGCGTAGTTCAACTGTAAACTTGGGAGAGCACCGAATGCCAGCGCCATCCTGTAATGGCTAATACTGTCACCGCTCAACGCGGCTCTCTACAAAATAGACTTATAATTTTAATTTTTTAACTTCATTTTTAATGATGGCTTTTAAATGTTTTAACTTCTCTTGTAGCCCATCACCCACCAGAGGTAGTGGGAAAGAAAGGATATAGGGGAACTGGACCTGTTTAGAAAGGTTTTTTGGAGCAATTCCCGTCTGCATTGTCTCAAAATCAACAGCTCAGTTTATAGGTTAGCTGGCAGTGTCAGCTCAATCCATTTGTAAATACTTTATAGATACACCAGCAGGATCCCTGTGGACACTGAAAACTGCCAATGCTTGAGTTCCTCATAAAAATAGCACATAGGGAGGAACCCATGGCTCTAGCTGTATATGTAAGGTAGGATGGTCCTGTCGAGCATAGGTGAGAGAGGAGTTCCTTGGTCTAGTGAAGGCTGTATATGCCCCAGTGTGGGGGAAATCATGGGTTGGGAGGTGAGAGTGCGAGGGTGGGTGGGGGCATATCCTCATAGAAGCAGGAGGAGGGAGGATGGGATGGGGGTTCCTGTTGGGGGGAAAGGGGATAACATCTGAAATGTAAATTAAATATCCAATAAAAATTTTTTTAAAGAGAAACATATCTTTGATAAATGGTGGTATTCCCAGCACTTGGGAGGCTGAGGCAGGAGAATTGCTAAGAGTTTGAGGCCAGCTTAAACTATGTACTCAAACTGTATCAAAAACAAAACAAAACTGCATATTTGCCAGATAAAGTGGTATACGCCTATGATCTTGGCACTCCAGATGCTGATGCAGAAGGATCTTTAGTTTAAGTCCAACCTGGACTACATAGCAAGGTCCCATTTGTTTTAATTAACCTCATTTAAAACACCTTCACAATAACTAATAAGCCTAGCATGTATAACTGAGATGCTATAGACAGTGAAGGCTTCTGAGAAAACAAAGGTCTGTTTTCTTTAATGGTGTGACCCCTGGTAGATCAGGTGTGCTCCAATGGATGACCCTATACCCTTGAGTATATGTGGAAAGCCGAGGCTTGTGCTGACAACATTCGCCATTACAAGATGGCGCTAGCATCCATTGCTCCTCCAAGTAAACAAGTAAACCGAGCATGTGCTATGGTAAAAGCGCGCCAAGGTCACAGCCCATCCCGGGGCGTTTTGGCAGGTAACGAATAAGCAGCCAATCAGAAGTGGACACGCCGCTCCAAGGGTATATAAGCAGTGCCTTTTCCGGGCCCGGGGTCTTCCTCTTTACATTGGAATAAACGTTTGCTGCGGAAGGATCCTGGTGTGTTGCCGTGTCTTCCTTGCTGGCAAGGTGGGCGCGCGTCACAAGTGGTGCCGAAACCCGGGAAAATTCACCATCACCGGTGCCGAAGAGACCCCCGTTTACGGGAAGGGTTCAGAACCGCAAGGCAAGGTAAAGCTCTGAGAGACATGTTTAGACTTGATCTATTTCGTCTCCCTCCCCAGTTGGCAGGAACTCTAGAAGCTCTCGCTATTGTGCTAGCGGCGTTCATTCTCTTCCTTCTGGTTTTGCAGGATGAGAAAAGCCGCTCGACTGTAGTGGTGGGCCAGGGAGTGCTAGATGGATTACAGGCCAGTGGGTCAAAAACAGAGCAGCATAAGCGCTTAGGAGCTCAGAAAGAAAAAGGAAAAACAGGCACGCCTAAGAAAAAAAAACCCTTCCAAAGACACACAGTCCGAGGAAGCGAAAGAGAAGGGAAAGGACGCCCTGGGAGAGAAAAGGAGAAAAGGAGAAAAGGCCCCAGAAAAGAAACCTCTTTATCCGGTAAAGGAGCTGGAGGCCTCGTGGCTGGATGGCTCTGAGTCAGAGGAGCTAACTTCCTCCGAGGCGGAGGACTTAGACGAAGAGACAGATGAGGAGGAAAGATGCCAGCCAGATGAGCGGTTGCCGCCGCAAAATTGAAAGCAAAGGAAAATGAGAGATAGGAGCCACATGGCCTTTTGGCCTGTTGCGCCCTCCCAACCTAATGTTCCCGGCGCACTTCCGCCTTATGCGGACAAGCACTGCTCAGACTCCTTCCTTTCAAAGGAAGACAAAAAAAGGATGTTACAAGCCTTTCCAGTATTTGAGGACGCGGGGGGAGGCCGTGTCCACGCACCTGTAGAGTATGCCTCTATCAAAGTACTTGCTGAATCAGTTAACAAATATGGAGTTGATGCTAATTTTACAGTTATGCAGCTTGAGAGATTTGCCACTATGGCAATGACTCCAAATGATTGGCAAAACACAGTAAAAGCTGTTCTCCCTAATATGAGACAGTATATGGAATGGAAAGCTTTATGACATGATGCTTCTCAAACAAGTTACATCTTGAATATGAGAGAGAGAAAAAGGGTTTTAGAAAAACAGTTGTCCTCTCTCTGAGCTGTGTCAACAAAAAGGAATGAAAAGGCTATTTCAGAGCTCTCTTAGGAACAGAAGAGAATTCGGGAGACGTCCTGAATTTCTCTGTAGCTCTTAGATGTCCTTCTTTGTTGTCTGTCCTTGGCGCGCCAATGTCCATGTGTGTCAATTGTTTGTTTTTTGTTTCGTTGTCTAAGTGTATGTTCTTTGTTGCATGTTCAAAAGAAAAGATCGTTAAAACTGCTTAATCCAACCCTTGGGCTAGTTTAACTTTGTTTTAAAGGCAGTCTTAATACACACAGCAGAGGCTGATAAGCTACCCTACACCTGTAGCTAAGAGTTGAGCTGAGCTGAAAAAGCCTTTCCAGGACTTGAGGTTGGCATAAGCTGCTTTTAAAAGAGACCAGTAGCTTTTTGGGTTTTATAAGGAAGCTAAGAGTTGTTTTGTCCTAAAAAAGTCTCTGTGACAAGGTGTTTTTCTCTTGAAATTACAGCTAGAAAAGGCAACAAATTTTGTTTGGTCTAAATATATAAGATGCATAGTCACTTCATTGTTGTTTCTGATTGGTTTTAAAAATATAAAAATGTTCTACATGTCTTGGTTATAGATTATTGGCTTAAATTATTGGGTGTGATTAAAAATTTACAACTTTGGTAACAGAAAGTTGGTGTAAAACTAACTCAGTGTTATAGTCATTCAGAAACCAGAAACCAGTATCTCTTCAATGAGATATTAAAAGCTGCTTCATACACTCATATATAAGAATTGACAACAAAACTTTGTAACATAAAGGTAATCTACTTGGTGTTGATTTTAGAAAAAATGGATTGTTTACATTGCTTCTGGTTTTGCTTCTCAAAATTAATGGTTATACTCTAACGTTACAAAAAAAAATTAAAAATTTAGTTAAACTGCCAGTATTCCATTGGCTACAGTTGACAGTTCTAATCTTGAGTTTGAGATTTTTTAATTTGCCCATGTTTATAGAAAAGGAGACAACAGGTAGAGTTAAATAAAAATATTTAAAACAATTGTGATACAGTGCTGGCCTGCTAGAAAGATAATCTTTGCACTAGGCCTCCGTAGAGATTAAGAACATTTACATTTAAATCAAGACAATACAGACTGAGATCTTAACATGCTTATAGGAGAAGGTCAGTGTGATACTAATCAGGTTGAACTGCCTACACAGCTCTCAGACCATACAAACAAAGACAGACTTAGATACATTCGTCTTTGCGATGAAATTGCACCCTCATACAATCAGGGTCTGGCCATAGCTTACACAGAACCATAAAGATAAAAGGTGTTTTAGATGTGGAAATTTAGATAGTTTTTAAAAATGACTGTCCCAAGAACAAAGGCTTGAGCAACAGTCAGGTGACCAAGGTTACATGACAGAAACTTGTCCTTGGTGCAGGAAGGATAATCTTTGGGCCAGGCCTCAGGATATAGGCCGAGATTAAAAACATTTACATTTAAATTTAGGCTACATACAGAGTGGGTGTGACAGAAGCTTGTGTTTCAGACATTCCTTTTGTCCTGACCTGCCTCTAGAAGGGTGTTTTCTAGAATTTGTTTATTGCCTTGTTTGTTCCTTAGGGAGGTGTCAGCCTCAGACTCAAAAGAAATTCAAAACAGCTTATGGGCCAGGAATTAGAGATAATGATTCTTTTTACCCTTAATCTTTTCAATCTAGACAGTCAGGGCCATTCGGCTGCTGACCATCACTGTTTAGAGCCTGACAGGCCAAAAGAGATGGTCAAATAGAAAGATGTCTTGACCGGACAATGGAAAGGCCCAGATCCTATTTTAATAAGAGCCAGGGGAGCGGTTTATGTTTTTCCACAGGAAGAAGACAACCCATTTTGGCTACCAGAGCAACTGACGCGACGACTCGCGATATTAGAAGATGACACCCAGGCGGACCCTCCAAACTCTGATGACAGGCCCTCGTGCTGATCCAAGGGATACAGGTTCCTAGTATATCGGGAGAACAATGATGGGCCATATTACCTGCCTTTCTAAAACCCATACCAGTCAGACATAATGTAGCTAATCTGTCCAGGAAATTGTCTCAATATCTTGCAGGAAATTGGTCAAAAAACTTCAATGAGACACTCAAAAAATTGAGAACAGCTGTGGTGGCCATCAACTCAACACAGGTAGATCTGTCCCTGACTGAGAGACTCTCCTCCCGGATCTCTTCAGCTTTCTCTTTCTTTAAAAAGTGGGTGGGAGTAGGCCTGTTTGGTACGCCCTATGTTACAGATTAGTGTTCATGCTTTGGTTGGTTTGCAAGCTCAGAACTCAACAAAAACGTGACAAGGTCGTTATTACCCAAACACTTACAGCCCTAGAACAAGGCTCATCTCCTGAAATTTGGTTATCCATGATTAAAGAAATAGCCAGTAGACAGATTCCTCAGCTGTTGCACCCCAAGAGATTTGCCCATTGCACTGGGTCGGTGAGGAGTCTTGGCCTGGCTGGTCCTTGTCTGTGTAGCTGTGGTACCTGAATTTGAGACAAACAGCCCTTACACCCCTGAGAGATGGCTCCATTGCACAGGGATGGGTGTTTACATCTCTCTCTGTTTCCCCTAGCCCTTGCACCCAGAGGACTTGTTTCCATTGCACCTGGTAGGGTAAGGGAGACTGTCTTAAACTATCAGTCCTTGGTCACTTATTTCCCCCAAGATGGAATTTGCTTGATCGGGCTTGAGTTTGAGTCATGATTGATACCATGCTAGACAGGCCAAGAACAGCTCCATCTTTTCTTCTCCAGGCCAGCTGCCATTGGTCCCAATGACAGGAATAGGTTGATGCCATATGCCAGAGGTACACCATGAGCTGTGAGTTTACCCCATGACGGACATTGCGAGAGGCCACAACCTGGGGTGCGCATTCTGAAAATGCCAGGTGTGAGTGCGCGACCCTTGTAGCCTAAGACAGGGAGCTCACCATTCTTTGGTGCTGGCTATAGAAGAACGTCAACTAGCCTAAGACACGAGACATTGGCCAGTGCCTGTGATTCTTAATTAAAACAGAAAGGGGGAGATGTGGAAAGCCGCAGCTTGTGCTGACAACATTCGCCATTACAAGATGGTGCTGGCATCCGGTGCTCCTCCAAGTAAACAAGTAAACCGTGCATGTGCTATGATAAAAGCGCGCCAAAGTCACAGCCCATCCCGGGGCGTTTCGGCAGGTAATGAGTAAGCAGCCAATCAGAAGTGGACACGCTGCTGCTCCAAGGGTATATAAGCAGTGCCTTTTCCGGGCCCGGGGTCTTCCTCTTTACATTGGAATAAACGTTTGCTGCGGAAGGATCCTGGTGTGTTGCCATGTCTTCCTTCCTGGCGAGGTGGGTGCGCGTCACAAGTATATAGGCAGCAGAACGTGGAATCCCATGGGATATTTAAAAAAAAAAAAAACTAGACATAAAGGTAGAGAGGAGTAGATCTGGGAGCTAAGGTGAGGAGGAATCTGGAAGTAAATACAATCTGAATACATGGTGTACAAATAATATTAAATTCTTTTAATAGATGATCTTTACTCTCCCCCTTTACCCAATCCAATCCCCTAGCCTCATCCCCAACTCTGTAGAAGACCAGCTGCTGTGACCTACCCTTCTTCTCTGCTCCCATCCCCAACAGATCACATAGATCTATTTCTTCAACCTTCCCCCCACTCCATCCCTTTGTCTCAGATGAGAACCACAAGAGACATTCCCTGGGAACCCACCAGTCATGATGGCCATGAAAGCAAGTAAACAATCTTCACTTTCCCTCCTTTCCTCCAAATTCAACCCACAAGACTTGTCCCCAGCTCTATATCAGAATATCTGTAGTGGTCTCTCCATCTTTGGCCCCATTTTTAGGAATCTAGGCAAATCCTGGAAGCACACCCAAATTTCCTTCCTCCTATAGATCCCATCACCCCTTTAGCCCATCCCCATTTCTAAGTTTCAGCTTTCAATATCTATATATACATTCTTCCCAGAACCCCCAGTGGTGACACTTGGAAAGATCTCAAAAATATTCCCTTTGAGGTAACCCATAGCCACTACAACCTCATAATAACCAGAAGGAGCAACAGAAACAAACTAATGAAACATCTACCCAACAAAGATAAGACTGAAGACCTCCACTCCGGGGAGACCCTCACTCAAGTCTCGGGATGATACGACCACCCACAAACTTGCAAGGCACCGAATCTGGATGCAATCAGCAGAGGCTTTTATTCGGGAAAGTTGGCCAGGCTAAGGGTCAATTCGTCTGCTCATGCAGGAGCTGGATTGACAAAGACAGCTAGTCCGAGAAAGGTTTTTAAAAGAGAAAACCACAAACCAGGGTGGGGAGGGGGCAAGGGGGTTGCTAAGGAGACATAGTGGAAAATTCCAGAGGAACCCAACCTACATGAGTCAGGGTCATGTGAAAAACACTCTGTATTCCTATTCTTCTCAAAAATGTGGTCCTGCCCTGTCATTGCGGCCTTGCCCTGAAATTGTGGTCACCAGCTTCCTGGTTCCACCTAGCTGACTTGCATTCTTTTTTTCTCTTTTTGTGGTTAGCCAGTTCCCGTAACTAGCCTGTCCACATTCTTAGCTTGCTCCACATTCTTAGCTTGCTTCAGAGAGTATTTTCCATGCCCTTTTAAAAAAAAAAACCTAAGGAAGAATTTACAGATCATTTTATAAAATGATCTTCATAATTTTTCACTCTACAAGACCAACAAAGATATCAGCACCAAGAATTTCAATCATCCCAAAAACTGATGCCTACATACCAGCAAAAAAAAACAAAAAAACAAAAAAACCACAACCAATAACAGCCAGGATAATATTTCTCCACTAGATCCCAGCAACCCTACTACAGGATCTGAGAAATACAAAATAGCAAAAGCTATACTAGACTTTAAAATATCCTTTATGAATATACTGGAGGTCCTTAAAGATGATATGAATAAATCTACTAATAAAATCTATGAAAATACAAAGAGTGGAATGAAGTGAAGAAACCATAAGATAAAAATTAATAAAGAAATAGAATCAATAAAGAGAACCCAAACTAGAAGAAAGTGGGAGTGAACAACTTAGGAACTTGCACAAGAACCTCAGAGGCTTCATAGGCTAGAACAAAGAAGAAATTTCAGGTAGAAATCTAAATCTTAGGCTAGAACAAAGAAGTATTATAGGCAGAAATCTTAAGCTAGAAGAAGTAGGCTTCCAGCACAAAAATGACCTTGGGCTAAGATAGGGAAGTAGGCTCAGATATTTTGATCATCCTGATAAGCCCTTAGAAATAGTGATCACAGGAGTGATCATGGGACTCTGTTTATTGTCGTATGTATTCTTTGACTATCTGGGTTTATTATCTTGCTTGTTCCTTGACTATTTGCATCAATTGTATTGCTAGTTCCTCAACCTAGAACTGACCTTAATACTTGCATGTAATTTAAACAGTATAAATGCAAATGAAGACCCCCGCAGAGGGGAGACCCTCAGTCAAGTCTCAGAAAGTCACGTCCACCCAGTAATCTGCTCGAGACACCGTGAACCGGAGCAAAAGCGAGGTTTAGTTTGTACCAGAGAGAGAATTGAAAGATTAAATTGTTTACACATGTTACATAAACTGATGTAAAACTGGGGTTTGCATGTACCCACAGAGGACTTACTGTTCAGCTGGCCCTGCCAGAGCTACACAAGGTCACACTTGCCGGAGGATGAGTCTTATACACATTGCATAGATGTATGCTAAATCACCAAAGGAACCCATGAAAATCTGGGCGCTGATGACAAGGCAGACTATTTTGTAGCACTGTGAGTGCTAAATGATGTCATGACTAAGCATGAGTCAAGGGATGAGGATTTCAAGAAACTGTGAACATCACTTTGAAAAAGAATCCACTGGCTTTAGAATGTCCTCATCTCTCCTTATCTGTCCTAAACTTCAGGCTTTCACTCAATCCAGAGAGCACGAGGACATGCTCATGGCCGTCTACTAAGGGTAGCTGGACCTAGATACCCACAGTAAAGTGCTGTCCAAAGAAGAGTAATGGTCCAGTGGTCCCACACCCATAAATACGTGGACAGAACAAAGTGGACCTAAGGGGTTATTTTTTAAAATTATAAAGGCCAAAAATTTGGGGGTGTGTAAAAAGTGAGCGTCGATCCAGAAGGAGCCAGAGGTCAATAAGGGTGACTGTGGTTAAATTTCATTACATGAAATTCTCAAATAAAATATTATATTAAATGGAAAAAAGAGCGAGGTTTATTCGGGCATATGATAGCTAGCTGCCGGTCAATTCGTTTGCTCACACAGGAGCTGAATCGACCCTGACAACCAGTTTGAAAGGGGCTTTTAAAGGGAAAAAACACAAACCAAGGAATGAGGAGGGGGTAAGGGGGTTGCTAGAGTGGCGTAACATAAAAAATAGCGAAACATTCCAAAGGAACCCAACCTACTTGAGTCAGAGTCAGGTGAAACATTCTACAGACTATTCTTTCTCAAGAATGTAGTCCTGCCCTGCCATTACAGCCCTGCCCCATCATTGTGGTCACCAATTTCTTGGTTCCACCTTGCTAACTTGCATTCATCTTTCTCCTCCTTCACAGTTGGCCAGTTCCAGTAACAGTGACTGGCTTTTCCACATTCTTAACTTGCTTCATGGCTCTGTTTCTCAGAAAATTTTCCGTGTCCTTATAAAGAAAGCCTAAAGAATATTTTATATGTCTAAAAAGGATTCTGTATACCCAGTATCTATAATTTTTCACTCTACACAAAAAAGGAGGAGGAGGGATGGGATAGGGGATTAATGAGTGGGGGAAATGGGGAAGGAGGATGGCATCTGAAATGTATATAAATAAAATATTGAATACAAAAATACAAAAAAAAAGGAAGAAGAAGAAGAACCTCATAGGCAAACCTCACCATCAGAATACAAGAGATGAAAGAGAACCTCAGGTATCAAACACAAGATAGAAGAAATTGATATGTCAAAGAAATTCAGGTACAAAACATTCAGAAAATATTTTACACTATGAAAAGATCAAATCTGAGAATAATAGGAATAGAGGAAGGAAAAGAAACCCAGGTCAAAGGCACAGAAAATATTTTCAACAAGATCATAGAAGAAAATTTCCCTAACCTAAAGAAGGGGTGCCTGTCAAGTTACAAAAAGCAAACAGATCACCAAATAGGCTGGACCAGAAAATAAACTCTCCACAGTACATAATAGTCAAAATACTAACATACAGAACAAAAAGAGAGAGAGGAGAGAGAGAGAGAGAGAGAGAGAGAGAGAGAGAGAGAGAGAGAGTTAAAAAGCTACAAAGGGAAAAGACCAATTAATGTAAAACCAAACCTATTTAGAATAACGTCTGACTTTCCAATAAAGCTGCTAATAGATGTTCTACAAGCTCCAAAAGACCACAGACACCTGCCCAGATTACTATACCCAGCAAAACTTTCAATCATAATAAACTGAAAAACAAAGACATTTCATGACTTAAAAATTAAAAAAATTCAAGTACCATTTATCTACAAATCCATCCCTACAGGAGGTGCTAGAAGGAAAACTCCAACCTAAAGAGGTTAACCACAGCCAAGAAAATACATGGAATAAATAATAACAGACCAGTTAAAGAAAAGAGAAAATACCACAACAAAAGAACAAAATAATAGAAATAAACAAAACACTGCTCATTGATAGCTCTCAACATTGATGATTTAAATTCCCCAATTAAAAGAAACAGACTACTGCATCCAAAAAACACACCGCAAAATCAAGGATAGACATCACCTCAGGGTAAAAGGATGGCAAAAGATATTGTGAACCTAAACAAGAAGCCAGTATAGCCATTTTAACATCTGATGAACTAAACAATAATCAAAACTACAGAGAAGACATAGAGAAAAATACGACATACTCATCAAAGGAAAAGTCTACCAGATTGCCCAAAGAAGATAAATTCCTGGAATGATAACGACTATTCTTGTAACTGCCTGGCCTTGTATGATTTCTGTTCTTACAAGATAACAAGACACAATGCTAACTGTGTGTTTCTGCTTCTGTAAACAAGCTGACAGAATACAGCTCTGATAGGTTAGAACCTTTACAGGTTCGAAGCATTTTTATTTTTCATATCTCTCAAACAAAGGGATTAAACTTTAAACATACCATTAACCATGATGACCTCAAATGGTAGAACAAGAAACTGCTCATTGGTGCAACAAGCAAATAAGTAATGTGTACTTCTGGTGTTGACTTGACTCTGGATACACGAGTTTTGTCATTTTCATTTGTCTATCTGCTAGAGAATTAAACCTCATAAATGTTAGGACAAGAGGCGAGGCTGGGAGGCATCAGTCAACTATATGGCAAATATGAAGCAATTGTGAGTAAGTCCCTGTGGGTGGAAAGGAAACAGAGAATGTGCAAAATCATGGTATGCATGTTGGGGTCCAGCTGTAGTTCCATGTTCTCTGCTTCCTCCCTCTCAGAGTGTTCAGATGCCACTGGACAAAGAATGGAAGGATTAAGCAGAGTCTGGAATGGGTGGGGTTTGCAGCATCCCAACCCAACTGGAAGTGAGTGTTCAGGGAGGGGAGGAGAGAGAAGGCCTTCTCTGATCTTAGATCTTACGCTCTTTTAAATGATGACCTTTTCCAACGATCTTCAGTGAAACAGCTCTCCTGGATGATCTTAGCTTGTGCACATTCATGATGGGCTTGTACACATACATCACATTATTTGAGATGGAAAAGGGCTATATATGAACTTTGGAGAGTGAGAACATTTTCGGGGTAAATGAAAATCATTGGCCAGTGTTTAAAGTGAATGCCTCATTTGTATGGAGAAGTATTCCAGGAACCTTGCTGGCCAGGTTCTTATCAGGAAAGAGGAAGTTGAACTTGTAGGTTTGCCAAGGACTATTCAACCTTTCTCTGGAAGAGGTTGTGGGAGATCAGGATCCCTAGACTTAGTCAGAGAAGTGGAAGCTCTAGTGGTAAAAGGAGTCCTCCATTTTGGAGCAAGTTCAGAGGAGCTATCTGGTCATGACTTAATTAGCAGGGTTTCCTCACACGGAATCATCCCAGGAAAGAGAAATGACAATGGATTTGTGCCAAACCAAAGATCCTAGGACTTAAGAGGCAAAAGCAAGAGGGTAAGGAATTCAAGGTCATTTTTCAACTATATAGTCCCCTTTGAGGTCAGCCTATGCCTTAGGTTTTTACTGTTGCGAACACCTGTGTCCACTTTCCCGAGTTTGCCCCAGCAAAACACCATCTAACTGACTTTCCAAAGAACCCTAAAGTTTCCACTTCACTTCTTCCCTGTTGAGGCTTTGTCCTTTAATGCCTCCGAGACCTGTGAACTTGGCCCCAATTTAATTGTGATTGGTAAATAAAGATGCCAACAGCCAATAGTTGGGCAGAAGAGACATAAGTGGGGTTTAGGGTTTGAGTGAGTGAGGTCAGAGAAGAGGAAGAAGAAAAAGAACATGCAGGAGAAGAGAAAGGAGAGCTGTCATGAATTAGCTAATCAATAAAAAAATGTAGCCCTGAGGGCTGCCCAACATAGAAAATAGTAAGTAATAACTAGGGGTTATCAATAGGAAAATAGATTCTAACAGCATGGAAGGTAGGCAGTTGCCCAGCTATTGTGTTGCTTAAGGCATATTAAATATATAAAGGCTGTGTGTCTTTCATCCAGAAACTCAATGATCAAGGCAGGGTAGAAGCCCCAGGCTCAGGATTTTAAGTATTTAATACTACACTCCTCCTAGTTCAATATAAATAATTAAAATAATACAATTTTGGAATCACAGCACGGTAAGGCACACTTCTAATCTCAGATACTCTGAAAGCTAAGGTTGACAGAGCTTGAGCCCAGTGTGAATATCATAGAAAGTCTCTAGGATTAGATCTATTATCAAAGATTCATAGAAACGCAGAATTGGAAATGTTAGAGATGATCTAGTGAAATTGTCTTAGCTGGCAGTGGTGGCGCTCGCCTTTAATCCCAGCACTTGGGAGGCAGAGGCAGGCGGATTTCTGAGTTCAAGAGTTCGAGGCTAGCCTGGTCTATAGAGTGAGTTCCAGGACAGCCTATACAAAGAAACCCTGTCTCGAAAAACCAAACCAAAAAAAAAAAAACAAAAACGAAATTGTCTTGTTTTGTATATAGGAAACCTCACTATGTGTATATGTATATTCAGTTGACAATGAATACATTTTACATTTCCTTATTTCTGATCAATTTTTTTAGTAAATTTTTAGTCAAATAATTTTTCTAACGCAATAATAGGCTTTGTCAGGAAAAACCTCAGACCAGAAATAAAATATCTTTAGCATTCCTATGCCATCCATGCATGACTATTGTAACAAATGACCACTGGGTTATGGTAGAAAATTAGACTTAACTATCAGAGTAACTACACATTTTATCTATATCTTGCTTTATGAGATAAACACCATCAGCTAAAAGACTTCCAATTTTTCATTTATTATTTTCATTCAGTTTGGGAAATAACATTTTTCTACATTTCAAAGGGAAATAATTAGTGACATTAAGAAAGTATTTTGAAAAGACTATAAAGATACAATGGCTTCATTATAATTAATATACAAAAGAAAGCATTTGGCACTGTATGTGTAAGGCCCCGGGAGTGGGGAGACCCCCCACTGAAGCCACAGGAGAGTTCGACCATCCAGAATCACTCGAGAGACCAAACTTGCTGCAAACCGCAAAAGGCTTTATTTCTGGATTTTGGGGTATCAGTCGGCTGAGGCCAACGCTCACAAGGTGAGCATCGACCCTGAGGCTCGGGAGCAAGGGGTATTTAAAGGAGAAAACCACAAACCAGGGGGGTGAAGGGGGAAATCAAAAAGAGGAACAGTAGTTAGTCATAAACCAAGGTGGGGAGTGAGAAACATCTTACACACGTCATAAACCGGGGTGGGGAGTGGGAAACATCCTGTACACATTTCTCTCAGGAATGTGACCTTAACCTAGCCCATTGTGGTCAGTCATTTCCCGGAGTATCTTGACCAACCTGTATTTGTAGTTCTGCTATTCTTTGTCAGAACGACCTGGCTGACTTGCCCCCTGGTGAATTCTTTCTTAGGGTGGCCAGCTAGTTCCTGGAACCTAGGCCTGTGAACCTGCCAACCTTAATTCAAATGAGGGGGTCTCAAGCTTCTCTATGAATTTTTATATCCTTACATATGTACTTTAAATTATTCTTTCTCCAGGACAATGCTTAGGTGATGTCTTATAACTTAGCATTTCTGAACAATACCAAATTGTTCACACAAAGGCTTTATGGCATTTCAATTTTTTTTTTAACCTCTAGCTGAATTCAGAATTTTGAAAGTACTTGAAATTTCACCCAATTTTAAATTCCATAAGATATTTCCCCATAAAGCATTCTTTTAAAGATCTAGTTTACCAGGGTAGCCCATGTCTTTAACACTAACATTTGAGAGGTAGAGGCACGTAGGTCTCAAATTTCAAGGCCAACCTTGTCTGCATAGTGAGTTCCAAGACAGCCAGGGACATTCAATGAGACCCTGACTCAAATAAATAAATAAAAGAAAGAAAAGAAAAAGAAAGTCTATAAAGAAATACCTAATTTAACAAAGAGTATCACATTATTAAATGTTAAATATATTATTTATCCTAAAGATACTGAATAGACCAATAATTTGAGAGGACTGAGACTGTTGGGCACCATGACAGGCTTCAAATTTAGGTCAAGAGACGAGACCTAAATTTCCGTTTCCCAAAACTGGACAAGTCCAGGCAAGTCAGTTACTGGAAAAACCCCAGGCCTCAGGCAGCCAATCAGAAACTGCCTCAGCATCAGAAGCTGCCTCAACACCTGGCCTGAGGCAAGGGCAGAGTCAGCAACAGTTTCCAGGCTTCCCCAGAAACAGTTTCTACCCCCCCCCACCCCCGTAATGATTCTGGAATGTCCCTAGAAATAGAGCCAACCAATTAAGCTAAGGGTCACCTACCCTTCCCTGAAATTCCCCTAATGTGCTTTAAATTGGGCCTGTGAGCTTACGTGGGTGTCTCTCCATCTTGGTAAATGGTAGACCCCAGTATGCTGGACTTCTGCAGAATAAAGCACTCTTGGCTTTTACATACCATTTGAGTCGGGGGCATCATTCTTTGGCAAATCATGGACCCTAATGTATGTAGAAAATGTATATGGGAAAGATAAACCAGTAACAGATGTCAGTAATGAGAAAGACAAGATGCATGCGTGTTAGACCTCTATGTTCTATTTGGGGAATAGTCTTCTACCGACATCCACACTAATAAACCCATCACCTTTAGCTTTTAGTGCATATACATGATTAAATATGCCTAGGTAATTTAAAGGGCAAATCTAAATCAAATCCTCTTAGAATTGAAATGAAATGCAATGTGTAAACATAATCTAGTCAAAACCAACATGGGGCTGAGTTGAAGATGTTCCCTTTGGTCAAATTTACATCAAAACAATAATGATGTTCACAGTTTATGATGAATTAAACTTCTCATCATCCATAGTATGAAGACTGACAGAGTAAGAGAAAATAAGAAAGATGGGGGTGGAGGTGTGCAGTAAAGCAGTCTTTGGCAACCTAGTAACTGTTTGTAGACCTACTTTACCAAGGCTACCAGAAAAGTGTTTCACTCCAGGAGTCTTCCTATTACTAAAGCAGCAAGGATGATTATTTGATTAAAATCTTTTTAGCATCTTATTTACTCATAATTTTTATGTGAACTGGGGTTTGTCTGCATATACGTCTGTGTACCATGTTCATGGAGTGCCCACAGAAGCCAGAAGACGTTAGATCCCCGAAACTGGAATTATAGACAGTTGTGAGCCGTCATGTGGGTACTGGGCATCAAACTTGGCTCTTCTCTCAGGTGAGTGGTTGTCACTTTCCTTCCAATCCTCCACTGCAAATTGGCCAGTCTGATCCCAAGCCCTGTATCAGACAACTTGCAGGGGACTGCTCTCTCTCTCAGGCCTGAATCTCACGGCAGATCCAGCTGTCCTCCCTTTCTCTGGGCCTCTCCACTGTGTATGGTTTCTGTCCTGTCCTGCCCCTCAGAGGGACCCCCATCTTACAGCTCATTCCTGTTCCTTGGTACTAGCCCACAATATCTGGAAAGACATGCTACCTGTTGGGGTCACAGGGCCCGCAAATATTGAGGAAAGAACCACTGAAGTCAGAAATAAACCAAAAACAACTTTATTCACCATGGGAAAATGCTTCTAACCTGTGTCAGTCTCGGGAGCTGGCACAACCAGCTTGAAAGGTCGAGAGCAGTCTCCTCCTGAAGCACAAACCCACAAGCAGATGTTCAGAGGATAGTAAAGAAGGAACTGATAAATTGAGGGTTAGTTCTCCAGTCCACGGTGTGGCAGATAGCAGTATGTTGGTACAGGCTAAAGGCTATTCTAAGGCAGTGGTCTTATCTCACAGTGGCAGTGGCTTTATCGGGCTCACACAGGCCAGGTGGTTTTACTGCAGCTGAACAAAAAGAATGCAGGGCTTGCATACAGTAAGATGGGGCTGGCAGATCAATGCCTGGAATTATTCTGGACTCTTCACTACCCAGGATTCCCAGTATGTGACCATATCGGCAGATGATCTTTCTCTCATGGGAGGACAAATACCAACACACAAGACACGAAGAACAAGGAGCTGAGGAATGCATTTGTGATGGCTGAACTCCACAGTCTCTTTGGGCCTTGAAGTCAGAGGAGGACTGCAGCTGTGGAGGTGCGCAGAGAAGAGCAGAGCTGCGCGGATCTCTCCGCCCTCCTGGATTGTCGGTCGATACAATCCACAAGGGCAGTGGAGCAGAGACAGAGTTCAGAAGCCCTGTGAGTACACACGGTAAATAAACCATTCCGGGACCGAAGTCAGTGGACAGATGAACTTCACTTAGGGTGATTGAAGGCTCTTAAAGCTTGGGGGCACTGAGGGCAGGGACATTCAGGATAGGCAAAGGTCATTGGCTGCCGGCCTAGGGTACCTAGAATGCCTCATTAGCATGAGGAAGCATTTCAGGAATCACATGTGCTGGCTGAACACGTGTTTGTCAGGAGAAAGGAGATTGGTCCTATTATCTAATTGAAGCTACATGACATTCCTCAGGTAGAGGCGTGTATGGGGGCTTAGAATTCCCCAGACAAGATCAGAGAAGGAGAAAATCCCCTTATGAAGGGAGTCTCCCATATTGCACTTAGTCCAAAGGCTATTCCGTCACGATGGGCTACGACTTTAATTCGACAGTTTTCCAAAAGTCATAGGACAGTGATGTGAGTTGTGGACAACCGCTCTAAGCTAAGCAGCAGAATAGTCCGACTGTGACCTTGACTTGACCCTGAACCTGCCATATTTGCAACAGTCAAGCCTTGACCCTGATCTCAGCTGACTCTGACCCTGTAGTATGCAGCAGCTAGTTCACTTTCAGCCATACCATCCTGCATCTTTGAAGACTGCTTAGGTTAACCTCACCGCCCTAACCGAAGCTTCCTATAAGAGAGGCCCCGCCCCAGCCTTAGGCCCGCCCACCCTATGTCCCCGCCCCCATGCCACCTGCCCCGCCTCTTCTCCAGTTCACTGGGACCCTGCTAGTGCGCTTTATGTCATCACGTGATCTTTCATGTCTCCAAAATTCCAGACTCCGTCCACACGGCGCTAGGTTGCTCCCACCTACAGGTCGACTCTCCGGCCGTGCTCCAAACCCGAGGATGCTGGGGACAGGCTGCTAATCTCAGCTCTTTCCGCCACCTCTCGGCTTTGTTTAGGCTTGGACTTTGCCGAGTTCACTCGGCTTCCAAGGCGCGGAGATCGGGGACTGTTGGCTCCGTTAGTCCATCTGCAGAGCCTTAAAAGCTCTCTGGAGCCAACGTGATGAGGACTGTGGAGAGAGAAAGGACTATAAACCCCCAAAAGCTTCTCCACAGGCGTCAACTTCAGAAATTTGGACTACAATACCCAGAATGGTTAGGGTCCTCAAGCTCTGCCTTTTGGAGACTTTGAACTACAATACCCAGAAAGCTCAGCTGTCTTTTCCGTAGGGTTTGACAATTCCCGGAGCAGGTGAGAGCCCTAAAGTGGCTGGGAGTCGCAGGGAAGCTAGCTAAAACTTAAATAAGGAACTGGAGAATGCAGAGAACAAGACCAGGTTCAGTCCTTGCCTGTGTCCCCGGTCACACGACGCTGGCTGAGAGCACAAACATGATCCGAGGTGTAAGTTAGGGCTTGAAACCGTCCTGGGTTTTGGCACAGTCTACACAGTCACTGTGAAGTCCTGAGTCGCGAGATGCTGGAGGCCGCACTGCCCAGTACCGGCGGTGACTACATGGAAGCCTCCTTGAAGCTGTGAACACATAAACACCGTAAAATCCAGAATGTACGGGGGCGCACAGGATCCTTAATTAGGAAGAATGGGCTACATTACCCAGAATGCATGCGTGCATCGGCCCGGTGCAAACCAAATATTCGGGCCTTGGCTGCCATCCAACCCTAACCATTCAGCTCTGCTGGGTGACACTTATGTAAACAGATTCATCTGACCCTCACCAAAATCCTTCTGCATCAACCTCCAGATAGCTGAGATTACAGCTGCGCCAATTTTACATAATAATGAAGTCCCTGGACATAGATCGTGCCTTTGCCTGTGCACAGGTGTCAGCGCTTTTCCTGTTTACCAAGAACTTGAGCACAGCAGTCTGTACTCTACCTGATTAGCTATGCCCTGGAAGAGCAGTTTCTGCACTGCTCCATGTCAGTGTTCTGAGTTGCTCAGGCGATCAATAAAGAGGGACACTCAAGGATGAATTAAGGCCTCCTGGCAGCAGGGAGATCAGCCTCTGGACTGAATCTCAAACAGAAGAGCAAAAGCATTATCTATTAATTGTTACACTAAAGTTGTTCTTTGAGTAAAACAAGTTCCTCATACCCAAAGCTCCTGCTCTAATGTTTTGTGAAGGAAAACATCGCACCGCTACAACTTTAGTCCTTATTGGGTACTGTACCCAATAATGCAAGATGCTCTGGGTGTGCCAGGATTGTCTTATGACCAAAGACATGCAAAAAGATGTAAAGCTTCTTCAGAAAAACAACTCTGTAAATAATTACAGAAAACAACCACTGTTTTCCACAAAGATTTCTTCAAAGTCTAAGTACTTCTAGGCAACAACTATTGATTCTGTTTACACTAGATACAGTGATTCTCCTAAAATTCCACTTAGTTCCAGAGTAAACACCCTAGAAATCAGTTTCTGCATCTTTCCTGCTTAGTTGCACCACTAAACACAGGTTTATACACTATTCGTAAAGAGACATAGCGCTGGGCAGTGTTGACTAGAGATTTTTTTCCTTATGAGCTTTTGAAATCCTAACCTAACTAACCTACACAGAAACCCTAAATACTAGCATTAACCCTAACCTAACCATCTAGCCCTAACACTAAACATAAATCTACCTACCTTATCCCTCTAATACAAACCATAACCCCAATCCTAATCCTGTTAACCATAACCCAAACCTTACCTCAACCAAATGCAAATCAAATCAAATCAAATCAAATCAAATCAAATCAAATCAAATCAAATCAAATCAAATCCAAAGCATAACCCTCCTAACCCCTGACTCTGAGATTACGCTGCTTTTTCTGAATTCTGCCACTAGGTGGGAGCCTCTGCAAACCATTGTTCGCTCTATTCGGTTAGTCTTTTCGTCTCTAGAGATACTGCCGGTTTCTCCGGTTTCTGCCACTGGGTGGCACCGTCTGTACACGTTGTGTCTTTTGGTTTGTTTGTGTTTGTTTGTTTGTTTGTTTGTGTGTTTGTTTGTTTGTTGCTGCTGTTGTTTTTGTTTTGTTTTGTTTTGTTTTGTTTTTTAAAGTTTCTTTTCCTCTCCAGGACCAGAAATTTTCAGTCATACCAAATCTGCTCCTGGAGTCTCGATGCCCCAGCCTCAGATTCTCTCTCACTCCCACAACAGGGGAGTGGCAGGTCTTAGGTGGAGGTCATCTCTTCACAGACAATGCTGCTGAGTTAGGCATATTCATCTATTTGGAGTCATTTAAATTTTCTAACATGGGGACCACAAACTCATCCTTTCAATGTTTGCTTTTTAAAAAATTATCCAAAGATTTGGAGAGAAGTACAGGAATGTGTTCTCAAAGAGAAGGCTGCAGAAGCTGCCACTAAGGCAAGTTTTTAGAAGAGTACCATCTCCCTTTTCTGACTTGTAGTCCTTTCTCTTCTTCAGTTCTGTATTTCTGATAAGCCCCAAGCCCTAGCTGCCTTCCTGGAGTCTACCCTCTTCTCCCACTTCCTTGGGATGATTGCCAGCAACTCCTACTGACTCTGTTTACTTCAGAAGAAAAGGTATGTATGGGGCAAGGCCAAGGAAAGGTTTCTTTGGCCTCGGTCACTGGTATGGATGCTGAAAAGCTACTCTATTTTGAGGTGGACTTCCCATCCAAGCATCCTGGTTAGAACCCCAGCTGTACACAGGTTCCCCGGCCCTGGACACTTTCACCCAGTACTTTATGACTGAAATTTGAGGTGCAGCTGAAACCCCACTAATGGTCTAAGACTACTTAGGTTTGTTGAGCCCCAGAAGAGTCTCCCAGTCATTTCTGGAGTGATAGCATGAATTGCAGAATTAATAGCCTTTTGATCTACCAGCTCCAGAAAATGCCAGAGCATTAAGTTTGGTTTGTGTCACTCAGTCAGCTCCAGATACCCAAAATTCCAAAAGCTTTACATGGATGAGTCCCTCCCAGCTCATCAGAGTATCACAAAAGGTTTACAATAACTGAGACACTAAGAGGCAAACACAAGTGTCCTTGGCTGCTGATTAAGGTACATGCATCCAAAGACTATACTGACTGGTTTCCAATCCATCCACTCCATCTGGTGAAGAATCTGTGATATCAGGTCAGCTGGGGCTGAAGAAACGGCTGTGATTAAGATCAGCATTTGTTGAAATTTCATACAGATAAACACACCAAAAAAACTGGTGGTGTGCTGCAGTTTCTTGCTGCTTCCTCGGAGTCAGGCTGATTGGCAGAGTGATATCAACTGAGACAGATGCACTTCGTGAGGTAAGACCCATACTGAGGCAAGACCTGTGGAGGACACTTGATGTTTGGAGGGTATAAACAGGACTCTAGGGACAGTGATAGAGGCTAAGCTTGGTTTGCTTATAGAGCTAGCTGTGCAACAACTAGTGTGAGTCTCAAGCCTTGCTGATCTTTGCTTCTCTGAGAGAGAGGCACAGCCCAGAACTTCTCCTGGCATTCCTCCAGGTCCCTCCTGCTGACTTGAGCCAAGGCTGAGGCTGGTTGTCTCTGTTAGGTAGTGTCACCACTGCTGATTCCTGTTCGCAATCACAACTCTACTGAACTGGGCTGCTGGTATTCTTGAAGTGTTTGCAAATGGATCAAGCTGCCGCTGCTGCTGACCAGTTAACTGAACTGCCCATTTCCAGACAACACAGACAGGAATTGCTCCAAAGAACCTGTCTTTCTTTCTTTCTTTCTTTCTTTTTTTTTTTTTTTTTTTTTTTTTTTTTTGGTTTTTCGAAACAAGGTTTCTCTGTGTAGCCCTGGCTGTCCTGGAACTCACTCTGTAGACCAGGCTAGCCTCAAACTCGGAAATCCGCCTGCCTCTGCCTCCCAAGTGCTGGGATTAAAGGCTGGCTTCAAAGAACCTTTCTAAACAGGTCCACTTCCCCCTATCCTTTCTTTTCCACTACCTCTGGTGGAAGGTGGGCTAAAAGGGAGGTTAAAGTGTTTAAGAACCATTATTAAAAATAGAGTTTGAAAAAATTAAAGTTACAAGTAACGGCAGTAGCAGGGGCTGCTGCCTTGATTACTGTGGCCCTAATCAGAGCAGAAATGAGCCTACAACCAACGTGTCATCAGCTAGATGGCATCAGGCACCTTCACTTCTCTGTCAATACGTTCCATGGCCAGGTGGTAAGTACTCCTCCAAACCCAGAGAGGCTTCAACTTAGTTTTCATGTCCAGGGAGGACTTTGTGTGACACTGGGAGATGCTGTTGCTTCTGTGAAAACAAATAAGAAGTTAACACACACACACATGCACATGCACACACACATACACAAATTTTAGAAAAGGTTAGAGAGATAAGAGACAAGAGAAGTATTAGTCAAATAATTCCTGGTACCATAAAATGTTTGTTTGAATGGTTCTCAACTCCCTTTACTGGCCTGGGTGCCCCTTCTCTCTTTTGTATACTTGCTGTGGGATCTTGCATAGTAAATTTCCTTTTAAAGTTCATCAAAGAATTGCCTCAGTCAGGTTAATGATCCTCAAGAACTAGTATTTACCCCTTAACCAAGATGAAAGACTTGGAAGCCATTTAGGCAATGGGGAAATGAACTGACTAGGGTCACACCATCCTGTCCCAACTTTATTTGATGACTGCCTGGTCATGCTCTAGTCCCCCAGGCCCCAACAGCCACCTCCACCTGGGCAATGCTTCAAGGATTGTCCATGGACCATGGTCCAAATGTATAATGTAGCATCTGAGAGATACCACTGAGCCTTACAAAGAAAGCAGACATTACTAGACAACTCTAAATCCCTCACTGATATACCCCTCTCATCCCCAAGCATTGATGTTTTGTCTTTAAAACATTGTACCCCTGAATTTGGGCACCAAGAGACTTTCAGAGGCATGAGTCCATTCTTTCCTGGTCTGGCCGTCAATAAAAAAGGACTCAAATTTTTTAATTGACTTAATTGACATACTTGTCAATAACTAACTCACATGAATTTTTTCACTACCAATATTTACCCTAGGAACTCCTGAGAGACCACGTCTTTTGGGTTCAGACTCCATCTTAGAGAACCTGACCTAAGGTTGAGTTAGCTAACAAGCCAGCACCTAGCACCAGTTTCCAGGTTACTCCCCCAACAAATCTATACCTCCGGGGTACAAGCCTTCCCCTGGCTAACAACCACCAATCAAGAGAAAAACAGAAGTTAAGCTTATGGTTTGGCTCCCAGCACCAGCCAATTATGTTAAAGGCCATAATGGCTCCCCAATCAAATGTGTCCCAGGATAGAAACCTTCTTGCTTGTTTGCTTGCTTCTATAAATGTTTGCCTAAAACTAGGCTCAGGGTTCCACCTTTCCATCCTGCTTGAATAAAAGACTCTAGTGCGATTGCATCAGAGTCAACTCCTTGGTGGTCTTTTGGGGTTCGAGAACAGGCAAAGCAACAACTCAACACAAATCTAGCCACATTTGCTTTCAAGTGACCCCAAAAGGACCCCACCGTCTGTTTACTCTTCCACCTCCTCCCATGTGCTTTAGCACCATATGAACCCAATTCCCATGACAGTCTAGATCACTGTGGTCTGCCAAAGACTCTCTTCATAAAGATCTCATCCCTCCCGGGGCTCAGCAAAGTCACTAAACCCCATACCCATCTGTAGGTCCCTATTAGATCAGCTTTCTCCTTAATTCTCCTGTGAGCATAGTTCTGTCTGGCCCAGAGAACTGGGGTCTATGCATAACTTCTCTTGCTCCTGGTTCCCTCAGAAGCACCTGTCCTATACTGTTTTTCAGTTCCTATCTATGAGGACTTCAGAAAGAGATAACCAAGTGTTCCTAATGGCTCTGAAAAACTAGTCCATCAGGACTGGATCTCTCACTCAGCCTCCCAGGTTTTCCAGCCTTTGCCTTAAGAAGAGATGGAATGGAACATTACTCTGCTATTTCCCTGTCTTCACAGCAGTCAGACTGATCCCATCTGTCCCCGTGTCCCACTCCCTCACAAGGCAGCTGCAACAGGCTCTTCCACTGCTTGTTTAAAAGCCTCTCCCAGTTCCAGAAGTTCAGGCACTGAACATTCCCTGATCACCCTCGTTGTTTTTCCCCATATTGGACCACTGTTAATACCCACATCCACAACCTGAATTATAGATTTTCCCAGTCTCACTATTTAATGTTGGACCCTGAAGGTGTCTTCTCTGGCTTTTACCATGTTCTCCTCCTCACTCTCTGAATCTTCCCAGGACTTCTAAGTTCTTGGATCCCAAGGAGGACTTCTGAGCACAGATCTAACTTATGCTCTCTTTTCCCTCAGGCACCCAAGCCTTAAGAGGCAAGCCAATACCTCCATTGCATCCTCTCTTTTATCTAACTTACTTGCCGGGTCAGAGGCTAACACGGAGGATGTGCATCTCCCTTTTTCATGGCAATCACTCATTTATACAAACAAGTTCCCCTACTTGGTGGCCATCTCCGCCTCAGATACAGTTCTAAGCACACACAACAGAGGCCAGGTGACTCCTGCCACTGTGGACTATAATCTTGAGCCCCACACACTACTCTCTTTAGTTTAGAAACTGTCTTCAGAGCATCTTCGTTATTCACGTGGTGGACCCCACTCATCAACTAGACAAGCCCTACCAAACCACACACACATAGAAGCTGCTACCCTGGGATTCCTCTCACGGTTACTCCTGATCCTGCTGGCTCAACCGTAGTTGCGTGTCTCTCTATCCACAGCAAGAACCACGCAACTGCTCTCATTGCACAAAGGCATATACGACGCCACCCAGGAAAGAGCAAGCATGTAGGAATTCTGTCTGTGGATGCTCCCCAATTAGGCTGCTCAGGCTCCACTGCATGTCTTGCTATCTGTAGCCAGAACCATGCACTCACTACTCCAAACCCATCTTTGGTTCTTTTATGTCTCTGTTCAGATGCCAATTATGTTGTGACAGACTTTTCCTGGAGAGATGCTACACACATGTGATGGCTATTCTCTGTTGTCAACTTGACTGTATCTGGAATGTACTACAATGAAGAAACAGGGCACACCCGTGATCTGGATCTTGAGGCAGGAAGACAACAGCCTTTGATCCAGACCTTGAGGGTGGAAGATACTACTTTTGGTCCAGATCAACACATACACCTTTAATCCAGATCTTTTGGGCACACCTTTAATCTGGGTCATATCTCCTACTGGAGGCCTACATAAGGACAGTGGAAGAAGAAAGGGTTTGTTCGTTCTTTGTCTGCTTGCACTTACTTTGCTATCACAACCATTTAAGCCTACTTCTTCAGGATTCCAGCTTATACAGAAGACCAGCTGAACCACCCAGCTCATGGGACTGAACAGTGTGTGTGTGTGTGTGTGTGTGTATACATAGTTATGTGTATATATGCTTACATACATACATATATACATGTGTATATATATATATTTATGTGTATATATTCTTACACACACACACACATATATATATATGGAGAGAGAGAGAGATTCATTCTGTAAGTTCTGTGACTCTAGAGAACTCTAACTAATGTATATGTCTACTCACCCAGAAGATAGGGAGCCCACAACAGACCAAAGTACAGATACCACCATAGTCCAGTTGGGAGTTTTATTGGGGTTGATTACAGGAATATGGGTGAGGGGTTACTTACAGGATCAGAAATAACTCAAAGAGAGCTGCATCACCAAAGCCCACATCAGCAAAATGCACAGCCTGCAGGCAGCTCGACACATTGAAGAGTGTCCTTTCTTTTTTTTCTTTTTTCCAAAGGGGAGGGGGTTTATTCAGGGCAGAGGGCAAAGGTAGGGAGAGAAACGGGAGAAGATGGTGGAGAAAGAGGAGAGAGAGAGGAGAAGTGGAGGCCTGCCATGACCACGTGGAAAGAGGGGGAAGGGAAGGGGGGAAGGGCAAGGGGACAGAGAGAAGCTAGAGGCAAGAGAGTGAGAGAATCAAGAGTGTCCTTTCTAAGTGACTCAGTTGCTGGTCTAAACTTCTTCAGGCGCTGATTGGGTCTCAGAATCTTCTTCGCAACTTGGCTTGCTTACTCTGTCAGGGAGAGTCCTAATGAATCTGGTTGGTTTCAAGGAATGTCTGAAGCTGTTTTGAGTTGTTTACTTCCTGGTTAAGGAGGTCCCTAAAGGATGGAATGTTTCAATCTTGAAGGATATTTTTATCCTAACCCTCATCCTGACCCTGACCTTAACCCTGGTCCAATCCTTAACTTCTAACCCTACTTCTAACCTTAAACTAAACTCTGTTCCTAACCTTAACTCCTAACCCTGACAGGAATCTTTTTTCTAAACTAGCTGGGACCTTATCCTGAAGCTAGCCAAACGTCATGACCCATTTCCTAGGGGGTTGGTAAGCCTCTTAGGAGAAAGGGGACAAGAGTCTAAGACCAGGCTCTTGAGCTGGGAGGTGGTAGCACACACCTTTAATCCTAGCATTCAGGAGGCAGAGGCAGGTGGGTCTTTGTGAGTTTGAGGCCAGCCTGATCTACAGATTGGGTTTCAGGACAGCCAGAGCTACATACAGAGAAACCTTGACTGAAAAAAAAAATCAGGCTCTTGGCCAGGTTGTGAGGCGGAACTGGCAGGGACATGAAGAATTGAGA